>NC_138955.1:19430000-19807500 GCF_965226115.1 Aulonocara stuartgranti
CTGGGGGATGGAGATCTACGACGGGGTGGTGGGGAAGGAGACCTGTGAAGCAGGAAATACAACCTTTAGGAAATACTTTAAAATTGGTAAGTAATTCATAAAATTTTAAGTATTTCATAAAAACCACAAGACAGGAACAATGACTCCTGTATGAAACACATGCTATTGCCCAGGAGTCTGTTTGCAACACAGAAGTTTGGAGAGATCATTTGTCTAAATTTAAAAGGAAACATTCTTATACCTGCGTCTTTGAGGAGGAGAGGGAGATCTGCGACGCCGAGGAGGAGTAGGGGTGCGACGTCTGCGTACTGGAGATGGAGAGCGTCTTTTCCTGCAAGGAAAAAACAAAATCAGAGTCACCAACTTGTGGCCGCCCGCCTCCCATAACTAGACAAGCTGCAGCTTTATTCAAGGTCTGTAAAGAGTCAACACATTTGTTATACAGACCTTGAAGGAATTTGGTAATAAAGGATTCACTGGCCAAACTAAAGCAATCACTGGATTAAAATATATATACACACACACACAACAGTAAATAACTGCCAGTGACAAAAAAGCTACAAATTCTTAATGTAAAAATTGCGTCACAATCTTTTAACTTAGATTTGACTGCAAGTCAGCTTCAGCCACAGTACTGCAAAGCCCAGGGTCGAGACTGGCCCACTGCCAGGCACGAGCACAATGAGCAAGACTTAAAAAAAAAGAGAAAAAAAAAAGATATTAGCTGTTCTATGAACAACACAGACTGTGATCCAGTGCTCTCCAGCTAGTACAGCCTACGTTACTATGTTATGTGGAAAATAAACATCCACTTTTAGGAAGAGCAGCACCCACGCAGCTCCATTTGTGCCACATTATGGATGAAAGTGGGCGGATAGTGATACACTGTACTTAACGTAACACTGTCTGGCCCTGAGTAGGCCTCTGTCGGCGCAGAGGAATAAAATTAATACATACAAACAATATAAGCAGAGCACAAACTATTAAGACTTCGAGGTTAAAGTGAGATAATAAAAGTCAGATAATGTGTAAATACTGTGTTATCTGACCTCGGGGAGGGATCCCTGTGTCGCCTTCGAGGAGACTGTGTACGACTGCGCCTCCTCCTGACCTCACCATTTCTGGCACCTGACCCTCCTGTTGCCCTCTTGGGCGCCTCATCTTCTGAGGATGAAGACCCCGTTTCTGAAACCACACAAACAAATGACATCAAGAGCTGCTTCAGCGAAGCCTTGGCAGTATGCGGTCAGGGAAAAAACACCAAGGTTGGGGTTAGGACACAGCTTCAAAAGTCCATGAGACGATGAGTGCAAGATGACATGGACAGACTCGTTAAAGAGAGAGGGGCGGGGGTATGGGAAAAGAAAGAACGGGGATAAAAACGCTTTTAACCTGAAGACGATTGTCGGTTCTGCCTGCGATACTGACGTCGCTGTTGCACCGAATCTGCTGTTGCCCCTTTCTCATTTTTATCCTCCTCTGAAATGCAGAGCATTGAGTGTCCCATCAGTGTTAGCAAAGCCGGAAACAGACTGCCAAGGAAATGCTACAAGTATTACAGAAGACAGACTTATAGCTGTGATGCTTGGTCTGTCATCATGTTACAACATTTATAGTTTCCCCTTGCATTAGCACACAGTTTCTTAACAGTTCTGGTGGCTCAGCTTCACCCTGTAAAGAGATCCTTCAGGTTACACAGACTCAGCCTTCTCAGTGTGGGAGCAAGCCAAAGGCTGAGGCTCTGGAATGCTGAGAATTTCACACAAGTACCCAACTATGTGTTGGTAAATTAAATTTCTCAATGAGAATAATTACAACTAAGCTCTCCAAGTACACAATACGGTGCACAAGCATGACAAGTGAACATGTACATCCTGCTGAAAGCCACAGTAACTGCACAGGGCGCAAAGTGATGAGTTAAAGTGTTAAACAGTCACCATATTTCGAGATCCGTGAGGTGAAAGGCAGCATGGTTCTTTAACACGTTTTACACTTACCCGAGTCGGAGCCTTCAGATGGTCTGGGCTTGACGTTGTCAGGGGGAGAATCAGCCCTTCCTCCTTGTTTTCTCTTAAACCCTGAAAAACAATGCACAGCAAAAATTATATGCACTTGTCACAGATTTATTAAAATAACAGCAACGAGCTTAGAGATACTCATTAAGTTTAACATTGGAATCCAACATTGGTTGTGCAGAAGAAGCATAAAGTCTTCAAATGTTTTCATAGGTAAAAATATTTTAATATAATGTACAAAGGAGGAACTGAAGCACACCTGATGATCTGGGTGGGGAAGGAGAGCCCCGGCCCCTTCTAGCTCGTGGAGACGGTGATCGTCTGTTCTTGCCTGTGGGACTAATGGAAGTATCAGGATGATGGACCTGTTTTCGGGGTGGTGTGGTAGATATTCTTTTCACTGCTTTTTTAGGCGAGCGAGAGCCTGATGAGCTGCTACCAGAGGATGAAGCAGAGCGGGAGCGCCTCCTGTAGGACAAAAAAAAGGCTTAAAGGCGTCTGTATACCACAGACAACATGAAGTAAAATATTAAATCCATGCCAATACAAAAAAATAAATAAATATGCCGACCTGCGGACGGGGGAACGCCTGGGTCTGTGCCTGGAGCTAGCTGGCGCACGTCTAGGAGGGCTCCTACGACGAGGAGACATTCTCCTTCTGGGACTTTGTCTTCTGCGAGGGGAGTACGATCTGATTGGGTAGAGAATCAGCAAATATAGAAAACTCCTTTACAGACTTTGATTTTTCATAATGAAAGTTTAAGTTAAAGCCACACGTCAAATCACCTAGAGCGCGAGCGGCGTCTGCGAGAACGAGAATGAGAGCGTGAGCGATGGTGTCTTTCCCTCCTCGTGTCCTTCTCCCTTTCTCGTGACCTCGGTCTCTCTTCTTTCTTAAGGGTTTTCTCTGGCGACTGTTCTTTGACTTCATTCACAGAGTCGGCTTTCACTACTTCCACAACTGTCTCACTGCAAAAGAAAAGTATTTAAATGTCTTAAGTTCTAAATAATACCAGTCCAACTAAATGCCCACTTCAAATAAAAGCAAGAATTCCACAAACCAGGTGGTAGAAGCTTCTTGGACGACTGCCTCTGGCACAGCTCTTCCTGAAGTATCTGGTTCTACTGGCTCCTCTGAAGATTTTGTGGACAGCTGCATCAGGGGCGGAGGGGGTGAACTGCCACCAACTGGACTAGCTTGTTTGCGCCTTGGTGAGCGTGAGGGGCTGCGTTTCCTTTCCCGCTTCGCTGGTGACCTCCTCCGTGGTGATGGCGACCTCCTTCGCGGCGATGGTGACCTCGTTTTCCGTCTGGCCAGAGAGGCAAATACAAGAGGTTTGCATGTTCTACAACGAATTCACAAGCTGTAGTTCCATCTATGGGTCTCAAAATGAAAATAATCGTACCTCCTGGGGCTCTTTGACTGAGCCCGTTCTCTAAGGTCCTTTTCCTTCTTTTCCTCATCCACCTTCTTCAGAGAAGCAAGTTTCTCCTGTTCAATCTGCCAGAAACAGATCAATGAGAGATGAATCATTTTGCTCCTATTTTTAAATAATTACTGAGTTCAACATGATATATTTTATAGAGTTTTTTTTAACAGAAAAGGGGTCTTATTACTGCAATTTGTCAATACTTATTTTACACCATTATATTCCCGTGTCTGTGCTACAGGTCCCCTCCTACATGTAATTTGTTGAGGAGCAGCTGTGCAAACACAACAAAAGCCACCCCCCCACCCAAAAAAAGAAAAAAAGTCTTGTATGACACACTTTCAAAAAAAGATAAATGGAAAGCCACCAAGCTCAGCGTGATCTTGCCCATCCCCGCTTCCACCATTTAGAAAAACTCACCTGTCTCTGTTTGATTTCCTCTTTCTTCTGTTCCAGAAAAGCTGATGGGATGCCCGCAATGTTCTCCTGGGCGCTCAGCAGCAGGGGCCAGAGGTCCTTCATAAACTCCCGGGCGTTCTTCCCGTTCAGAAAGCCAGTCAGGTTGATCTGCATCATCTTGCTATCCGGGTGCTGCAACACACACACGAAGGGAGGAGAGAAAAAACAAAAACGTAGCCATTGAAATACTTGAAGACCAAACAGCAAGGGGGGGTAGGGTCCCACAAACGGGGCTCCCTACCTTCTACTCCTCTATAAATTTATACCTCAGACTATTTAGATAACCATCTTAAAAACATGTAAGACACTGACTAGGCTATTTAACATCCCTGGATCCAATATTAGACTCAACCTACAAAAATGAGACTGATTTAAATTGTACTCACAAACTCAGGAAACTGAGATTGTGAGCTAGCTGAGGGGAGACACATCTAATGATGTTAAAGAAATAAAATAAACACAGCATGCAATTCTGCTGCCCTAGATTTACAATCTACCATAACAAAATATAAAAAGAAGAAAACAAAACCTCCCATAATACAAAGAAATTGTAGTATAATTTGATTTCTTCAGTGCTAGCCCACTACCATACATCCCCTTGGCCGCTACCCACCCCTTGCTTTCCAGTCTCCCCACCGTCTACACTTCAGGAGGTAAACAAACAGCCACAATACAGAGTGCATTAAAACCCAACACTGCAAGTACAGTTCCGGTGTCTTCAGTGAGTCCCGTGGGATCAGTGGGCACGGAGCTCCCTTGGCTTGCTTCCGCCTCCCTACTGCTTGAGACTCAACCACCATGAGCTTAATGTTATATCATTTATCTAAATTGCAAGAGACGAACAAGCAATAATGAGTACACAGTTACACAAAAACTGAGTTTTATTTCAACAACTGATAGAATGATTGTGAGATAGCGTAATCTCATTAACTGTATCAACTGTTTTCCATTATGCAACAGTACCCTTTAAATTTAGCTCAAACAGCCCACCCACTGGCAAGTAAAAGATAAAATAATAAGTAAAAAATAATACACATGTGTGATGCTGGCGACATAAAATATGAAAATACATACATCTGGATTTTCTTAGAATAACGAGCCATAAACGAAGATAAATGGCACTGAAATCAAAACTTGCATTCAAAAAATATACGAGTACACTGACAGTATGGTAATTACAAATACAGAGTATAAATTATCTGAAATGTTTCCTGTTTTATAAAGTATGTCTGTGCAATGGAAGTTACCCAAGTTCCAGACATCTTACATGCTTTGATCTATCAGTGGGACAGAGTAGAGTTTATGGAAAGGAAAACAGCTGGACATAATGCTTAAAATAAAACAGCCTGGAGTGAATGTACACTTTAGTCTACAAAAATAGGATCTACAATATTACAGGTTTACTGTTAAGAGGGGTTTTGTAGAAAATAAGTGAACTTGTACTAACTTAAAACCAAGTTGAAAAGTATTGTTTCTTACGAGGTTTATGCTGACCTCCAGAGGTTGAAGTTCTCAACTTGCTGCAGTGACGTTATAACACTTGTGTTCTTGACACCCTCACATGACTGTTTTGTGTGGTAACAAGTGAAAGCGAAAACACTTCTGACCACACTCAACAGAGTGCAAAAGACAGTAAAAACTTGCAATCAGAGGTGGCCAGTGAGACAATACTTTTCAGTTTTGCGTGATAACCCAATTGGTAGAAAGTACAGAAAATCAGGCTGTTTCAGCCCTTTTATGTCCTGTTTTGAGCCTGTACCTCCTGTTACGTTTAAAGAGAGTTGGGCAGTCTACCGATGGGCTGTCAACACCTACAAAGAATATGATTATGGCATTTTTTTTAATTGATTTATTTTTTTTAGGCGTTTCTTTCACTGACATGATATAGGTGATCCCTGCATATAACTCACCTCAAACCACACACTGCATCATGAAGGGAGAGTTGGGCTCAGTGACTTTGGGCTCAGGAGAGAGCTAATTAGGTGTTGGTGCTATACTTCTGATGCAAGGTATAACATCCATATTGGTTCAGGCCTTTTAAATCATAAATCACATCATCATTAGAAGACTGCTGGATAAAGGCACTTTGTCACATAACAGCAAAACATGGTAATGTCATTATAAATCAGTCTTACACCAACTGTTACTTTTCCCATTCAATCTCAGTTTGACTAGGACGTGTAATTATTTGCTTATATCGTTCTTACTGACTAAGTACTAAGCAATGCCCTTCAATATATGACAGTTCTGAAAGAACAAAAAATAAACACGATTAAAGACATTACCTTCTCCTCAAGCTGGTTAAATATGAACTCTATGACGACGTCATCCTCGAACCCCAAAATCTCTGTGACTCGCTGCGTAATCCAAGGTTTGATGACTTCTAGGTTCACTTTGGTCATGTCCACCTGAGCGTGAAACAGACCGTTAGTGATGAGAAACAGCAGCACCTGTTTATATGCACCTGTACAGATACAAGATATCTTTCATAACGTTTTGTCTCTTCTCTCATCTTAACGGTTTATTTCAACCCTGCGCTGCCAGCTCACACTGTTTTATACACAGCTGCTTTAATTCCATCTGATATTTGCGATTCTGTTTTGTAGCCAGATTTAGTAAGTCGTTTTTAACTATTTTTTTTGCTTTGTTATAAATATATTATTATGTAACATGGATTTTCCTGGCTCAAAATGGGCACAAAATGCAATCAGAGCACAAAGCGATTGTGTTATCTGACAAAAACCTGTCCATTTCACTCTGTCTGACGACTAAATAGATTACACACAAATCCCACAAGACAAAACACAGTGATTCATCTATGGCAAGGATTTAAATAAAGAAGAAAAAAAGCTTTACTGTCCTTAAAAGATCTGACTTACATATTTAAAAATCATACAAGGTAAATTTAAAAACCTTTTTTGTCAAACAAAAGATTTAACATTTTCTCACCACGGATGGCTTTGGGGGGAAAAACGTAGCACAAAGCTCGGCTTTATATTTCTGCATAAATCTATATTTTACTGTATTTATTTTTAATTTAATTTAACGCAAGATATTAGTTTTGCCATATTACATTTACTTTACCAAATGTATCATTCTACTCTATAAAGCTGTCTGGTTTTATGTTTGTTGTACTTGTCTTAACTTTTAGATGTTGTACAAAAAAAGTTCCCTTTTGGGATCCAGTTTAATTTTTATCTCGTCGCACCTTAAAATTGTTTTTATCTGACTCTGACGCTTTATATTAATGGACGTCATGGGTCAGTCGTTATGTTGAAGAACCTGGGATCTTTTGCTTGTTAAGACCAATGTGTAAACATGTGTGGACCATGGAACAACTTAGTGGTCATCAATCCAAAATAATACAAAACTTACACATGCCAGAATTTATCAAAAAAAAAAGCTCATTTTCTTTAGAAGCCACTGGGCAAGTAACATGAATCTGATATGTGATATACAAATAAAAATACACAGACAGAAGACAAATACAAACAATGCTTAACGTTAATGTAGCAACTGATCACACATTTGGCTCTTTTAAGATCTGCTTTTAAAATGTCATGTGTCAAGTTTTCCTTATAAGTGATAACGTGTTGCAATAATCACTTTTATTCAAATGTGGTGCGCTCTAGATGGCGTCCTACCCTCAACCGCACTGTCACTTCTTTGTGTCTTTTTAAGAAGTTACAGTGACAAAAAAAAGAAGGACTTTAAATCAAAAACTTTTGTGGCTTTCCTTAAATGTTACTCAACTACAGTGGGGCAAAAAAGTATTTAGTCAGCCACCGATTGTGCAAGTTCCCCCACCTAAAATGATGACAGAGGTCAGTAATTTGCACCAGAGGTACACTTCAACTGTGAGAGACAGAATGTGAAAAAAAAAAAATCCATGAATCCACATGGTAGGATTTGTAAAGAATTTATTCGTAAATCAGGCTGGAAAATAAGTATTTGGTCAATAACAAAAATACAACTCAATACTTTGTAACATAACCTTTGTTGGCAATAACAGAGGTCAAACGTTTACTATAGGTCTTTACCAGGTTTGCACACACAGTAGCTGGTATTTTGGCCCATTCCTCCATGCAGATCTTCTCGAGAGCAGTGATGTTTTGGGGCTGTCGCTGAGCAACACGGACTTTCAACTCCCGCCACAGATTTTCTATGGGGTTGAGGTCTGGAGACTGGCTAGGCCACTCCAGGACTTTCAAATGCTTCTTACGGAGCCACTCCTTTGTTCCCCGGGCGGTGTGTTTTGGATCATTGTCATGTTGGAAGACCCAGCCTCGTTTCATTTTCAAAGTTCTCACTGATGGAAGGAGGTTTTGGCTCAAAATCTCACGATACATGGCCCCATTCATTCTGTCCTTAACACGGATCAGTCGTCCTGTCCCCTTGGCAGAAAAACAGCCCCATAGCATCATGTTTCCACCCCCATGCTTCACAGTAGGTATGGTGTTCTTGGGATGCAACTCAGTATTCTTCTTCCTCCAAACACGACGAGTTGAGTTTATACCAAAAAGTTCTACTTTGGTTTCATCTGATCACATGACATTCTCCCAATCCTCTGCTGTATCATCCATGTGCTCTCTTCAGATGGGCCTGGACATGCGCTGGCTTCAGCAGCGGAACACGTCTGGCACTGCGGGATTTGATTCCCTGCCGTTGTAGTGTGTTACTGATGGTGACCTTTGTTACTTTGGTCCCAGCTCTCTGCAGGTCATTCACCAGGTCCCCCCGTGTGGTTCTGGGATCTTTGCTCACCGTTCTCATGATCATTTTGACCCCACGGGATGAGATCTTGCGTGGAGCCCCAGATCGAGGGAGATTATCAGTGGTCTTGTATGTCTTCCATTTTCTGATGATTGCTCCCACTGTTGATTTTTTCACACCAAGCTGCTTGCCTATTGTAGATTCACTCTTCCCAGTCTGGTGCAGGTCTACAATACTTTTCCTGGTGTCCTTCGAAAGCTCTTTGGTCTTGGCCATGGCGGAGTTTGGAGTCTGACTGTTTGAGGCTGTGGACAGGTGTCTTTTATACAGATGATGAGTTCAAACAGGTAACGAGTGGGGGACAGAAAAGCTTCTTACAGAAGACGTTACAGGTCTGTGAGAGCCAGAGATTTTTCCTTGTTTGAGGTGACCAAATACTTATTTTCCACCCTGATTTACGAATAAATTCTTTACAAATCCTACCATGTGAATTCATGGATTTTTTTTTTCCACATTCTGTCTCTCACAGTTGAAGTGTACCTCTGGTGCAAATTACTGACCTCTGTCATCATTTTAAGTGGGGGAACTTGCACAATCGGTGGCTGACTAAATACTTTTTTGCCCCACTGTATATTAATTGTTGTCCCACCTGTTACTGACCAGGCAGTCCCCTGCAAAGGATCAAAAACGGCATTTGGGTGGAGACTAAAAATATAAACAGGTTATATATAAATAAACCAAAGTTAAAGTAATGACTATTTAACAGAAAAATGAACATTTACCTTTTATTTTTTGCTACCGGATTAAGAAAAAAAAAAAAAAAAAAAACCTGACTTAAGCTCATTAATCACAGGCCTGGTGAGGTGGTGGCCATTAAAATGTCTCTCACAGACACCCTCATACCTGTGGTGTATGAATGTCCAGGCTACACAGATTGCCATAAACTGCCTCATGTTGATACAAGTTTGTAGATAACTATTTAACATGATTTTTTTAACAATTATTTGAGAAAATAAAATGTAAAAACAAATGTTACCTTTTTGTCCAAACATTCTGCAAATTTCAGCTGCTTCAGCAGTTTCTTCTGCTTGTTGCTGAAGCGGTTGTCCTGCTCCGCACTCGTACCCTGCAGAAATAACAGCCAACATCAGCGGATTCGTGATGATCAGCTTTCATCGGAGATGTCAAATCAGAGAAGAACAGAAACCCGTCTCGAACAGTGTTTTTAGTCTCAAGCTGCACAGCCTCCTCACTATTGGGCCCATGTTAGTTACAGCAGTCTTACTTACCGATAACATTAACGAGAGTCAAAGTTTAAGATGGAAAAACATTACGTTGCTCAAGCTAACGTGTCTTAAAATAAATACTTAAGACACGTGTGTTCCCTAGAGCGCCACTTCATGTTCTTTTTAGCTCATCTAACTGAGCCGCAGGCGACACTGACACCAGTCGGTTAGCATTAGCCATGCTAACCACTTGCTTAATCCTCGAAAGCGAACGCACAGGCTAATAATAGGCACAGCCCGAAGGCTACTTTGACTGACAGCGGAGTTGACATTGACAGAATATTAAAAGACACATTAATGTCATTATTCAGCAAACACGGAGGGCTTGCTAAGGCCAGCACAGCAGCAGTCGTGACTAGCTCATGGAGACAGGAGCGATGCACCGCCCGGGCGCCATCTTTAGTTAGCTAGCTAACTTGACTCGTCTATTTCCTGTAAATTTGTCTGTAAAATAACACGTACGGGGTTTTAACGTAAGAAGTTACACACTTTCATAAATTATAAGACAGAAAACATCAATATAGGGAACACGCAACAACTCCCAGAATACACCAAGTGAAGCAGACTAATTGCAAATCCTGAGACTGTTGGCTCCCAGTTGATAGTCGAAGCCCTGACCGCTGTTTAGCTAGCTGCATGGCTCTTCACTGAAGACACATAGGAAACATCCATCCCATAAAACGTATATAGATCTACATGCAGCTAAATAATAATATACCAAATACAAAGATAAAAGTTTGAAGAACTTACGCGGAAGAATCCCGCGTCCATTTTAGGTGAAATGGATCGTAACTTGTGCTGTGGAGAAAGCTGTGTGCTGGTCCGCCGGTGAAATTCAGGGTGACGAGCCGGATGAATGGAGTGCCCCCACAGGAAGCAACAGGTACTGCAGTTACAGTGGGAGGAGGAAGAAGATTCCGCTCATCACCTGATGCACGAAATATGGCAGACTAGAATGTGCCTCAATATGCAGAGACAGCTTGCACAGATATTATTAAGACCCAAACCTTGGTTTAAACTGGTTTGCTCAAATGTTGTGGATTTAAAAAGGTATTTTGTTTTTATTCATTGTCCAGTTAGGGGCTTGTCAAAACCTGAACCTCACCAACCGCCATTCACCAGTAAGAATAAATGCTCAGATAAACAAATGAGAAAAACAAAAAATGATAAAATTAAAGAGCTTCCCATGAAAATTCTGTGTGCAGCAAAACAAGTGTTATGTTGGAATAAAAAATAAGAGGTAATCTGTCATTTATATCATCACTCTTGTGGTAATTGGGGAAATAATTGAACATTTTTATCAGTTTTTTGTCCTTCAAAGCAACTTCAGTAACATTTTTTTAGTTTGCTTTTGTCAACTGGTGGTCCATTTCCTACAGAATACTAAACATTTGCATGCATCATAATGACGATCATTAAATTAGATTTCTGAAACTGAGACTAATTGCTTTTTCTGTAAGAGAACCAGTTGTGTTTACATGCAGTAATCCCCCAGACTTGTCAACCACGCAATGCTTTTCCAGTCTTATTTTGTCCAAATTTGCTGAGCTTGTGTGACTTGTAGCCTCAGTTTCCTGTTTTTAACTCACCCAGTAGGACTCAGTGTAGTCTTCTGCTGTTGTTACCCATCTGCTACAAGCGTTGATGTGTTGTGTATTCAGAGATGCTTGTCTGCAGACCTTGGTTATAACTTCTTTTGTTTTGTTTTGTTTTGTTTAATTTACTGTTGCCTTCCTGTTCGCTAGATTTTCACCTGAGCGGCCACTCTCTTGATATTTTCTCTTTTTTAGACTTCTGTAAATCCTAGAAATGGCTGTGTTGGAAAATCTAGCCAGTCTGAAAATAACAATTTAAAGTGTCTTAAATCATGTTTCTTCCCCAGTCAGATGCTTGGTTTGAACTCCAGCAGACTATCTGGACTGTTTCTACATGCCTTAATCGGTGTGATTGGCTAGTTAGATATTTAGAACAGGTGTACCTAACAAAGTGGCTGGTGAATACCTTAATTTTGTATATGTTACTCAAACAAATTAGAGAATGAAAGCATATGAGACAACTTTAACTATTTCTTAAATAGAAGTTACATTTTTCATTTTATAGCGTTCTTGTTTTTAAGCTGATCGGGTGTTTTGGATGCAAAAACGACACAGAAAAAAGAAACTTTGGCAGCGTACGGTATTCAATGCTCTTTGGGTAAATAACATTTTTATTATTAAAGGTCTGATTCAAAGTACACAGCATTTTTAATATATTGTTTTCCTAAGTAAATACGGCCTCATTTGATACTGTTACTCATTCATATTTGTAATCACACCGCTGGCAAAAAAGTAAAGGCTTCCTGTTCTGTGCCACGGCAAAGGTAGTGCGGTTGTATATACTGTGAGTTTCGTTTGATAGCCTATATTATAAAAGAGTGCTTTACAAAACAGCCAGGATACATGATTTTTCATTACAGTCCAAAGTCAACTGAGTCAGTCATTCCAGATGATCCTGGATTCAAAATGTCCAACAGATTTGTTGTTCTACACGTGGAACTTGTCCATATTGTGTTAGATATTGTAACAGACGCTGAAACACGCTGGTGTGCTCATGCATGTGATCAACATCTGAAACTCTTTAAAGCTTAAGAAATGTTTCTGTTCCACCTGAGGCAACATGCCCATGTGTAAAGTGATGCTTATACCATGAGAACAATAAAAACCACAAAGATGAAGAGAAGGTTTGACAGCATCTGATTCCCTGAAAAGACTGAAGTGTGTGTGTGTCTGTGTGTGTGCATGTGTGTGTGTGTGTGCACGTGTTTGACATCTCACTTTCCACTGAATATAAAGAGGTTATGACTGAGAATTTCCATTTTACAATCAGTCCCTGGCACGGTGCAGCAATGCTCCAGACAAACAGATGATACTGGTTGACAATTTGTAAAAGTGAAGTAAAACAAAGTGTGCTGTTGGTAAATGTAGACTGAAGAAAAGTCAGTGGTAGGTAGGGCATTGGTTAGTCTTGGTGCAGCAGGTTTTGCTAGCTGACTGGCAAACCCTCGCTGGTCCTCTTGTCTCGGATGGAGCGGAGCATGTCCGACACCAACTCCTCAAGCCCGAAGGCTGGCGCCCAGCCCCAGTCTCTCCTGGCATTGGTGTCATCAAATCTTACAGGCCAGCTGTCTGCTGCAAAAACCATCAAGGACAATTTAGTTTTATATTGGTTTATTATCAGTCCAACCAGTGGTTTAAAAACAAAAAGATACCATACCAATGGTCTGGCGGACAGTGTCAGGATTGTAGGTGACCTTGAGGTGAGGGAGATGCTTGCGGATTTCTTGGGCCACCTCTTCAGGGGTGAAGCTCATGGCAGCTATGTTGTAGGTGCGCAGTGACAGCTGGCACTCTGGAGCCTGCATGAACTCTACCGTGGCACGGTGGCAGTCAGAGATATGCATCATGGGAAGACGGGTGTCGGGTCGCAGGTAGCACTCATGGTGACCTGTGCTGAGAGCATCATGGAAGATCTGAACAGCGTAGTCTGCGAAGACAGAGGTCCGGAGCACTTAGTCTATGACATCCAATGGATTGGAGTACATTTGCACAACACACACAGGTAATACCTGTAGTTCCACCACCAGGAGGTGTGTTAACTGATATCACTCCAGGGTAACGCAGGCAGCGGAAGTCCAAGCCGTATTTATGATGGAGATACTAAAGAAAGAGAAGCTGATTGAAAATGAAATGGAGTCACAGGCGTCTCTGTAAGCACGTGTACAAAAAACATTTTACCTCCCCCATCAGTTCACCATGCACTTTAGACACGCCGTAGATGGTTCGAGGTCTTTGAACACAGAGGTCAGGGGCCGGGTCACGTGGAGAAGAGGGACCAAATGCCCCAATAGTGCTGGGGACAAAGAGGCGCAAACAGTTCTCTAAGGCCAAGTCCAGCACATTATGTAGGCCTGGATGGGCAGAAAAGAAGAGAGCACGAGTTCAACCCTGATTGTTCCTTAAAACCTGGTTATGTGTAAAGGATGTGCATGTTCAAGCAGACCTGTGATGTTGATCTTTCGTGCCAAAGCCACATTAGCCTCACCCACAGCACTAAGCAGAGCGCTGTAGTGGACCAGCCAAGTGACGCGATTGTTTACAATAAGTTCTCGGAGGTGTTTGTAGTCCAAAACATCAGCGTATACAAACGGGCCTAAAAAACAACAGTGATGCCAGAAAAAAAGTAAAGTAATCGGTAACTTTTAAAGTAATATGCATACTTGAATTAGATTTTACATACCATTGGCGTAAACGTGAGGTGGAGGCTTCTTGATGTCTGACAGGATTACATTGTCCCTTCCATACTGTTTTCTAGACATTAACAAAAGTATGATGATATTTAAACTTCAAACCTTTTAGCAAGTTTCAAGAACTCAGGAATTTCTACAATCTCACCTCAGCATCTGTGCAAGTCCCACACCTAACTGCCCAAGCCCACCTGCAGACAAAGGCAGGCGTTAGCTTTCTACCTGTGCACACAGATAATCTGTATTTGTGGAAGACTGGTAAATCGATAAAAGTCAAATCCATGTTGTTGGTTTTCACTTTCAGATGAATAAAGCTTTTTGTTTGTTGATCCTAGGACAAAAAGTGACAGCAGGCTATTATTCTCCCCACAGTCACCCATTGGCCCTTTTATTTCACTAGCACTGTCTGTACACACTCTATTGTGATGAATCAAAATGGGCTCCCGCTGTTGGAGCAAAGTGAACACAACTCAAAAAACCCTGCAGCACATGTTTGTAGCATTTCACACTGATACTCCAGTAAAACGAATTCTTCATTATCATATTTCTACACTTGATTTGATCTGAAACTGGGGCTCTGCTTGGAAACGATCCG
Source organism: Aulonocara stuartgranti (assembly GCF_965226115.1). Classification (NCBI taxonomy): domain Eukaryota; kingdom Metazoa; phylum Chordata; class Actinopteri; order Cichliformes; family Cichlidae; genus Aulonocara; species Aulonocara stuartgranti. Next base: position 19,444,781 of record NC_138955.1, read on the forward strand.
ACTCATTCTCTCTCACAACAATTCAGAACAGAGGCAGCGCAGTGAAAGTGGTAGAAAACAATGGCAGCTTCCCAGGCTCAGTGTTTGGGCAACTGTGGAAAAGTCCTTTCCTGAATACATCGACGTCACACACAAGCAACTATTGTGCGTTAATGATGGATGGAAATTTGCATCACCTGTGATGAGCACGCGCACGTTTTCCTGAGGAGATGGGGGGCTGGTGTCCTGGCTGTTCCACCTGCTCATCTCCCTGGAGGTGGAACTGAAGCTGCGGCCGGGCCAGCTCCGCGACCTGCTGAGACAGCCTCGGCAAAACAGGCCCAGCACCGCCGCAGAGGGCACACAGACCCGCACACCCGGTTTCATGTCCAGGAGCAGTCCTTGACAAAGTTACACCAAACTTAAGCAGAGCAAATATATTACACCAAACCCTTTAAAATCTCTCGAATGACACCTGGACACAAACAAGATGTTTCGAAATGTTTTAAAAAAGGGGGAAATGTATTACCTGTGTCCTTATGATTTAGAAAAAGAATCCCAGGCAGATGATTCTTGTTCCACAAGCAGCAGATGTAACAGTGAATTCACAACTAGTCCACTAAACTAATCTATAAAATAAGAGCTGATAAGACAGCATTTAGGGGTGAGAATCAAAAAGATTACCAGCCCATTGGTCACCGTTTCAGTTCACCCAGTCAAGCTGGATAAATAAGCAGGTGCGTTAAGTCATGCTGGGCTATGTGGTTCTTCTCCACTTTGTGTAATCACCAGGGCTTGTGGCTCCTGACTGAGCAGGACTACAGTCTCCAGCGTGCAAAGCAACGTGTGTGCAAACATGCTGACTTGCTGTGCACAGGGATTTGCATTGTGAAGAGTGTTTAGCTGAGCTTAACAGGACTGGGAGGTGTGTCTGTTATACAGCTGACTTCTATTCATAATATTTATGAGTGAATACATATCATGAAATCATTATCCCTTTGCAATTATGCTAAACACTGGAAAAATAACAAAGCTTTGGCAAGTTTTGTCCTCTGTATTTAACAGCTCCAGAGTTCTGAAGGAATCACTTAGACATGTTGGTGAAATATGCCTGTTCATAGTGATGCATGGGGAGCTGTAAAGGTACTCCTGCTTCAGTCTAGTAAATGTAAATCTATAGTCATAAGGCAGTCAGGCTATCTTAGCATACAGGTTAGAAAAGAGAAATCAGAGTAACATCAATCATTATTTAACACAATATGGGATAAATATATATGAAAATGCTAGACCGAAACACAAGCCTAGTGTATTAAAATCACACAAGCACCACATTTTTTGTAAGAAAACTTTTATGCAAGTGTAAAAAATACTGTACATTAAAACACATTAGGCATTGCATATTGTTAACATTCATCAGGTTCATCTTCTCTAATTCACACAAGGTAGGATCACAAAGTTCTGCAACTCTGTCAATAAAAAGCACCTAATTTAAATTTAGCTGATCTTTCTCTCAAGTTTGTGTCACCTCCGGACCGCTGCGGTTTTAAGATCCTGTCTAAATATAAAGCATCGAGGACGCCAGCCATTTCTGTTTGTTCTGCTAAACTGGTCTGAGTCTGACTGAGGTAGGAGGGACACTTCATATACTCTATACTGTTACGTCTTTACTGCCGTTTTGAAGGCAAGTCTTCACACGTCTTCAAAAAGACTAAGATTTTCCACTGCGGTAAACAGAGCTGAGTGGTTGGACAGCTTCACTGTTGGTGATTTTTCCTTCTTTGAAAAACATTTTAGTTACAATTCAGTGTGCCATTTTCCTGCTTAACATCTCTAACAATGGGTATCCACAGCTTTGTGAAACAGGTGAATTTAGACATGTATCCAAAATCTAACGGTTTTGTCCAAGTCAGTCTAATCCTCATCGAATTCTTCTGCCCCCTGCACATTTCTGAATGTGATGCGTGTTGGAACACATCTAAAATCGTGAGCCTACAACTTGAATATCATTCTAAGGGAGGAACATGAAGATCGTCTTGCCTTTTCAACGCACTCACACTCCTCACCTGACTGGAACACTGTGGAGTCTGCTGTTTGGTCTGGTACACTGTCCTCTTCACAGGTAAGTATCTTTAATAAAAGCTGGATCATACTGGCATAGACGTTTTTAAATCCATGGTGTGCAATAAGAATGGGACTTCCAGGTTCAGAGTGATCTACAAGTTTCAGCCAGGGCGAAAACAGTCCAGAAGTGCCCAGCGGGCAACCTTGAAGGCGACAGGTCAAATCAAAATCAGGTATTTTGTTTTAACTCCTTGGAACCATGTGATCCCACCTCATTCACACGAACGAGGCATCAGCTGCGTGCTAACTTCCCCCACTCAATGACCATGTTCCTGATTTCCTCCTGAGCCTCTTCAAGGTGACGAACCTGCTGGGTCCACCTCAAAAAATAGCCTGAGGGTTAGACAGCGGGGCAGAGTGAGCACCAACACTTAAACTAAACTAAAGCGGTAACAACATAAGCTCAGAACAGCAACACTGCAATTACATTAAAGGCTAAAAAAGATGAGGTCTGAAAACAAGTGCAGGGCAAAGCTCACCTTTCCAGAGCTGCAGGGACTGAGGATGAACTGAGGGCCAGATTGCTAGCTCAGTGCGTTCATACAGGGGGTTAGAGTAGTAATCCCTCTCCGTGGGCCTTAGCAGAGCCCGGAACAAGCAGTGAGTCCTTTCCTTTACTTCCAAGGCACACCTGATTGAAGGGCAAACAAAGTGTGAATCTTAGTTTGAAATGAAGACACTCGGCAGCAATCTTTAAATATGTAGAAAAAACTGACCTTTCCTGATCACTGTTACACAGAAAGGTGCCATAATCCGAGGCATAAACTTCAGTCGCCAGTCGCAGGAGCAGCGCCTCAGAGAAGCCCAGAGCCAAGGGGAACTGCCGCCAAAGCTGCCACACGCAGTCCAGCAGCAGCAGGAACACCGGAGACTCCTGCTGGAGACGAGCATGGGAGTAAGCTGAGTGAGCGCATCGCTGCTGGAACGGGTGTCCTGCCTGCAAACACACAAACACGTGTCAGCTTTTAGGATCTAATTTTGTGGCAACAGATAGGCTCAGTCCTGTAGTCGCTGGGTGTGCTTCTATTTTTAAAAGCTCACCGCTTGTTTGGAAACTCGTGTCAGAAGTAGACAGAGATCCCCGATGTTACAATGCATTTCTTTGGATTCTCGACAACATTTATGGGAGCAAATCAAGAAAAAAAGACATTTAAAATTCTTTGTAATCCTCCCCGACTTAAAACCTGGCACGCGCCTGTATCCACTCTCTCTCCAGCAGTCCCAAGAAGCCCTCCACTGTGCGGCAGCATGGATCCATGATGAGCTGAGCCAGAGTGCTGATGAGCAAAGAGCAGTCTGTCCCTTCAGAGCCGTGAACAAGAACAGAATGGCCATCCCTGGAAGAAACAACACTCATTAACATGTACAAGAAAAACAAACCTGTGTGTAAGGAAGACAGTTATGGCCTTCTTTCTGTTTCTTCAAGATTTAAAACAAGTGGTTGTTGACTTGCCCTCACTTCCTTGTGTCTACATTCAATTCAATTCAATTTTACTTATAGAGCGCCAAATCAAAACAACAGTCACCTCAAGGCGCTTTGTACTGTAAGGTAGACCCTACAATAATACATACAGAGAAAAGCCAAACAATCACATGACCCCGTATGAGCAAGCACTTTGGCGACAGTGGGAAGGAAAAACTCCCTTTTAACAGGAAGAAACCTCCAACAGAACCAGGCTGAGGGAGGGGCGGGGCCATCTGCTGTGATTGGTTGAGGAGAGAGAAGAAAAACAGGATAAAGACATAATGTGGAAGAGAGAAAGAGATTAATAACAAGTATTATTCAGTGCAGAGAGGTCTATTAACACAGTGAGTGAAGAAGAAAAGCCCAGTGCATCATGGGAATCCCCCAGCAGCTTACACTTATTGCAGCATAACTAAGGGAGGATTCAGGGTCACCTGATCCAGCCCTAACTATATGCTTTAGCAAAAAGGAAAGTTTAAAGACTAAGCTTAGAGTTAGAGCAGTCAAGGCAGATAGCTGCCTGTCCCTGATCCTGATTATGTCCGAGCTCTGTTCCTGTTAAAAGTAATTTCTTCCTCCCCACTGTCACAAAGTGCTGATCCTCGGTGGGTTTTCTCTCTAATATTATAGAGTCTTTACAATAAAAAGCACATTGAGATGGGAGTTGCTGTAAATTGGTACTTTCCAGATAAAATTGAATTAGTCACAAGATATTACCATAAAGTTTTCCAAGTCATAAGAGTGTGGGTGTTATTCATACCTCTCCACACACTCCACCAGCAGGCCGGCAGTAGAAAGAGCATTTTGGACGTGCGACAGCCACTTTGAATTCTCCAGCTTACTGAGCCAGCGGTCCATGTTGTTGGACTCATCACCACAAGCCTCCACCAGTTTAATTAGGCTCTCCTGGAGAGCTTTACCCCTGCACACATATGAGGCAGTGTGTAGCGAAGCAAGTTTGACAAATCAGTATTATCAGACAGTCAGCAAACACACCTTTCCATCTGTCTGTGAAATCTCTTCCAGCGGTCGTAGAACGATTTAGACTCAAACCCTCCACCTGTCATCCTGGCCTGTTGAGCCTGCTGCATGGAGCGAGTGTCAATTATGTAGCCTTTGTCCGAACCCTCAATCACAGCCTGGAGGAGCAGCTCATCTTCCTTGCAGCGCTTCCTATTGGCTCCTAGCAGCGGCTGACTGCTGCGCATGATGACCTACAACATTTTTCATCCTGTTAACAATGTTCAGTCAAATGTGTAGCCTTAACCATAACAGTTTTTTTAAATTTGGGACTTTAAATTCTTTTATTTTCGTGTGATTGCTTTGATTTTGGCTCTCTTGTATTTTGTATCATTATCGAATGAGTTTCTCTATGGCTTCCTGGTTTCAAGTGTTGCAGTTTTCTGACAGTTTTCTTCTGTTCACTGGTTTTATGAGTGTTAGTTTCACTCTCTTTCCTCTGAGTACTGGTCTATCCTCCTGTGTCAAGCTCACCATGTTCAGCAAATCAGTTCTTTTATTTTGGTAGTCAGTTATATTTTATCCTGTGTCTTGATTCTCTTCACCCGTGTCTTGTCCTCAGCCGTTCCCACTTCCTTCGACTATATATTGTCCCCCTGTCTCTCCTGTGTTAGTCGTTGGATTGTTTGTTTCCTCGGATGTTTTCTGTTCATGTTTGGACTTTTTGGACATTTTATATTGCTTTTAGCCATTCTGCCACAAACCGTGACACTAAAAGTGAACACTAAATCACCTCACCATGCCGTTCTTCTTGTGGTAGTAGCAGAGAACAGGGAAACGTCCTCCCTGTCTGAATTTGGCTGCTTTTTTCAGTGTGTCGTCGTCTATGCTTTTTGGGACGATGACTGCCGGAGGGTAGGAGGGACAAACCGAGTAATCTCTGTTCACGGTGCTCAGTCTCCACTTCTCATACTGAAAAAAAGTGAGAGAGAAGGCGATAAAGGAAAATGTGAGCTTTAGTATCAAGTAACCTGTTATTATTCATGCTAACCTCCCGGTTGCTAAAGTCACAGGGGACTTTGAGCTGAGCTGGACTGGGAGTAGTCCAGTTCATAGGTGAGGAAAGTCTCATTATTTTTATTTTGCATAAAGCGTGTGCTTATGCTCCAAGCTAATCCTTAGTGGATCTTTAATTAATAACAACTGCCCTATTATGGCTTATTTGATTTCTTAGTAAGAGATTAAGAAAAATAAAAGACCATGACTACTGCTGGACAGACTGTTTTCCAGTTGATGAACTCAGGGATGATTTTAGGGAGATCTGAACCTTTCTTCATGTCCAGACTGCAGGATCACTCCTGTGTGGCCTCTTTTAGGGACATGTTTTCTCAGTAGTACCCACACCTGATTAGGTGCAGTCCTGAAAACCCAAATTGTGGAACTTGATTCTAATCGGTTAACCTCATGAATAGGTACCATTTCCTCAATATAACAAATAAAAATGTACTCTAACCAGCTGGTTACTTAAGCATAAGTACTGTAAACAGTAGCTCGGCTCTCTCCCAAGTAAAGAAAGCTCCTTTTCAAAGACCTCTACTGAATATCTGCTTTCCTTAATGTGCACAAAACCTAACGTGGGGCATGTCTCTTTTTAAGTCTTTTTAAGTCTTTTTGGCACTGTGAGGTTGGTGACCAGAGGAGCCTGCCTATAAAAACAGGTAAAATCAAAAAAAGACAGCATAGTAATCAGTGAGCTTCAGAAATGTTGCTTCTGAAGCTCACTGATTCTTACCCTTGCAGGGCGCCAGATCAGCTGTTTACAGCTACTTCTAATGTTTTTGTAAACTAAGCTAAACTAAAGTCCTTCTGGAAGCCACTCAGCAACTATCCTAAAACATCCCTGCACTCTTATTTGAAACATCACAATGACATAAATCCATAGAAACCGTGCATCAAATCACCGGTCTGCGCCAAAGTAAGGTGTCACGCTTCTTTCACCATCATTGCTGTTGAAGAATTCTCCTATAATGTATCAGGCTAAGTTAAATCACTATAGCTCTGTTTGCCTTACCGCTATAACAACTTTCTCACTTTTCTTAATTTTATCAAAGAAACTTAATCATCAAGTTCCCTAAATTGTAAAAGGTATTCTTAAAAACTCTGTAAGAATGGTTGAAGCTCGTAGTTTATAACTAGACAGAACAGCTCAGCTCCTGTCGTGATGGAAAGAGTCGGTGGGAGAGAAATAATTGGGACTTGCAAATTCCAGCCACTTTATCATGGGTGAAAAACACTACTCAGGCTGGTCTGGTTAAAAGCACAGATATCCTACATGTTCTGGGAATTTTGTGTCTGTAAAACACATGCAAAAATGCTGCCCTCAGCTGCGACCCTTCACCATAGCAACATGCCATTCCCACGGGAAGACGTTGGTGTGTTATACATGAATTCAAGCTGTGTGCAACACATTCTGAAGTTAAGGGGAAAACAAATGAAAGCTAAGCAAGAAGGATATCCTGAATCCCGACCCCTACACTTCCCTGGCATTTTCCTGTCATGTGGTTGTAGGGACATTATTGGAAAATGTTACCTGAAAAATGTCTGTGTCTACAAGTATTAAATTATCTACAGCAGAAAACAAGCATACAGAGTTTTATATGTTGCTTACAAGTTCCTTCATCTGACTGTAGTGCATTTCAGGAGATGAGAGACCCCACTGCTCCGGCAGGCTGAGATCAACAGGTCGGTAAAAGAAAGGGTACATTGCGGACACGCAGTCCAGACAGGACAGTGTCTGCAGAAAGTTAAAGAGAGATTACCGATACATGCAAAGAAGTGAAAAACATATGCAGAAAAATAGCAGGCTACTCTAAGACCAACAGTTATTTTCTTGTGCCTGTGTGTTTCAGGTTGCATTAGTTGTGTACCTCGATAGAGTGTGCAATGTTGAGACACTGTTCCATGCCTGGGATGTCAAGCTGGAGCACACGCAGATCTTTACACTTCATCGTAATTGTTCCAGATGAACCAGACATCCTACACACACACACACACACACACACACACACACACAAATATATGATTCTTATACAAAAGAAAACATGCACCCCCTCTAAGAGCCCCATTTATTGCCTATGGCGGTGCATGAGGCTCGACTTGCAGCAGAAAAAGTGGGCAAAACGAGTCAGGTAGGTTGTGTGTGTGTGTGTGTGTGGGGGGGGGTGGCAATACCTAACAAAAGGTTTCAGAGAGCTACGAAGAAAAAAAGCTGTTAGTTGCAAGCAGTACACAGCTCTGAGCATGTGGAGGGTGGCAAACGGAAAAAACGTTGCATTAATCTTGTTGGGAAATGTTACTTCTTCAGAATTGCATCAAGAGCAGCACACAGCATGACATGGCAACACAGAGGATGTCCAACCTTTCACTGTGGCTTGCATTAGAGAAGAAGCCGGAATAGCCCGTAAGGTTTTCCACACTGGTTAAAAAAGATTTGAGGAAGGAATGAGAGATCAGAGGAATTACCGGCAAGTTCACACCGTTTCGTGTTGATTAGTGTGATTACTGGTTTGATCATGCGAGTTATAATCATAATAAATAAGTTCTAAGAATCACAAGTCCACCATCAAATATTTAATCATCAATTTAATCAATTAAAAAATAATTGAGATAGAGAAAAGTGCGACATTGTTCTTGCAGGATACTCGTTACTTTTCTTATAAGACACGTTTTTGATCTGGTTCCTTATCACCTTTCTGATCTCAATCCTCCCTCACCTTTTCTCAATGGCATCGATGTTCCTAAGGAGCAATAAAACCTGCCGGGAGTCACTCTCCTCCCTGTCCGAGAAGAGCAGGTGGTGGCCGGTGATGCACAGGGTTCCTCTGCTCGGGGGTTGCAGCGGCTGTCGGAGCACAACATCCTCCACATTGGCCGTCTTGATGTGCTCAGCAAACTCCATCAGCTCCCCTTCAAACACCCAAAGTCCGTCTGCAGAACTTTGTTTCTGTTCTTTCTAAACTACAGAAGTGGCCGAGCACCTCAATCACGTCCTCGCCTCTCTTGTAAGAAAACGAAAGCGGGCTTCCTCCTCTGCACGCACAGCTGGTTGGGCAGCGTTGCAGCCGCGCTCTGTTTGATTGGCGATAAGAAGTCTATAAATAGAAGAAGCTTCATATTTTCCTGAACATTGTCGTCCTCTTATGTGGCTACACCTCTGCACACACAGCTGGCTAAGCTTAACTGCCGTGGGAGTGGAAAATGTGCTGCTTTAGGCGACAAAAGGCGGAAGTCTACGTTTCCTGAGACAGTGAGTGAGAAGTGACACTTATCACAACTTGTGCGCACTGCGGGGGGGGGGGGGGGGGGGGGGGGGGGAAGAGAGCCACTGTGAAGTACCTGTAGTATATTAGGTTGTCACTAGATGGCGCCATACTCAAGCACAAAAAATCGTCAATCACAACTCATCTGCCAAGTTGGCTTTTGCTGTGTGTAACTATTGAAATCTGTCAGCTACAAAATATTGACACAGTATCACTTTGCTGGTATTACGATGCATTACAGTGTGAACAAGTGTAGCTGGTACTGAACCTACAACTTTCAGCTTTGACTAGTTTCATTATATTTTGCAATTTGAGATGTTTTGCATTAAATAAAGTCACCTGTAAAATATATAAATAAGTATCTAGCCTTATTGTAAAGAGTAAACGTAACGTAATAGAGTACAGTGTATCAGCGCACCCACGTGTGGGCTATTGAACCAAGTGGAAAATATGATGCTTTGTCCTATCCCATCCATCCATTTAAACACACATTTTGCCCCAGGGAATATAATTCATGCAGCATAAACCACAATAATAAAAACAGGAACACTGATGCAAGAAAACACACCACAAACAAGTTTTAAAATGAAAGAAAAAAGTGACCAACATAGGCCTAAAATAACTAGTTTAGATATGCATCCAGTAAGTTTTATATGCAGTCATGGTGGGTTCCACCTCCATGATTCAGAAGCTTGTAGAAGTACCTCTGGCAGTTTTCTGTTTGACTTTATCGATGTGTCACATCATTGTGGAAGAGTTTTAGCCCCGCTCGTCTTTACAGCGTTGCTTCAGCTCATTGAGGTTTGCAGGAATTCATTCATGCTCAGCTCTTTTCAGTCAGGTTGAGTTTTGTACTTTGACTGGATCATTGCAGCACATTAATTCTTTTGCTTTTTTTTTTTTTTTTTTTGGCCAATTTTTATCTGTTGGACAGATGTCTCCACATTTCATTCTGCATTGGTATACAGAGGAGCTCACGGTTGACTCAGTGACTGCTAGGTGCCCAAATCAGCACACTTCCACCACCATGCTCACAGTTGGTATAATTGGTTTGGGCTGATAAGTTATGTTTGGGTGTCTCCAAACATGGTGCTGTGCGTTATGGACAAACAAATGGATGTTGTTCCAGAAGTCTTATGGACTGTTCATTTGCAACTTTGCCAACCTAAGCTGTGCTGCCATGTTATTTTTAGAGAGGAGGCTTTCTCCTGGCAACCCTTCCAAAGAAGCCAACGTGTTCTGTCTTTTTCTAATTTTATTGTCATGAACTTTAACCTTTAACATGCTAACTGGGGCCTGTAGAGTCTGAGATGGAGCTCCTGGGTTTTTGCAGTTTTTCTGAGCATTACTCAGTCTGACCTTGAGGGGAATTTGTTGGCAAATTGCACAGTAAGCCTGTAGGCTACTTACTGTTTTACATAGCTGAACAGAAAACTTGGTTTTTCACCTGACTGTGTGTAAGTATGTAAGTATGTATAGATTTTTCTCATACATCCAGGCGCAGGTTTGTTGTACTTTACTTGATTATTTCCATTTTCATACTGCAGATGGAAATTTAATCTGTACTTCAGTGCACGCAGTTAATTGACCCACTTTTAGATCAAAACTACCCCAGAATGCAAAGCAAGGCAAGCAGAAAGAGAAAAGCGATTCCTGCACATCAACCTGATGTCCAGGAAATACATGCATACATCTGTATTCGTTTCTTCTTTTGGCAGTTTCTCCTGTAATATAAATGTAAAACTATTTTAAATAGTTTTAAGTCATTTAACTTGTGAATGCACAGTAATAAAATCTCAGACTTTGGTTTCAGGATATCTTTTTCCCTCGCCTGACAAAAGCTTGCAAACTCTCCAGCCTCCCTGTCCTGTGCGGGATGGGCGGTCACTGCGCTATTTCTCCCTATAAAGGAGAGGAGGCATGGACCTGTTGCGCTCTAATCGCCAAGCTGCCAGCGCAGAAAGCGAGCCTGCTCCCTGAATGCTCAGCGTGTATCAGCAATCTGCTGCACCGATGGATTTTAAGGAGCTTGGAGACGGCTCGTCCTCCGAGGGCGACACGGAGGATCTGGACAGCGTGAAAGCGCTCACGGAGAAGCTGAAGTTACAGACCCGCAGACCGTCCTACCTCGAGTGGCAGGAGCGCGTACAGAGCCGAGCGTGGAAGGAAAGAAATTCCGCGGACGGTCCCGAATCAGGAGGACAGCAAGTCGTTTCCGTGCCGGCAATTTTGAGGAGGTCAGAACTGGTTGTGGGCAGCATCTGTGGCTTTGACACTATGGACGATGCCCTGGAGCATCTTAGAAAAGAGCTGGTGAGTTCCTCCAGAAATTTGATTTGATTTTTATCTAAAGATGCGTCACGCCCTGAGAAATAATTTGCACTTCTTGATAATCTCCAATCATTAAAACTAATTAATGAATAAGTAAATAAATAAATAATACAGAGTCCTTATCCATTCTTGAGAAATACAGATAGCTATCTATCTCCTACTTCACCTTTAAAACAGATAGGCATCTCTTTAGGTGTCAGTGATCTTGCTTGCATGACTGCTTGTCTTAACTTAAGGGAAAGAAGTCTAAACACACAGATTGCGAAACAATATGGTGCCTGTTTTCTCATAAGCTGCAACCCATGTAGTCCACATGATTTTTACCCTTTGATGAGGAGATAGGCACCATCCAAATCCAAACTTCCACATATGTTCTGCTAAACTGAACACTGAAACTCACTTTCTTCTCAAACGCGCTCCCTCCATCCCTCCTCTACCCTCAGAGGGAAATGCAAGTTCAGGACAACCGACTGGCCCGTCAGCTGATCCGTCTGCGGGTGGAGATCCATCGGCTCAAAGTGGAGCAAGTGTGCCACCGTCACAAGGAGATGCTGGACGACGCAACGTACGAGCTGGAGGAGTGCGGAGAGGAGTCGGACCTGCTGTGTGATATCCCCATGAAGGCTGCCTTTGCTCTGTCCACCCCTCTAAAGCATCTGGGCCTCACCAAGATGAATATCAACTCCAGGCGTTTCTCACTGTGTTAAAGACCGCAGGCCTCACTCATGCCACCGAGGACGCTCCGTCACCTCCTCTGTGTTTGTGTAGGCATTATTGTTATAAAGGGTTATTTCCGTTGATGGCGCAGTGGGGCAAAAGTAAAGATGAGCCACTAGCAGCTGTGAATGAAAATGAAAACGTTGATGACTTTGATGTGTGCCTTGGTATGACATGCATGAGGAAGCCTGTGCATACAGACCTGCAGGGGCATACACCTTTATCATCACGCAGCTTCCTGCTGGATGAGGTCTGGGCAGCTCTGCTGTTGACTGAGAGAATTAATGAAGACTAAGAGCTAGACTGAAGTATACTCAGTGAACTGAGTATATTTTTAATATCAGAAACCAAGGTGATTTGGTGATGCAAATTCATATTGAACAAAGAAGTTTAAGCGGGACAATAACTCATTTATAAATCTGTTCATATTCTTGGACTCTGCAGGAGTGCAGTAGAAATTCACATTTCAAATATGCCTTATTTACCTTCTACTGAGTTCACTCCACCCACTGTTAGAAACGAGCTCCCCGAAGCCACCTTTATTGTGATTGGCTGCCCCTCTTGAGAAGAGGTGAGGCGATTTTGTTAAGGTTATCCCCTCTCATTGAGGTCATTAGAAAAAACTGTCGGAAACTGTGTTTGGAGCAGTCTGTGCCTGAGCTTTTGGCTCACGGGGATTACTTTGCATACACTGACCTCATTATTGGGAACTTAATTCATGTTTAATATGACTGTTCTCCATTGTCATGTGCCTAGAACAGATATAACTTATATATACAGTGATTAACACATGCATTAGAGCATGCCTTCGAAAATTACCAAATGAACTTTTAATTTTCTGAAATCTGTCAGCACGTGCAGGCGCTTTAATCAAATTCATATTTGCAATGAAAATAAAATGAAAAATATAATTAATGTTATCTGAGAATTACAGTCATTTACTTGCATTCCTGAACAGAAGCAACAATTTGCCTGATAAAAAAAACAACAGAAAATCTTCTTCTTTTTTTTATTTTTTTTAATTTTTTTTACAGATTTCTAAATCATTTCTGATCTTATTCATTTGACAGAAAATGAGGAAATGTTAGGTCAACTTTAAGGTTATACAGAAATGAAAGTAGCCCTCCCACGTGTTCAGGTCACACTACCTTACATCACCTCAGAAATTATGCTGCCAGCCTAAATAGGTCTTGGAACAAAAGTGAGATGTTACAATTTAGAAAATGAAATAAAGACAAAACATATTGAAGCTGTTTTCAAGCTTGAATGAAAAAAAATATCACATATTTCCCCTGTGGCCTGCAGTGCTACTCATGCTACTCATCTCTCTGGCTGTGAGTTTCTCACTTTGCCTGGCTTCTCTTCAATAAAATGGAATCTAATAGCGTTCCCCTAAAATACATTTAAATACCTCAGCAGCAACATCTCTTCTCTGAAATCATGACTCAAGTTTTATTTTTAATCTACCGTGATCTGCCATGTGAGGACTGCAGTTAAGTAAGGTTAAAGCCTCTTTACTTCTTATTTGCCATCATGCTTTTACAAGCATCATGATTAGATAGATGATGTTCACGTCTGCAGATTTTTATTCATTTATTTTTTAAGTAACTGGGTCATGACCTCTGAAAAGAGTCAGATGTATTCCCATCAAATATATTTTTCGGCACTTTGAATGTCAAGTAAGATTTAGGCAAAGCCATTAACGACCCTTTTAAAAGGTCACGAGCCAAAAAGTTTGGGAAACACAGCTTTACTGAAACTGATGCATGAAGGCAGCTGCTCCTGTCTGGTCTGGGCCGATACAGAAATGCTCAGCAACACGTTGAAGTAAACAAAGTCCTTTAATGCAGACACTTACAGCAGCCACAGGCAGGTCACACTCCAGCATTTTTTACACCTCTTCTTCACAAACCAAAAATATCTCTGCAACCTAGCAGCTGCAGTGACACAAACCAGGAGCTCGTGTCCGATGTTCTTTGTTTTTCATTAGCACGTCAGGATGCTGCAGAGCACTGATTTTAGACTATATGTGGCTGGCCAGTGACCAAGTATATTTTATGTTTTAAATGATTTTGTCTTTAGTTTAGTTTTTTAAAGAATGAATGAATTTAACTTTGGTTAAATTCATTCAGATGTTTAAAAGTGTAAAACATCTATTAAATGTATTATTCTATGCAGATTGTTAAATCAAGTTGTAATATGAATGTAATGACTTAACTGAATGAATATATATAAAAAAACGCCTTAAAGTGTAAATTCCTAAATCTTTTTCTTTCACATAAAAGACATATTAAAGAGGTTTTATTTATCATATTTGAATCAGTTATAATTACTATATGATGGGAGACAGTGTTACACCTGCCTGTTCAGAATGGGTCACAGCTTTCTCAAAAAAACCTCTCATCTGAGCAACGTAAGTGTCTCAGGAAACCACACAGCGAATAGAGTGAAATGAAAACATTCCCAGCCATCTTTTTCAGAAACAGGTTGAGGTTTCAAGCGTTTAGAGTCATGATATTTTGTAAAAGCTTGAAAGTTTTGGTTAGATATCTCTTTTCTTTCTTTTTTTAAACAGCCTTTTTGTAAGTAGTTTTGGTTGAAGTTAGAATTAGAGTTAGGCTTGTTCTGAGATGGGAGGAGCAGACATGAGTATGGATGAACAGAGATATGAAATGCTGATGATTGTATGATTTCTGTCGGTGTAAGTGAGGGAAAACATCCCCACATGTTCCAGCACATCCATCTCCATCATCCACCCTCGGTCCTAAAGCCACCCAGGCACAACGGTATCTTCTTTCCTTCCCAAGAGACAGCCATGACCTGCTATAACACTCAGACGTATGAAAGGGGCCCTGGAGGGATGTGCAGAAGCAGACATAGTCAAGCTCGACACCAAATATGCCTTGGCAGAGCGCGGACGCCGTGTTAAATGAGAGCGCAACTAAGACTGTTGAAATGATCACAAGTGGCATACTTCAGGAGTTGTGTGATCTCATGTGGGTCGCGGGACCTCAATAGTTAGACACATGGAAATGAGTATCATATGGAAGACACAGAGGATTAAGTACTACGGCTTGAGGCCGTATTCTTGAGTGAATGCTTTCAGAATAAAGGGCTGCAGACTTGTGTTTCTCAGGCTGCTCATTCTTTGCCCTGTAGATACTTTCCCGTGACCCTTTTTCGCCCGTATCTTTCTGCTTGCCATCAAACCAGCAGAAGATATTACAGTGTAAATAAAGAATAGTAATCCATCTGTTTATCATAAAGCCAAGTAAGCCTACATGATGCACATGAGTAAGCACTAGAGGCAAAAAAAAAGAGCCCTCATTTACATTCACGAAAGAGGCCAGCACCTGCATCATGTAGCAGGAGGTAGGAGGTCTGGAAAACTTTCTGCACACTGATAGCATCGCAGTTTGATTGCGTAACAGAATGTGATTTCCAACCACATTTGGAAGTAGTGACAACTGTGGTCGAGAGGAAGAAAGGAATACCCTTAAAGCTCCAGAAGGCCTGGACAAAGCTGATCTCCAAACATGGCGGGACACTTTTTCTCCCAGCACGTATCAAAGAAGAGTTCTTGGATGATTAGACTTTATCTTCTGTCACATGCACCTACCTATTTACATCACTCTCAAAATTAAAAAAAAAAAAGAAAAATGAAGCACGTTTCACACATCCTCCTAGATTTATACTCTGCACTTTAACGGAAAAAAGAGTGAACTCAGGTGGTTTCATCATGAGTGAGACTTAATCTATGCTGTGGCAGTCTTCTAAGCACATATTTCTGTGCACTTCCTGTAATGTTTGGACTGACTTCCTGCTAGTGCACGCTATGTAGCAGCAGCCGTTCACCACAAGAGAAGAGATGCGGTCCACGGCTAGAGTTGTATGAAATGTCGAAAATGCGACAGCACAGGCTTAGAGGGTGTTAACAGGCAGAGAGGTTTTTACTTTATGCCTTCTCTCGAGTAGAAATGTGACCATGAGACAGCCTGCTAGAGCTAAAATTATGATTCTATGTTACAAAATGTTCTTTAAAGGAGACGTGGAGCTTGTGACGAGGCTTTTCTCTTTATATTTTCACATTTTTTAATAGTAAGCTGAGTAAACCAAGACCAAAGGTTAATTTTAAAGCCTTTTTTGGCTACAGACAAAAATATCCTCAAACCACATGTTTGACTAAAAAAGAAAACTTTGTAGTCTTGTTGACTTAATGCAACTGTCCCAAGTGCTGCAAGATATTCAAATATCTTTTGAACCGCTCTGGACCAACACCTCAGCTGCACACTGAAGATGTTCTTTACTTTAAAGGTCAGCAAGTCGCACGTTAAATGCAAACAGCGAGCGACACAAAAGCGCGGCCTACAAAAGCCCCCCGTCTCTAAACTGTTTTGGAAAATTCATGTCTTGTTCCGTGTTTGGGAAAGGTGCTGTCCTGACCCCTTTACCGTAGAGCCCATAACGTTCCCCCTTGCTCTCACACAGCTGCACAGTAAGCACCTGTTAAAAGCCTGCAGAGCAACCCTCAACCTTTCAACGACAGGAAACTCTCTGGGTTGCTCCCCTCCATAGTGCGCATGTGTGCATGCAGGCGCCGCACAAGTGCTCCTGTGATAGTGTTATAATAAGAGAAGCGGATGATGACATCTTCACACCTAGGCTCAAGTGCTGAAAAACTTGCTTGCTGCACTTAAACAGCTCTTTTTAAAAAAAGAAGATTTAAATAAGATTTCCCAATGGCGGCACCTGAAATCTGACATTATTGGACATTATTGGACGCTTGAGGAGACGTTTCATATCCAAAGAGGTGAGTTTCACACGTGTGATTCTTCTTACTTTAAGATTAGGTCAAAGAAGTAAAGTGAAACTGTGATAAAGGTGTAACAGGAAAGGATTTAAACATCTTTCTTGTCTTAAAGCAAATATTCTACATAAATCTGGGGCTTGTTTTCAAATTTGGTCTTTTCTATGAAGTTTACTGAACTTAAAAAAATAACAAATAGCAGCAACGCAAAATAAATCCATAAATAAATGAATAATGTTCAGCCTGCTTCACAACAGTAACAAAGCGCATTCAGCTACTGGTTATCTCCTCTGTTGATATAAATCTGCATTACAAGGAAGATGTGACCACAAAAGAACAAACCGTTTTCTTGTAATGAAATACCAACGCTTCTGTAAATCTACTTTATTAATCTGTCTTTAAATAACATTTTCAAAAAAAAAAAAGTTTGGGTATTAAAGTATTTTGATACAAAGTTGACACTTCCTATACAAGTTTGTCTGTATATGGAAACAATGTCGACAATGACAACTGTTAAAACGGTAAATAAATTTAACAGTATGCTGTTAAAATGGTGTACCAGCAATTTACATAAAAACTTAAATCAATCGAATATCTATTCCACTCTATTAAAATCTATTCTTTTTTTACAAAAATATGATTTTTTTATGGTTTGTTTCTTCAAGCTTCTGAACTGACAATGAGTGACTGAAGTCAAAAGTCTTAAAATCTTGGTTCATCACATCATTTCTGGTACACTTAATATCTGAAGTAGCCTTGGTTACATTGGAAACAATAACAACAACCATCAGTATGATTTTGGAAAAGCCTTCAGATGTCGATGATAAAAAGCAGAGGGTAACCCCTCAGTGGAAAATGCTGACTTGTATTACTCCCCGAGTGTGTGTCAGTAAGTGTAGGAGTGCTGATGATAAAATAAAAACATCTTTATGATCCCTCTGTGATTCCTTTCTTGGGGTCTCAGGGCAGTAGTGGGCTGTTACTCTCCAGATTTTTCTCACGGCTTTGAGCCTTTGGGACAGACGGCTGCTGCGATTGGCCCACTGACCTTCTTCCATGAATGGTCTGGTGGGAGCCAAGCGAGCCTGAGAAAGCCGGTTCATACAGAGTACCAGTCTAAAACACAATATACAGAGCACGTGCAGATGCTGGATTATACCAGATTAACACTGGTACACTTCTGCAGGGCCTGCTTTACTTTCTCCAGAATGAGAGCAGGAAACGCCCCGATGTGACTGAACATTGCTGAACATTATAGCAAAACTGTGTCAGTTCTGGATGTGATTTTGTTTAACTGACGCAGGGTAGCATTTAAAAAAAGTCCCTTCAGGTCTCAGACTCTTATTTCTGAGCCCGATTTCCCTCTGAGGCTCCATTTTGAGGCGAGGCCCTCAGTCACATCCGACTGAAGCAGTTTTCGGAAGCAAAAGCTTTTTAGAGCACACAATTTCAAATTTAGCCAAAAAAGATTTACTCAAACTGTTTTTCTTTAGATTTTCCAAGAGAATTCGACTTACATAATTTTAAATAGTGATTATAATATGTGGTTGTAAAGCGACGTGGAATCATTCGTTGGTGAATCTAAGATGCCATTTCTTCCACTGCTAATTTGTTGTTCCCATTTTATGAGCATCAGATTTTTTTGAAAATAACCACAAGTTTCCGCCGTGCAGAAAAGATGGGCTGCAACTGCAGTTCGGACTATTCAGACAGTGAGTGGATCGAGAACTTGGATGAAATCTGCGAACACTGCAACTGTCCCATACCGCCACAATCATGCAACCCAGTAAGTGTTCATCTTGTGTGTAGTATGTGCACATTAGTGTGAGTGTGTTGGTGCACATGAATGAGCGTCCATACATGAAAAGCTTCTGGTTTGTGGTGTGTGTGAGAATGACCACTTGGGGGACAAACACATAAGCTGTAAACCCACAGTGTATTTTGTGTTGTGTGGATTGTTGTTGATTATTGTCATATATTTCTGTATAACTTACATAACTGTGAGGAAAGTTTCCTTTTGGTTGTGTAACTAAATGCGGGCGTAACTATCCGTCCAATGTTGTTTGTTTCCTCTCTGAGAATTAGATTTCCCATTAGACTGGAAATGACAGAAATAAAGGAGAAAACCACGTCTTACGATTTACCGTCACGATCCACGTATGAAACCGTAGAACTTCACGGTCTTACAGTGAATGTGACGTGCGATGGTGTCTTGTTTGACCGCATAAATCTTACAAAGTATAAAATGGAAATCTAATCTTGTTTATTTCTTCCCAGTACACAGAGCAGCTGATTCCATATCCATCGCAGTTGACACCTCCTACATCACCTTTACCAGGTAATAAGTTTTAGAAAAAGTAAATTTTGTCTATAAACTTATCCTGATGGAGTTAAATCCATTTTTAATTATTTCGCTTAGTTACACACGACAGCCTCAGTTTAGCACTTCAGACATTTTCCTGCGGGCTAATAGATGCACTGCATGAGTACAATTTGAAAATAACTGTATACATAATTATGTAATATAGTTTTTTTTATTGTGTCAGTGTCAGTACATCTGGACTTTTCCCTCATCCCATCACATTATAAATATTTCCATTTCATTGTTTATGAACACAAAGTTTTCCATTTGCTTTCCATTCTCTGGTTTCCGCGGTGGTTCCTCTTGCTGTTTACACAAATATGACCAAGTATGCATGAAATTATTCAAGTAACTTTGGGCTTATTGTGTACTCAAGTACCACAGCCACACTTTGTTTCCTGGGTCCTTTGTGTAATAATGAATGTGATCCAGGATCAGTTGCAGCAAGTAGTTACAGTAAATCATGTAGTGACACATTTTTTATGATGATTCACTTCCCCATGCAGGAAACAGCTTCCGCTAGTTTATCTATTATATTTTTAGCCTCTAAGTTGGAGTTAGTTCTATAAATAATGAAAAGACAACAATTTATAATGCCATTATCTTGCCCTATAAATAAATCTTTAATTATTCACCTGTAAATGTCTACTTGCTGTTCTCGTACACTCTGACGAGAGGGGATTATTCGCCATCGCCAGCTCACGCTCACAGGGGATCGTTTGCTTTTTCTGTGTAATGTAATGCATTACAATGTGCCGCCGTGAAAGGGCCCCACATGTCTTTGTCAGATATGTAAAATGGAATAGGTTGAAATAAGCTTGACATAAGCTTTTCATGTTAATTGTAAGTAAAATTGTATCTAAAACTACAAATTTTGTCTTGCAGTCAACGTTGTGGTGGCCATTTACAGCTATGAGCCCACTCATGACGGCGACCTCGGCTTCGACAAAGGAGACAAACTCAAGATCCTCAACAAGTAATCTGCTTTTAAACACACACAACAATGTCTTGCAACGAAACCAAGAACTAATCTGGTCCATTATCCACTCACCCCATAAATAGTGGAGCATAAGCTATAAAACCTTAACACCAGGACATTTAACTGATGATTGTACAAAGACAACCCAAACTGAGAAACTGCATTGTTTTGTTTTTAATTATATATACACTCATTTTGACTTTAATACCAGAAATATGTTTGAAAAAGTTGGGACTGACACACTTTCCACTGTGTATCGTGACCCTGTGTATGTTAGGAAAACGAGAAAATCAATCGTTGCAGTTTTGAAAGTGAAATCTCTTTTTTGTTTGTTGATTGGAACAGCTGGGGTAATCTTGTTTTTGGGATGGCTGACACATCTGGACCACAAGTGAAGCCAAGCTGCTGTAATAATAATACAGAGTAGCAGTGTTTTGCTAAAATAAGCAAGAATGTCTGTCACCTGCATGGCAGTACGCATTGTTTACTACACCAAAAGATGGCTGTGGTGTTTTTAGATCATGGGTATCGATATTTCAAGTGCTCAGCCTCGCCCTAGGGTTAAATACGAAAGACTCAGATAAAGACTTAAATTAGAAAACATCTGCGCGACGCTCGTTATAAAAACGATCGTGTTTCTAATTAACATTTCTAGCTTCATGTTCCACCAACTGCTTTTTTTGCGTATTACACAGTTTTTCCAGTCTCTAACTGCTCTGTCCCCACATTTTCTTTTAATGTATTGTTGACGCCAAATTTAAATTGAGCACATTTTTTGCTATATTGTCTTTGTGCGTTTTCAGTTAAATATTGGGATTAACTTATTTGCAAATGACTTAAATTCAGCTTTTAATCATACTTGCACACAGCTGTGGGTCTGCTGGACTGCCGAGCACCCACTGTAAATACACGCCATATGTTTTAGAATGTATTTTCAGATGGGAGATGTTATGACTACATGATCTCACCCAACACTTCCTGTCAATGTGTGCTGTTGAAAATTGAATAAATGTAAAAAAATGCCCCCAAAAAATTCAGACGTGTGATTTTGCGGGTTTGAAAGAGGAAACACAAACTTTAACAAGAGAAAAACATACATATAACAGCAAAGGAAATAAAGCCATATGACATACTGTGCTATATATATGTGGGTAAATATAAAAATGTGCAATAGAAACTCATTCGAATATGTGTATGTACGCAGAAAAGAAAATAATCTTTTGCTTGAAAGTTAAAGTTAATATATCAAAATATAAAAAGCTAGTGTTCTGCATGCACACTTAATGTAGCAAGATTTACCAGTTTTTTAGTAAAAAAATATGTTTGTGACATAGAAAACATAACTTCCTGGAACGACTGCTAGCTAATATTGTATTAAAACGTGTGACAATTGTTAATGATTTTAGGCAGAACTCCAACGACATAACAAGATTAATTTATGTAGCTCAAGATCTTAAATCTTTCATTTTTAGGGCCGTTTACAATTAAGTCTGTGCTGAGCATCCTTCTTTCCCTTCAGCGTCTTCTTCTTTTACACAGAGCAACACATTTTTCTCCCTCCCAGCGATGCGCTTCATTTTATTCACGTAAAGACTATTGAGGCCTTTTTGGGGTTGAACTGAACCTGTTTTCTGAAGCTGTGTGACACACATCACGGCTATGATAACTAACTCAGAGTATTGTTGCTGCCTCTTCTGACATGCAGGGATGATCCAGAATGGTATCTGGCAGAGTCTCTCACCACAGGCCAGCAGGGCTACATCCCCTACAACTTTGTCGCATTGTCCACCGTGGAGACCGAACCGTACGTCACACAGGAAGCACGCTGACACGCCTTTCAAAGCCATGTCATTCAACCTCAACACCATCTCATGTCATGCAATGCATTATCTGTCCCTGAGGGAAGGGAAGTGGTTAGCTCAAAGTGTGAAGCATATGGTGTGTTTGCGCTGCAGGTGGTTCTTCAGGAACATTTCGAGAAACGAAGCCATGAGGCTGCTCCTCGCTCCTGGGAATACGCAGGGTTCCTTCCTGATTCGAGAGAGTGAGACCGCCAAAGGTAAAATGCTCTACAGAAAACCGACTGCGCAGATCAACAGGCGGCTTCTCAGCAGTCTGTTTTACTTCACATTGAGATGCACTTAAATGCTATATGTCACATTTTAAACCTTTAATAACCTAAATGGAACAAGTGAGCTCATGAACAATATGACTGGTTTCCTCAGTAGCAGTCAGTTTTGTTATTACGTGCATTTCCCGTAATCCCACTACCTGTTTCCCAATTTGTCTCATCTGTTTTGTTTCAGTTTTGTTTTCCTGCTCCTTGCTTAAAATAAAAATATGACTTACATGCTGCATTAATTTCACTGGAAATGAAGCCACGACTGCTAAATGCTCACCCCCCTGAAGTGTGCCACGATTCATTATTTTAGCCACTGGCACACAGTTCTGTACGGCGGTCTACACTGTGCTTTTTTAACATCGTCGAATGACTGTGCCCACGTACAGCCTCACAGAACAACGCAGTACAGTGTGATTACCACAGATATTTAACTCTGACTCATAACACACTGGAACACACGGTGACTCACATTTTGTGAGAAAAGTGATGTTTCTATGCATTGTAGTAAAATGACTATAAAATATAAATTATTACAATCAATCAATCTTTATTTATCCCAGACTCATAGTCCATAAAAACAAGATAAACCTCATAACACATAAAACAATAAAAACAGATTAAAAAACCCACCCAAATCGTTTTCCAACAAAAAGACGACCACACCAGCGTCTCTACAATGTAGGCTGGTTACTGAGGGGTGTTCCCATATGTGCATTAAGCTTTACAAGAGGACCCCAGCCACGTAAACCAAAACCTGTCTGAGAATCATTGTCATGCTTTCTTCATTGCCAGCTTAATCGAGTGATGGTTGCATCATTTGGTTGCTTGTAAATCCTTTTTTTTCCTCTTACTTTTGAAGCGGTAAATTTTCAGAAATGTAACAGGATTCAAACTCTCACCTTCAGCTGAATAAAACATAAGCTGTGTATAAAAGATAGATGATTGCACAACTATGTTTTTCAGCTTGAAGTTTGGCATTATGGCCTTCACTATTGTGGAGCAATGAGTGATAATACTTGGACCAGATGGTTGAGTGCTAATATGAAAACCACAAGTCGTTAGCCAATGAGCATCCTCTCGATAAACCCGCTCTCTGACACTTAGAATGATAAAACTTTACAAAATGGACTTACGGTAACGTTTTACTCAACAAATCGAAAATCTCACCAAAAACCAGCGACTAAACCCATAAAACCACCAGGAAACTGTTAACAGAGACCAGGGCTGGGGCTGTTTCTCACTGAGAAAACTGTAGTCTGTTTGCAAACACCACTATCACCCCATCACGTTGGCCATCTTTGATATGGTCAGTGAGTGCTATATTAGCTAGCTTAATTGCCAAGATGCATCCAGATGCACACACAGCTACTCGCTGTTAGTAAGTCACTCACCGAAAAACTGGAAGAGTTTGCTGGACGGTCTGTTAACATGGCAGCAAACATGCTCAAAAAGTCCATTTCGGTGACAGGAAGCGGGTGAGGTGACACCTGGAAGACAGCTAGAAGCTACACGTATTATCGACCTGTCACTCACAACAGCTGAGACCCTAATACTGCCTCATCAAAGCCTTTTCTTAATTTTCAAGCCCCAGAGGTTACCACGTGTGTTCAAGCTATAACAACTCCATGACACCAATATGCTTCCTGTTTAAAGCGTTATGGGAAACAAAGCAAACATTATTATGTTACATGGGAGTAGATAGTGCATGTATCTCAGGTTTGTCAGGTGGAAAGGATTTTCAATGCTCCTGGTTGGTAAAAATGATCAGATTAGCAACTTTAAGCATTAAAGCTGTCACGATGTTGCAAATCTACGCAGAGCGAATCAGCCCACAACATTATTTCTGCTTCAAAGGCCATTTTAGCATTAAACTTTGTCTATATTATGAGAAAATTAAAAATTTTTAATAGTACTAATGTACTGATGTATTAATATTGACATTTCCAATACATTAGCTACTAATTTCATGCGTTGTAGTGGATTATGTATTTTGGAAAGCCTTAAGTGTCTGACAGTGAAAAGCTTAGTTAGGACATTTTAGAGTAAATCATCATGGTTCTAACTTCCTGTTCCAGGATCATACTCGTTGTCAGTGAGAGATCTGGACCATAACACAGGTGAAGGAGTGAAGCACTACAGGATCCGCAACATGGACAATGGTGGCTTCTACATCACAGCGAAGATATCCTTCAACTCGCTGAAGGAGCTCGTCCATCATCACTCACGTGCGTACAGCCTCTTGAGGGGATTATCGATATTGCTGGTTACTGTGGAGTCTTCATTCTAATAATTTTATACGTTTCTTTTCTTTGTCATTCAGGTGATGCAGACGGGCTGTGCACAAAGCTGGTGAAACCATGTCAGTCTAGGGCACCGCAGAAGCCCTGGTGGCAGGACGAGTGGGAGATTCCTCGTGAGTCTCTGAAACTGGAACGCAGGCTCGGAGCTGGGCAGTTTGGAGAAGTCTGGATGGGTAAGTGCATTTCCATTTGCATGACTTTTAAAGGTTTGCAGAATTTTGCAGAAAAAGATCGTGTGTACAAAGCCCAGTTGCTCAATCTGGCTGTGGCCTTGACTGCGTGGCTGCCAGAAAGTTTTCGCCAGGGTTTTTCTGCAGTGTATGCAGAAGCGTTTCCTCCATGCAGTCTTAATTGTAGGCTTGTTTGAGCTGGTTAACTGAAGAGTGATGGGAGGTATTAACCGTGTTACACAACATCGCTCAAGCAGCATAAATCTGGCTTTCCTGTGAAGGATTAAGGTAAACAAGACACAAAGTGTTTGGATCACATGGGTATCAGTTGAACTAATCTGTACCACAACCCCATTATTACTGAATTGCAGGGGTAACTTTCCCTCTATTCCCCATCCTCATTTGCCAGCACAATTTAACATCCCAAACAAACCTCTCTTTAAGAGCTAAACATTACCAACAATGGAACTTCTCCACTCACAGCCACTTTATACTTACAATGTTTGCTCCCATGTAGCCAGAGCTCTGTTTGTTTCTTCATCCTCATCCAAACATTGGTTCAGTGACATTCTTGAATTGTGGGTGCGACTGTCCCTGGCTTTGAAATGTTTATTCACATGCACATGAAAATACACAACTACGTCTTCTAACGAGATTTCCATAGTAGATAAAAGGGGCAGAGAGATGCTTTGAATAGTAAAAATAATTTGCTCACAGTGTCGCTGCACTTCATGTTTGGTGTGAATTGTTCAGCGCTTTGTGTAACTGAAAGTGAAACTGCTCGGTTGTGGCTTTAGTTGGCATGAGGAGGGTGTCAGTGTTCCAGAGCTGGAATGAGAACCTGTTTGCATGAAAGCCATTCAAAAACTGTTGCTCGCCTGGCCCACATTGAATCGCTCCACTGGTGACAAAAGAGCTGTGTTTAGAGTCATCAAATCACCAGCCGGCAACTAGACGGGCTTAATTACTCGTGTGGACAGAACAGGACATTCTTAGTTGGAGTAGAGGCATAGCTTTGTTTGGCAATCAGTTCAGGGTTATAATCTAACATTTGATTGTGGATAAAAGTTGTTACATTTTCTAAAAATGAGTAGAGTGGAGTCCTGCTGACTTTGCTTTGTTTGACATATTTGGCACGATATGATATCAATCGGCCTTCATTACAGGGAAGGAAAAAAAGACAATAAAATAAAGATAAAACATCTTATTAAAAGACAGCTTTACCAAATGTCTCCATAGCTGGGATTCGTGCTGTGCGATAATAAATCTTCTGTTGTTACACCCACAATGATTTCATTTTCAGAAGCACGGAGCCTGCAAACATTTTTATACACCGCATTTCACCATTCAGCTTTAAACGCTCCTCCCCTCACCCTCAACCCCAGACACGGCAGATGGCTGCCCTGAGGTTCTGTCAGAGGCTTCTTCCTGTTAAAGCTGAGCTTTTCCTTCGAGCCACCAAGTACTTGCTCATAGGAGGTCATCGGATTCTTGGGTTTTCTCTGTATTATTCTAGGGTCTTTACCTTACACTATATAAAGTACTGGGTGACTTGTTTCAAGCAGCACTCTAACATTTGACTTGACTTGGTTAGTCATGACCGCACACAAAAGTAATGATTTAGCATTCAATGTTATTTAATCAACGGCAAACGTGGAGTCACCCACTTCATTTTAGCCATCTCACTGACAAACCGCTCAGCAAGTTACAGTCATAGTCTGTGCTGGTGCACTGCACAAATACTGGACTGGTGGTGGGTAACAGATTAAATATTAAGACACTCAAGGCAGACACACCCTTGTAATGTGTAACTCCAAAGGCTAAATGGATGTGTATTTATATAACACTTCTTTTGTCTTTTTCAAACTTCAACCCACAGTCATGCGTTTGCATGTCCTCTTGCCACGATTTAAACAGTGAAACAGTTAGAAACCTGTTTTTGCACCAGACTATGGGAAGGTTGTTAACTATGGGAAGGTTAAACCAGCCACTAGTGGCCATTCAAACACTTGCCATTTTTTGACACTTGCTTGTTAGCTCAATTTTTTCAGCTCTGACATACTAAAGTAAAAAGTGCTAAGTGGTAAACACCAGCATGAGTTCACCCTGTGATATCTATATGCCCATATGTTTTCAGGTGTCTACAACAACGACAGGAAAGTGGCAATCAAGAATCTGAAAATGGGCACTATGTCAGTGGAAGCTTTCTTGGCAGAAGCCAACATGATGAAGAACCTGCAGCATCCTCGCCTCGTCCGCCTCTTCGCTGTGGTTACCCAGGAGCCGATCTATATTGTCACCGAGTACATGGAAAATGGTAGGCAGAAACACAACATGTGTCACAACCTGGAGAATTTTACTAATGAGCTAGTAGCGCCCAACACTCAAGAGGGAATTCCACATGTCAGCTGAAGCATTAAAGGAAAATAAATCAGTGTTTCTGAGCAGTTCCTATTTGAAGGTAAATTAAAGAGATATACGTTTGTAATCACACCAGCTCCTTTCCATTCAATTAAGTAATCTAAAATATGTCTAAGCCTGTCTGACATCTCCTGCCGTGTCAGGGTGAGCTCTGTGCCTGCAGCCTGCAGCAAAGACAAAAGAATTTCTGTTGTAAGTTCTCGCGCTGTTATAGACGCTCAGGATTAAACATGTTGATCTCCTATCAGACTTTGGGTGAAAGCACATGCTCGAACAAAAGAGCGGGCAGCCCAATGCGTTTCTTCTTTTCCCTGAGTCATAATGTCGTCATACACCTGCTCCACCTCAGTGAGCCTGTTGAATCAGTAGAATAGGTTTTGATGGTACATCCACAGCTGCCCTTCTGTTTGTTTGACTTTGATCTTTGATAAGAGATGAAGCTCTGTAATTTTTACATGAATCGAGTCGTGTGAGGAAATCTGAATGAGGCAGCCACAGTAACTCACGGGCCCTTCCCTTCAAAACTTGCTGCTTTGATGAAGCGGCCAAGCTCTGATAGGCCATTTTCGGCTTCTCCTCGTGGCCTTCACTGCTGGCTGCTAAAATGTTTCAAAGCAAACATGAACTTTCACTTCTTTGCTGGGCCCCTTCCAGACAGGTTACTGGTGTTTACGCATCGAGGGGAAGTCTCTCCGGCCCGTCTGAGACGAAGGGTGTTAAATTAGGAGAGGATGAATCACTGTGTTATTGTTCACACAGACCCCTGATGGTGCCTGGCTCTTTTCCAGGGACACATTTACACAAATGTCGGCACACTGCACCGCTGCGGCCGTAAACAAACATGCCGCAGCGCTTTGAATAACAGTTTGTTCAGCATCTCGCCACTGTGTCTTCCTCTTTTCCCCTCTCCTCTTACATAACATATGAGGAATTGCAGTGAATCACAAATCATGTTAGCAGTTTCAGTACTCTCAATAAAGGTTTACTGCCCACAAATCTTTCACTGAGAGGAACAATCGCAAAATGCACAGAGAGATGCTGTCACAAACACAACAACGGGCCTACAGCTGAAATGAATGGCGTGCCTTTGTATAGTCGTCTCTGAGTAGCTTGCAAACCACCAGCACCGGTTCTATGTGAGGCCGTGTCTTTGTCTGGGATCCACATGTTAACGGGACACAATTGTCGCTTCTGTTGTGAAAAGAAAGGACGGCTCTGGAGTTCCCATCTTTTCCGCTTCTCCCTTTTTTTTATTATCAGAGACAACAAAGATGGAAAATAACAGGCGTGCCATCCTAGCTTCCCTTTGTGACCTTGACAAAGAGCTTTACCCTGGTTCTCATACTTCAAAAACTGTCCTCCGGACTTAAGCAGAGGAGTAACTGCCTCTTCTTTCCTGGCACAGTCATTCCTCTGAAACTATTTCCTTTGGTCTGACTTGGTTGGGTGGTGCACAGAGGTATTGTTCTCTGCTAATCAAAGTCAACACAAAGTCAGCTATCAGAAACATATCTGATGGTCTCTGCTTCCTCCAAGTAAAATGTTCACTGATTTGAGGTGCTATTCTGGTCCAGCTCGCTGTATTTATGGCTGCGGAGAATCGCGAGGGCTTTTGTTGTGGATAAAGGGAAATATAATTAGTCTTGTGGACAGTGCATGGTTTTTTCCAATTCATTTTAGCATTCATTGTTGCCTAATCTTTGTTGCATAACAGTCAGTAATGTGGACGCGCCATTATGCAACCTGTTATTCTTTTTGAATGAATGAAAACTTAAGTTGTATATTTTTCTTACAGGTAGCCTGGTGGATTACCTGAAAACAACAGAGGGGAGCAATTTGCCCATGAACGTCCTGATAGAGATGTCATCTCAGGCAAGACATTTATTGTTACAGTGAATATATCTACCCACTTATCTCCATCCTCTCTTCAAGTTATTTACAAGATTTCGTTTTTCACTTCCTATTATTCTAGCACAGCACTTCCACGCAGTAAAGTACCCACTGTTGAGGCTTAGTTTAATCTGGCGATAATATCAGAACCGTGTGTGTGTGTGTGCGTGCAGATGTGAAACCATGTTGATGAATGCAGGCTGGTCTAGACACTGTGGCACATATACCACAGAGGCTTATTACCACCGAACAAGGGGGCTATTGCCTGAACATTTTATCTTGTGTTTTTTTTAATCACACATTTGCACAAAGATGCCAACGTAGCTAAAATTTTAAAAGTATGGCCTTTGCCACCGAATACATGTGGCAGTGAAAGTATTATAATAAGCTTAGGTCGAAAACGAAAAAGTGTAGTTGAAACTTCTTTCAAGTCAGACCCACTGCTTCCTTATCTTTCCAGTCTTAATGCAAAGCAAAGCTAAACCAGCCAACTGCTGACTTCACACTGGCTTCAGCTGCAAAATTTTAAGCATATATTACTATTTGTACCCACTCCTACTTTGTGAAATATAACCTGTCAAAGAAGTTAAATGTGTAGGTTTGGGAATGGAAAACAAAACCACAGGAAGGCAGGCTGAAGCTTCAAAGTCTAACCTGACGAGATTCTCGATGTGCAAGAGGCAAATTCTCGAATGCCTCAGAGCTCACTGCAGAGGGCTGGAGTTTGTGCACAGCAGTGAACGCATTTTTACAGAATCAACGTTTTCAAGCCAGTTATGCACTGATAGATTTTGTGGTAACTGTAACCACCATGCAGTGGACCATAGAGACAAATGTGATTTATTGCTGTGGTCACAACCCTACCTTATGTTTAAATCAAAGTACATGCATGCAGTTAGAGGAATTAGAGATTTTACTCATAATATTTTGAGAGTGGCAACCACAAATCTAAGTGTGGTTTTAAGAACTTTTTAAATGCTTTCCATTATTTCTTTCATGCCACAATCAAATGAATGGAACAAAGGTGTAAAGAGGTATAAAGAGGTAGAGGTGGAGGTCACACTGCCACTTTGTGAAAGACGCAAACATACGTACATCTCAGGTTTCTCCCCGCCTATGTGACACATTCTCACGCCTGAAATATGCACCGCAGCTTCAGAAAAACTAGATAAAACTAGAGAAATGAACAGATCGCCATAAATGTATCAGATAATTTGTGTTTGTGGAGTGGTGAATTCTGTGGAAATCCTTAGCATCAATTTCCTTATTCATCGGAGTGCACTATCAGAGTCCCTTGTAGGTCCACGTCTTTCAAAATGAGCTGTGTTGTACCTGAATGAGTCACAGACTGCCACTGTAATAAACTCTCAGTCTGTGGGAAGGCAAAGCAAGGACTGCAGCATTTTGTTTTGGGAAGTAGAGCTGGTGTTGTGCACCTGGGTGGAGCACAGAGGTGAAAGGGTAGAGAGAACTGACCCGAGGAAGTAGTCAACTCCCTACTTTGGGAATCTGTCTGGTTCATGTGTCTAACACACAAACATTGCACAGTGCTAAAATACACACAGGCCGTACACAGCCATTTATTTTGTGCTTGAACACACACACACACACACACTCATGCTTCTTTTGTCTTGTGCTGTCCCCTGCAGGTGGCTGACGGCATGGCATTTATTGAGCAGAAAAATTACATTCATCGAGATCTGCGAGCTGCCAATATTCTCGTCTCTCATGAGCTCATCTGCAAGGTTGCCGACTTTGGACTCGCACGACTCATAGAGGACAACGAATACACAGCGAGAGAGGGTAGCAACAGCTTTACCTATATCATCTCTTCGGCTCTATTTCAAAGCATTTCATAGATTCTTGTTTAATCTTCTCCATTGTTTCTAGGTGCAAAGTTCCCCATCAAATGGACGGCCCCTGAAGCTATTAATTATGGCACCTTCTCCATAAAATCTGATGTGTGGTCATTTGGGATCCTCCTTACAGAAATAGTGACATATGGACGCATTCCTTACCCTGGTAAATGATCACACTCGTATTACTCATTCTAGTAATAATAATAATTGTAAAAACATTTGATTTCTTATTTGTTTATTTATTTTTTATCAGGTATGTCCAACCCAGAGGTAATCCAGAACCTGGAGCGGAGCTACAGAATGCCACAGCCTGACAACTGCTCCGATGCTCTTTATAGCATCATGTGTCACTGCTGGAAGGAGAATCCGGAGGAGAGACCTACGTTCGAGTACCTGAGGAATGTTCTGGAGGATTTCTTCACATCCACAGAGAGGCAATACCAGGAATAGCTAGGAATAGACACATACAATAAACAGATTCAAACTAAGGCACAGCCTGTGACAGTGGATGCTGGATTTTGATTTTTTTCTTTAGAAGAATGCATGCCTTTCTACTGATAGGGATAAACAGACATTTTCCAAGTTTCTGCATCAAATATATTCTGACATGACCACTTAGATATGATACTATTACCTATGGAACTATGAATATGAACCAGCTGGATCAGAGCCAGCAGCAGAGGGGAGCGTGATCGCCAAGCTGCTTGAATTAACTGGGGACTGACTGATGTAGCTGGATAACCAGCTGCTCTCCTGGTGCTTGTTGTTAACGTGTAAATACTGTTCACTGCTTCAGCTGTGTTTTACCTCTGCTGTTTAATAAATGTTTTTGAAAGTGTTTTAATTTCAGTAAAAAAAGAGAAGCTGTTCATGAATGTTGTTTGTTACCAGATGACATGTGCATTATTTTAGTTTATCATTGCTGATGTTGCAGTGCGTTACCCTAAAATCATGAGAGCCGTCAAACTATTGCTATTGCTCGAGTACTGTAAGTTTTGGGGTAACTTCTGAATCTTCCATTGATCTTGGGTTCTTTAAACTTGTACTGCATTTCGTTTTAAAGGCAAATAATATTTTTACAATGCTGTATTTATTTTAGGGGCAGCGCTACTTGCTTATTGTAGGATTTTATTTACATAACACAGACGTTTATATTTGAGAAATTTGCCTCTGATTAAATATGGAGAAAGCAGCTGCATCATTAAAATGCTGTTTACAACACAGTCATTTTTTGTTTTTTCTATATATTTATTATTTCTTTTTAATTTTTGTTTTCCATTTAGTTTTCTTTTCCCGAGTGGGTTTGCTTGAGTAGGTTTACTGCTTTTAGTTTAGTTTATACTAATTAAAGCATCAGTTCTAGCTCAGTTTTTCATAATAATAATAATAATATAGGGAGGCTTTCCCCAAGTACTGTAATTTTTTTTCCCTAAACAATTTATTTTTGTAAGTTAAATAAAACAAAATCAATCTGAGTTTTAGCTTTGACTTTACTTATAGTTAAATATACTAATTGCTTTGCTTTTTGACCAGACAAAAGCCAGCATACCTGTAGTGCTGGTTCCAGTCCTGGATAAATCGAGAGAGTTGTATCAGGAAGAACACAGTAAATTTTTTGCCAAACCAAAAATTAGATCTTCATACCTTTTCAGTCAGATCCCAGTTTAACAATGACTTCCTTTGGTGCTGTTGGGCAACAGGGTGAAGGTGGAAACTGTGCAAAGGTCGGCTGAAGACAAATGAAAAAGAAAAGAGAAGGTGTGTTAGGCAGCAGAGAGAGAATGAAAGGCAGGGCAGAGGTGAGAGTATGTACGTTAAATTTAAAGACTGACAGGTAACGGAGGAGAGCTGCTGGTATGATGGAGAGAAGCAATGGTGATGGAACAGTTGACCCACACGATCAGACAGCAGGCTCTGAGGGCTATGAATCATAGTCCATAGTCCATCTTTTTCTATGATAGAAAAAGATGGAAAATGGAGATAATGATAGTAACAAAAAAGTCAGGTGGTCAAGCTGAAGATTTTCATTGATAGAAAAGATAAGGAATGCCTACATCAGAAGGACAGAGACAAATAGAGACAAAGTTGGAGAGGTGAGGCTGACAGGATGCTGACAGATCGGCTGAGATGGAGGCAGATGATCCACTTTGGCGACCCCTAAAGGGATCTTTATCTTTATTATACTTCTGCTTCTATGTTAATGTTGAGATTTGGATGAAGCAAAATCTCTTCTAACTAAAAACAATTATGATATTGCTGTCTTTAATGAGGTAAACTACAGAAATAATTTCATCCGCGCTGTAGTTCATGTTCATGTTGTGGATTCTGTCAGCCTCTCCCTCTGTCGCCCCCTGTGGCGAGACTGTAGCATCACACTCCATTGATTGGCCGTGGCACAAACTCTCCGCCTCTTGTCGCCGTTGTCTCCTGCGGTGTGTGTGCGGCGGCGGTGAAATTCAGCTAAAAACGGACTAAAAATGGCGCTTACTTCTCAAGGAACAAAGAAAAAAGTTTGCTACTACTATGATGGTGAGTACTGGGGTGGCTGCACTCTAAACCGCTGGCGTGTTGATGAATCAAACCCGCCTCTCTGCACTAACAAAGGTTACCGTTTCTTTTTTTTTTAACCTCCTGCTAACCTGGCACTGTTGCTAACGTAGCTAGCTCGAGTCGCAGGCGGCTTTGCAGCATCTGAGCCGCTCACAGTCCCGCTGTGTCCGAGCAGAGCCTTAATGTTCCAATAATATTTGCTCAGACTGTCTAAATACTAGGGTTTCTTTTCAGATGTTGCTTAAAAGCGTTTTCTTCCGGACCTTGTTACTTTAACTGGACTAGTTAATGTTACTAGCTAGCAGGCTAACAATGGGTACTTCATTGTTAATACAGTTGGTTAATAGTAGGCTAACACTTGGTTAGGTCGTCTTACTTCCTTCAGATGTCGGTGGTTCTGGTTAAAAAAAAAACACTTTTCATCGATATTGACCCACAGTGCACTAAATCCTCCGTGTACGCCACGACTTTGGACTTTAACAGAGACTCTTTGATCTGCGTGTCTTGGCTTGAGGTCCTTAACAGACCTGCGTGAAGTTACAGCTGGATACCTTCACAACCTTTTCCGCTGCATGGATGTTTCATACGTGCAAACCTCTGTACTTCAGCTCTGCTTCTCCTAACTGAGGTCGTGCCTGTAGAGTAAAATAGTAATCCAGTGTGTTTTTATTTGTTCTCATTTCAGGTGATGTTGGAAACTATTATTATGGACAGGGGCATCCCATGAAGCCCCACCGAATCCGCATGACACACAACCTGTTACTGAACTATGGCCTCTACAGAAAGATGGAAATATATGTATGTGAAAGTTACAGTCTGGATGTGTAAGTTTGGTTTTAGTAGCTGTAAGTAATTTGCCCTTTTTGTTGCAGCGTCCACACAAAGCGAGTGGAGAGGAGATGACCAAGTATCACAGTGACGATTACATCAAGTTCCTGCGTTCAATCCGGCCCGATAACATGTCAGAATACAGCAAACAAATGCAGAGATGTAAGAGACTTGCTGTTTAGCTAAAGTCAATTAAACTGATTGTGTACGTTGACTAATTTTGTGCTTTTCTTTACAGTTAATGTGGGGGAGGACTGTCCAGTGTTTGATGGATTATTTGAGTTCTGCCAGCTGTCAGGCGGGGGCTCCGTTGGTGAGTTTTCTTTATTTGAACTCTCATCAGAGAGGCATGCAGCATCTTTCAGTAATAATGTCAGTAATCTGCTAAATTCAACCTAATCTGATTCTCAATTCTCACATCCTCGCGGTCCTCCAGCCGGTGCTGTGAAGTTGAACAAACAGCAGACAGACATTGCTATCAACTGGGCTGGAGGCCTTCATCACGCCAAGAAGTCAGAGGCCTCTGGGTTTTGTTATGTCAATGACATCGTGTTGGCTATCCTGGAGTTACTGAAGTAAGTCAAAAATGCTACAGCAGGGAAAAGGGAAGTAAAAGTCTCTGCAAATTACTTCTCCAAAAGATACAGTTTTAGATGAGTAGATTGAAAACAAAAGTTGAGGAGGTCCCACACTCTTATCAGTGATCAGTGCAAGACAGATGGGTTGGTAGGAACTATAGCACGATACAAACAACTTTCACACAGCCTTAGATGAAGAATTATAAGTATGCACAAATTGGAAAAGGCAAAATCAGACTCACTATACTCAGTATAAATCCATCAAAAGTCATACCAGGAGGTGTAAATAAAGGCATGAATGATGACAAAAACACTGTAGAAGTCAAGTCAAGGCCCACCAAAATCCAGATTCGATTCAAAAGACCACATTTGGGAGGGCAGAAAAAGAAAAGGCAACACTGCATACCAAAACCTCATTCCGGGTGTAAAACATACTGGAAGAAGCATCGTGGTTTGTGGTTTCTTTGGTACCTCACAGCTGATAACAAACTGTTCTTTGAAGAAACTGTGTTGTTGCAAGATGAAGGAAGCCACTGACCCAAAGCACACAAGTGATATAGCCTCAAAAGTAAATGACGATATTTCTGACATTATGTGGATTCCAAGAACTTTTCCTTTTATTTTCAGATACCACCAGAGAGTTCTGTACATAGATATTGACATCCATCACGGAGATGGTGTGGAAGAGGCTTTCTACACCACAGACCGTGTCATGACCGTGTCCTTCCACAAGTATGGAGAGTACTTCCCTGGCACCGGTGACCTCAGGGTAGGTCTTTGATGAATACATTTCAAAATGTCAGTGTGGTAATGCAGCCAGTTGATATTTGCTTTGTTATCTGTAGGACATCGGAGCTGGAAAGGGCAAATATTACGCTGTGAATTACCCGCTGAGGGATGGGATTGACGATGAGTCCTATGAAGCCATATTTAAGCCTGTGAGTAAAAAAAACTATTGTTAACTTTTGCACTTTGACATTTTTGTAACGAAACATTCGTGATAGTGTTTGTGTTGTTTGTGTAGATCATGGCTAAAGTGATGGAGATGTACCAACCCAGCGCGGTGGTTCTCCAGTGTGGAGCCGATTCGCTGTCTGGAGACAGGCTTGGTTGCTTTAACCTCACCATCAAAGGTTGGCTAACTAAAACAAAAATCCTCTTCTCTTGATCTAAATTGGACTGAGACTCTAAAGAAGGCTTAATGATTGTTTCCATGTTGTTTGCTTTAGGTCATGCTAAGTGTGTGGAGTATATGAAGAGCTTCAACCTGCCACTGCTTATGCTGGGTGGAGGAGGCTATACTATCCGTAATGTGGCACGCTGCTGGACGTATGAGACTGC
This sequence comes from Aulonocara stuartgranti, assembly GCF_965226115.1. Classification (NCBI taxonomy): domain Eukaryota; kingdom Metazoa; phylum Chordata; class Actinopteri; order Cichliformes; family Cichlidae; genus Aulonocara; species Aulonocara stuartgranti. Next base: position 19,480,880 of record NC_138955.1, read on the forward strand.
CGTGGCCCTAGATACCTCCATCCCAAATGGTGTGTTTAAATGTCTTTGCTGTAATTAAGACACAGACGTTGGGTAACATTCTTCTGTGCTGGTCCCACGAACTAGCAGCAAACTTTGGTTTCATAGCACTAAAGGAGGCCAGCAGCCTCCTTAAAGCATTAACATACTTTTAATAAAACTTGCTTCACAGAGCTTCCATACAACGACTACTTTGAGTACTTTGGGCCAGACTTCAAGCTGCACATCAGCCCCTCCAACATGACCAATCAGAACACCAACGACTACCTGGAGAAGATCAAGTAAGCTCATGAAAATAGATTAAATTAGTATTTTTTAACCTTTTTTGAGCCACGACACATTTTATAGAACAAAAATATCCCGTGGCACCCTGCCAGCAAAACATGTTCCAAAATGACACATCGTAGCCTAAAACAGAACCTAAATCAGCAATTTGGTCTGTTTGCTTACACTCAGGCCCAGGTTTCACACAGAGTGAAACCTGGGCCTGTTAAATGAACACAAATCTGGTATCCTGGCTAGAATTGAAGAAAGGCATACACAAAGCTCTTCCTCAACAGCTCTTTAGTTTTTATAGCAGCCTTGCTGGAAAAGAGCAGCTCACATAGGTTGTGGAAAATGTTTTGACTGAAAAATCCTCTTTCTCCCCTCTAGGCAGCGCCTGTTTGAGAACTTGCGGATGCTCCCTCATGCCCCTGGTGTCCAGATGCAGGCCATTCCAGAAGATGCAGTGCAGGAGGACAGCGGGGATGAGGAGGAGGAGGATCCCAACAAGCGCGTATCCAGTAAGAACCTTCACACAGACCCCAGTTCAGTTCAAACTGCCAGACGGGAGAGTGTAACATGTTCAAATTTAACCCCTCAGTTCGTTCTCGTGACAAGAGGATAGCCTGTGAGGAGGAGTTCTCTGATTCGGAGGATGAAGGTGAAGGAGGCCGCAGAAATGCTGCCAGCTTCAAGAAGGCCAAGCGAACTAAATCCGAAGGAGAGAAAGAGGGAGAAGAAAAGGAGAAGAAAGGTGAGGGAGAAACAAAAGGTATCTATGCTTTTCATTCTCATCTCACCTATTTCATGTAGTTCTGTAATATCAAGAGCACTTAAATATGATTTTTATGGCTCTCGGGGTGGCTGATGCTATTTTTGTTTTTAACAGAAGTCAAAGAAGAGGAGAAGGTGCCAGAGGAGGAGAAAATGGACACATCAAAGTGAGAAAACAGTGCGCACACACACACATTGACCCTGCTGTCCAGGAGGTGGTTAAGTGGGAATGCTAATAATGTCCTTACTCGCTGTTACTCTGGGTTCTTTAGGCCAAAAGAGGAATCCAAGACACCTTGAGGTCCTCAGCACCCAGTGACGCCAATACAACAGATCAGAACGGAGATTTTGTTTGGATAAGACTGCTGCAGTGGAAGCAAATAAAGGACTTTGACTTTACAATGAGACCTCTCTCCATGAGAATGGAGACGGGTTCTGTGTTTTTCTAGAAAACCTTTTCAACTTTGCTGTTAATGGACTGAAGTGTTGTTTTTGTATACGGTTTCGTTTTTTTATGCTCTTATACTTGCTTTCCCCCCCTCTTGTGACCAACATTGTAAAAATGGCTTCGCAAATGTCTGCTTTTATATATCTGATGGATTTAATTTATTTAAATCATGATATTTTGGCTACTTTATTTTAGGTATTTCAGTCCCACTTTTGTCCTGTGCCTTTGAATATGTAGTTGAACAGCATGCTGGTACCCTAGATCCTTTTCTGTAATGTTGTGTCACTGGTCTTGCCTGCCAAAGTCAGTGAGACGCTTGAACATAACATTCACAATTAGCTTTTGTGGCACATCGTAAGCATATTTTTATATTTTAGGTTCTAGTTTCTGTCCTTTACAGCCACGATGACATCTGTCTGATTTCTGGGGCTCCCGGGTTGTGATATTGATAACATTTTGTCAGATTGAATCAGACTTAGTGTAAGGCTTAGATCTCACAGGAACTTGAGAGGCAAGACATGTCAGAGATCATCTGTTGTGTGTGTATATATAAATTTGTATTCTGAAAAACATCAGTAAAAGTGTTCAACACAAAAGACGACAGCTTCCAGATGTTATTGAGCAACAAAAGGTCCCGTAGTTTTCAGTTTTGTTTGGAAAAGTTTTAATTCTTTAACACAAGAATACAATGCATTTTGATATAAAAAGGCTAGCCCTATTGTCAACTTGTCTTCATACATTAAATGTGTAACAATCCACGCTTTAGCCAGTGCAGCTCAGCACTTTGTAACCTATTCTCTTAGATTCAGCTGCTTCAGAGTAAGTCACTCTGCACCCCAGCAGTGTTGCTGTCCAGCAGGTCATCCTGCTCTGTAGATCCCACTTCAGTGTCCGTCTCCCTGTATTGCAGTGCTGGTGTGGTTTCAGCAGATCTCCGCATCTGAAATATGAATGATTTCACATGATGTTTTCCAACAGTGGGGATGGGATAGAATTAATAGCACAGGTTTACTTCATGGTGGTAATAAGATGTCAACTTCTAATCTCTTGGTTAGAGCTACTGCAAAGCTATATATGCAGAAATTGGTTCAAAACAGATCATTACGCTGCACCGATGCTTCAGCTGAAAAATAAATAAAACTGTGTTACGCACAAATATTAATTTAATGGAAGAACAATTTTAATGCATCAGATTCGGTATTAATTACAGGGCTACGATGACAGCGATACATTTCTTGCGTAGCTGGCTTTTTTCCTTACTTCAAATAGGTGAGACCTTATTAATATGAGCACTGGAAAAGTGCTTATATAAAAGTGCTTAAAGTGCACACGTTCAGTTTTTAATATTGTTCTAGCGCACAGAGACACTCAAAGTCTGCTGCTATTTCTGCATCAACCTCTGTGTTTAATTTCTTCACGTTTTCTTAAAATTATGCCATTTTTTTCCTAAAATTAATCATCGCTTCCCTTCTTTGCTCTGCTGCCACTCAAAAGTGATCAGTGACTGTAAAAACAGAACCAGAGAAGGATAGCTGTACATGTATGCTGGATGGATACTCTAATTCCACCAACGATAGTTATCCAGTCAGACAAGCAAGAGATATTATTCACACTACTGCAAACAGAAGGCACAAGTGATAAGAATAGGAAACATGGTCGTTAAAATGATCAAATAAAACTATTCTGGTACACAAACTTTCTCTTGCTAGAGAGACCAAGAAGGACGTCCCACAGATGGCGATATGACATCTTCAACATCTTTGCAAATTTTCTTTTCAAAGTATTTTTCAACCAAATCTAGACATGTGACGTCTGGCTGATGATTATTCAGCATTTACATGTCTGCCTTTTTAATATATATTTATTACAGAGAGATATCATTGTAAGAATGTCAGGTAGAAAATTATCGTTATCATTTTCCTCACAGAAACAAAATCTTGAAATTTGTTACTATGATGTGACCCTAATAAGTAATGTACCGCTAACGCTGCTGACAATGATCTGACTGTCGCTTACCCTGTTCTTCACACGTGGCCTCTTCCTGCATGGACAGAGGTAGAGGAATGAAGTGCAGGCAGCAAAGCAATGGAAGGAGAACACTGCTTCCACAACAGACATAAAGATGAGCGGCAGCCACAGAATGATGGTGGTCGCCTTGATGAAACAAAGTGCAAAACTGATCACCACACAACAGTTCAAATCAGAAGTGCGGTCACTAGATGAATGTTTATATTAAACTTACGTAGATACGGGTGGGATCAAAGGGGCATTCGTTTGTGATGCTAAAAGAGCTAATATTCTGAACGGCTGCGTTGCATTGTGACAGCAGGGCCTTTCCTTTGGACATAATAGCTGTAATTACAGAAGCTAACAAGCCCACGGTGGAGGCAGACGCCAGGAAACCTGCTATGAAACTGAAGACCAGCAGGACCCATATCTGCAAAAACAACACGACGAAAACAGAGTTGGTACAATTCGAATGATCTTGAAAGTCAATACTTGAAATGACCACCTTTAAGTACTATTCAGGAAAAGTTCTCCAGGCTTCTTGAACGACATTCAAAGCTTTGTGGGACTGTGGGGAGGCCAAGCCATGACTCAAAATGTCCCATTGTGTGTTTTTCCATCCAAGTATGCTTTTTTGCACTGCCAAAACAGCGCTGGGATTATTGTCATGCTAACAAATAAATAAATCAAATGAAGCTGTGGCCAATTAGACACATTCCTGATGGAAAGTGTGTGATGTGACTGCACATCAGGCTAAGATATGCTAAGATCTAAATTTTCAGCCAACAGCACTCTGGGTAAAACTGCTATTTTATGCCTGTCAAACTGTTATTTTTAAACTGCAGCATTTTTCATAGAGTCAGTTGAAGAAACTGGAACAAACTATGTGATTTTTGTGACAGGCTACTTGTAACAAAGTTCCTAAAGAAGCAATTTGAAATGTGTTCATATAGGTCAGTGTTACGTGGATTAACAAAAAAAAAAAAAAAAAAATCTCAAAAACAATCTGAAAATTTTCAGATACAGATACAAAAAAACCAAAGCAAAAAAACAAAACATCTTTGGACGCTAGCTTTAGAATGCCTGGAGAACTATTGCTCAAGAGTCTTGATGCATGCTCAATCATCCAGGTAAGTAAATCTCCAAAAGTTGATTCTGTTCATCTGGACTGAAAACGCTACGTCCAGATGATCAGAGTCAACTTTTGAAGTATTGCTCAAGAGCACTCCTTGGTAGCACAATATAAAGAAGTGTGAGTTGGCTAAAGCCTTTTGAGCTGTAGTGTATGTTGGGAAGTGATAGAAATATTTCTCCATGATAGAAAAGATGACATTTAGCATGTAGCTGATGGCACAGATTGTTCAGTGAAAACACATCCAATGTTTCAAACCTGTTTGGAGCTTACGCTTGCATGCAAGTATGTTACGTATTTAAATCGTTATCTACACACACACGCACTGAGTCACAAACAAAAAGCAGGTTCTAACAGCAGCCAGGAAACAAGAGCCGTTTGGCAAAGTGAATATTTACCAGGATCCTGTTTTTCTTGTTTCTGGATAGGACTATAGCTGTTATTCCACAGATCCCTCCCTAAAGAAAAACCAGAAGTTCAGCAAAAGAAGATGATTACTCAGACAGATGACGCAACATGACTCAAACATTCAGTTTAACATTCAAGTGACAGAGAGGACACTCCAGCTGTATACTGAATGTGCCATTGTGATGGTTTGATCATGTTTCTGATTGTAAATTTGTCTCTGTAAACCTGCTTCTCCTGCAGCTTTTCAATGGGTTTGTTTGTTTGTTTAATCCAGGGATTGGCCCTTTGGTGTGGTCAGGATAAAGCCATTAATGACCCTTAAATATATGTTCTGTAATTTTGTCTCTTTTTTCCCCTTTTAATATGCAGTATGTAACAGTACGCAGCTGTCAGTCCTAGCCCTTACCAAAAGACCTGCCACGATAGCGATGATATTGGCGATGGGGTACACCAAATTCTTGACCTGGCGTTGCAGACTGATGTGTCTGAGCACAGTGCTGTGCACCAGTGCTCCAAGAATAAAGTTTACATGGCCCACCAGCACCAGCGCCAACCCCATCTTCATCAAGACTTTGTTGTCCTTGAGGTTGGCACAGCATAGTCCTGAGGGAAGCCAAAACCAAAAATATGTTATTTTGAAATCATGAGCTTAACTTAGCTTTGAACATGATGATCTCTGCCGGGGGGAAATGGATAAACAGCTACATCATCATTGCATTGTGTGTGCAGCAGTTCATACTTTCTGACAGCTGTGTGCACATCAGCTTGACGCGTGTGCATACAAGTTTATTAAATGTGAACTGAACTGAAATACGATCTCAATGTGAAACACTGAGACCTTGTGTGAAGTTAGTGCAGACTTTACCGTGGCTTATGCAGAGTTAAAAAGGAAGCGGGGCAGCGGTTAGCACAATATGAGAACAAGGCAGTAACCACAATTATCCCCAGCCCCCTGCAGAGAGGCCTGAAGATGTCTTCCACTGCTTGCAGAAAATACTGCAGCTGTGGTAAGACTGCAGGTCTCAGCAGGCTCACGCTGCACTATTCTGTGTCCCTCGTTTTAAGAGTGAAGCATACATGTTTAGAGACCATGTAAGAAAATCCTGAACCAAACAAGACAAAGCTCAGGGTGGGGTGTTCAAACATTTATCAGCACACAGAGGTGGCCCAATGGTCCGCTGCTCTCACGCACAGGTGGGTGCTGTTGAAATACTTGTTTTCAGTCATAATATTGGCAGTTTGTCCTTTGTTGCCACACATTTTCCCACCACAGTGTGAAGTAGCAGTAACAGTACTGAATTCCCAGTGTGAATAGATAAAGTATAAGCTAATCCTTTCACCTTTGTTTGGCTCCATACTTTTAAAGGATGCTTAGAGGGGTACAGGCTCCATACCGTACTATCCTATCCAAACTGTTAGCATCCAATAATTCACAGCTATCTAAAAGATTCACTTGTATATCAAGGAAAGTCTAAAGAAATATCACTGATAGTAAAACCCAACCATACGATGGGTGGATTATTCTTAACTGGTATAAACGGCGAGAAAAACACTAAAATATTAAGTTATAATAGAACAATAACACTGTGGTTTGATTATGTCTCTTCCTCACTGAGCTCCATGTTCAAAAGCACAGACCACGCCTAGAAACTTTAGCACGTACATTCCCCTGCTCGGTACCTGCCAGACTACGTGAAAGGTTAACTCACCTGTGCCCGTCTTTCTGTTTCCTTTGTTTTTCATATTATTGTCGTTTGTAAATTCATTCTCGACAGCTTTCTGACTCGACCGTTTTTCGGCGGGTTGTCGGTTTCTTCTAAACGCCGCACACCTGGGAACACACGGGCTCTACCTGAGCGGAAGCTCCGCCCACGATACCTTAAAAAAACAAAACAAAACAAAAAAAACACTCCAGTGTCGGTCGGAGACAATAACAAGTATTCATATGTTTACAAACAATACAGCTTTATTCACATACGCTATTGTTATAGTTTATTAGATTGTTTTTAGATTTTAAAAAAAGTGTCATGATCGTGATCCCATCCATTAACCTCCTTGTCAGGGTCGCAGGGGGACTGGAGCCTATCCTGGCTGTCTTAGGGGGAGAGGCAGGGTACACTCTGGACAGGTCGCCAGTGTGTCGCAGGGCTAACACCTAGAGACATACAACCATTTCCACTGACCTTCACGCACACCTGTGGGCAATTTAGAGTTACCAATTAACCCAACCCCACTAACTGCATGTCTTTGGAGGGAGGGAGCCGGAGTACCCGGGGAGAACTCCACACAGAAACACCCTGATGGATTCAGGACCTTCTTGCTGTGAGGCAACAGTGCTAATCCCCATGTCACCGTGCTTCATGATTGTGTAATTTATTTACCACAACGGCAGGTTTAAGTGGACTCAGACAAACCTTGTCTGTTGCTGGGAAATACTCTTATACTTATGAATGCTGTTGACTGTAGCTTACATATTCTCTGCAAAAAGTATAAAACTAAACCTGGATTTAACCTTCCTATTCTCCCAGAATGAGAATATAGGCCAATTGTTATTTACAAGACCAAAAGTCTTGAATCACCCCTCATTTCTTTATATTTTGCAAGGAAATTGGGAATTAGTGCAGCTACTTCTTAAAACGTGTAGACTACACTATATGGAAACAGATAAGGCACAAGCAGAGTTTGTACAAGTCTAACAAGCCTTGAGGGGCCGGGGAGTATTCCTTTGTGTGTTTTTATATTCAGGTATGCTATAATGCTATACTGCATTGTTAGTGCGCTTGGGATCATTGTCATGCTAAAAAAAATGAAGCTGTGGCCAATCAGATGCTTTCCAGATATCAAAAAGCTTTTCTACATTAATAATCCCATTAATGGGAAACACACCATGTTTGAAATGGAGCCCCAAACATGACAGCACCTCCACTGTGTTTTACAGATAGCTTTCAGATACTGTTTCGTCCTCCTCTTGTCCAGTTTCCTCAGTTTTTAAGGACTGCATGATATATGCCAAGGTTTCAGCTGATAGCTTTCTGGGAATCCCTTTGTGCAAAAGTAATATTTCATGCCTGTGAATATATTTTATCTCTGACAAAGATTCTACTAAAGAAATGGGAACAATCTGTAAAATTCTTTAAGACAAAGAGCCAAAAGTTACAATTTAAATTTGTTTTTTGTTCTAACGTGTCTATTATGTGTAGACAAAAAACTGGTTCCTATGAGTTAGATCCCTTTTTAATGCTTAAGTGACTCATATGTCAGTGTTAAGTGTCTTAACGAATGTAAAAAACATAACAAAAACAACCAAACACTCTTCCAAAAATTGTCAGGTACAAGGACGGGACTTAAAATGAGTGAAAATGTGGCCAATGTTCAAAGAAAACCTTTGAAAGACCTCCAGAAAACCCAGTGGAAAAAAATGTCTGTTTGGAAGCTAAATGTAAAGAAATGAGGGAGGCTCAAGACTTTTGCACAGCACTGCATTTGCCTGCTCAAGCCTTATATTGCTGGGGAGAGACCTAGGTTACAAATATAAAATTTTCCTGACTTTGCACAATCCATCACAACAATACCAGTGTCAAATAAAAGAAGAAAGTGTTGGGCAAATGCTCTGTATTCATCGGGTCTTAATCGATTAGTCAGCTGCTAAAAAAAAAGCAGATTAAAAACCACATTCAGTGCCCCAAATTCAAAATCTGCAACTATCCTTTGAAGCACCGCTCCTCTAAAACAGCAATAATGATAATTATTAGGTTATTTACATTATCAAATAACAAAATAACTTAAAGCAAAAATTGGGAAACGTAAAGTCCGAAGTCTTTATATTAAGGGCCATCAATCAAACAATACTGTTTGCTCTGGGTCTAAACAGAGCGCCTTGTGTGTGACATCTTTTGCGCATGCGGGCCGCTTTGAGCGTTCACACTAGAGCGCGTTTGCTGTCGCGTTTTATTTGTAGTGTGAACAAGCAGAAAAAAAAAATCGGATTTGATCAAAAAATCGGAATTGAGCATTAAGACCTGCAGTGTGAACGTAGCCTTAGTCAGCTTTTTGACAATGGCTCCACCTAGATGAGGCAGAAGGTGGTGTGCTCTCAGTTTATGTCTTTCTTTAATCTTTTATAACCAGTTTCCTCTTACGTGCTATCCTTCAACTCCTTTCATTCCTTGAAAGTATTCCAGAATTATAGTGTGATTTTGTTTTCTGCCATGTGTGCCGACACACATCTAACACATGTAATCTTAAATCTTAAATCTCGAGGTTCGCTCAACACAGAAGAAAAGCCAGAGTTAAATTACATGTCTTTCATCTACTTAATAGAAATATATAATTTTGAATATTTTTGCCTAAGAAAATTCTGTAACATAAATACAAGTTTTTTGGTGTTATAGACATTAGATTAACCCAAACTAACCAAGTTTTCACAACTTTTGGTTTGTTCAGATTGTAGCCGAGGAATGGCCTGCCAGATGACTTAACCTACAAGTTTTCATGTTATCACCAAGCCCACAAACACCTTACAAACAGGCATAATTCTTATATCCAGCACCATATTTTTTGTGTTTGGAGTCTACTAAAACAGTTTTGTATAATTTATAGTTCCAAATAATCCTGACTTATCTTAAACTGGGCCTTGGTGCAGCCCTTCAGTGTCCCTCTGTCTGAAACTAGCTTTTTTCAGCTCGTCTCCATATAAAGCCATCCTGTCTTTATGCCTTCTGGTTAGAATAGTTCTCAAGAACAGGTTTAAACGGCAGCTGGTTGGGCCTTCAACGGAGTGATTTCTAAAACCAAGTTCTGAAAAACCACAAATGTGAACAAGATACACATTTTGCTTCATTTATTTTTGCATTTTTCACTAACAGCATCTTAGATGTGTCCCATCCACCTGCCGTGGTGTTAACACTGAATAAAGAATCATTTCCAGTCAGCTTCATTGGCTTGATTGCCAGCACCTGTCTCCACTATCGCTGCACCTTATTAATGATGCACTTGTCAAAGAGAATGAGCTGAATTGTTGGTCCTGTTTGGGGCTCATGATGGGGACCACGCAGATATCTTTATGTGTGTTTCTTGGTTGTGTTATTGCTGTTCAGTCTGTTCTGTATCACAATGGCAGATTCACCCAGGATGTTGTGGGAGTTTATGAAAATCGAGTGCCTTTTTCATTTGGAAGAAACTTTGATTTTACTCCGCAAGGCACAATCTTCAGCTCCTGGCGATCCTGGACCCCCGACTTTCACAGGCTAGCTGGACTCTCTCCCTTCCTCAATGTTCCCAGAGTACAGGTGTATTGTGACGCATCTACACTAACCGTGCTGGTTGATAAGAGTGTCAGTGGTCTCAAACTGACTGGAGAGGAAATACAGCTGGGCAATGGCTGCTTCAGCAATGGAGAGCTTGCAAATGAATTTGTCTTCACTTATGGTTTTGGTGAATGTGGAACTACACCTATGGTGAGCATAAAGTTCTGTTGCAGTTCTGCATCTTTTTATGAAGCCTTTACCAAAACTGCACCATCTTACAGGTGGAGGATGACTTGGAGGTGTTCACCAACACCCTGTTCTTGAATCTGAGAAGAATTTCTCCCACCTGGTGGGAAACTCCCTCTGCAGTCCACGTGTTCTGTGTTGCAAAAAGGTATGTTCTTACTTCAGTGTCTGCAGCTAGTCACCAACCATACTTACAGTAGGTCCATGTATTTACAGGTTGAACAAGATTCCAAAGTTTAGCGACACAGCACTTCCTGAGAATGATGACATTAGCATCAAAGCCATGAGTCGTAAGTAATAAAACACATCCAACAAGTTTTAGCTGCAGCTTAATTTGTAAACGCAGTTCTTTCCTGCAGCGTCCTGGACGAGCGCAGCAGAGTCAAATATCTACAAAAGAGGCCAGCTTGTCAATCTTCAGGTTTTGGCTAAAACCAGAATAAATCAAGAGGCTTTCATCCAGTCCTGCTTTGTCTCTGTGTTCCCTGAGCCTCGGGCCAAACCAAGGCAAACAGTCATATTTAACAAAGGGTGAGTTTTCAGTTGGGTGTCTATCTCAACTGTTTTTGTTATGTCTAACCTTCTGATTGCCTGTGATATCACTGCTTACTGCAGGTGCGTAACCCCACTGGGTTCCTCCACTACTAGAGTGACGTTTGTGGCCTCCAACAGCGCAGATGCGGTTAATTTTGTTCTGAACACGTCTTATCTCATTTCTGAGGTAAGTCTCTATAAACGGATTGCACTAATGTGCAGCTCTGAATCTTCTCTGAACTGAGTTGTGTACTCTTCTCTACAAGTTGTATATCCACTGTAGCGTGCTGATCTCAGGCCAAGGTGTCACCCCAGGCTCTAAATCCTGCAACTACAATGTGATTGAATCAAGGTATCAATATTCACATAATGTATGTGTTTGTTTCTTTTACCAATGTCCTATAAATGAAACTTTCCTTTCAGATGGGAGGAACTAAGTGGTGATTTGGAGGCATGTGAGTGCTGTAGCTCAAGGTGTAAAGGCAAAAACCTTCCTGGTGGTAAGTACTTTGGTTTTCTGTCTGAAGGTGATGGAAGACAGAAACTTTATAACAGACTTGCTGCGTGTCATTTCAGATGCCAAAGCTGTGGTCAGCACTGGTCCCTTTGTCATTGTGGATGAAGATGGTGAGAGAACTCTGCCTTCAATCGCCGAAGAAGAAAGCGCTAACGTCCCAAACTCCATGCAGTCTGCTCTTCCAGATCTTGCTGATGTGATAGTTTCTTCTGTTCCAAGAAGCAAGTTCAATGCTGGCCCAGAGGGTGTAGTGGCTGTAAGTCAGGACCCTGCCACCAGGCTGACGCTCTGGCTACCTGAACAGGTGCCTCCTCAGTCTGACTCAAATGACATTACCAAACTGCATTCTTCAACCACAAATCAAGAACCTCATCCGAATCCGACCAATGAGATCAAAGGTCAAAGTTTCAGTAGTGTTTCTCCGTCAACTATGAATTTGCCAACTATGGTTAACGGATGGAAGAGTCCTCCACACCCAGCTGTTCCAGAGGACTTCAAAAGAAAAAGCCGGTCTGGAAGATCTGGTAACTTTGACAGCAAAGAGGAACCGGTTAACTTTTCTTTGCCAGCTGAGATTAGTGTAAAGTACCTTATGCTGGTTGAACGGCCAAATTCAGCAGAATTGGACAACACAGCTGCTGTAGAGGAATCCCAAAGTGAAAAATGGCTGCAGAATGAGATTAAGGACCCAAACCATGATGACCTGCCCCAGATGCTGACAGATGGTGCTATGATGCCTGAAGGAACAGATGAAATCCCACCAATAACGCGCTCCAAACTCTCCTTTTCCAAAGCTGCTGATGGGTCGCAGACACTGAGTTATGAGGAAGAGGCAGTGGTACACAAGACAAGTCCAGTGGAAAGAAAACAGTTGAAACTAAAGGGGCTGCACTCAACTTTCTTGAATCTGTTGAGGTAAATGACTTGTTTGCAGTTAGCTGGCAGACTGTTTAATGCATGTGAAGATGGCTGATTTAATTTGGTTTTTGTTTTTCCTCAGGAGGATGAAGAATGCAGAATAACCACGGCTTTAAAAGACTTTAAACTTGTACTTGAGATAAATAAAACTGATGTGCACTTATCTGGTCTCATTACACTTTTTTTTTTTTTAAAAAATAAAAGTTGTATTAGTCCTTTATTTATCCAGGTAAAAATCTCATTTCCAAGAGAAACCTGGCATCATAGCAGCAAGTCTGAAATACAAGCTGCATTTTTAAATGACACTGTCGACTAAATAAGGCAGTCATACTCATTCACAACATTTCTCCACCGGTGCTCAATAGTGCATCACATTATTAGCCTGTTTATGAAACGCCCCATCCTGGCTACAGTGAAAGGCTTTTATTCCCACCCAGATGTCGCTGTGGGGAGCTGGGCGCTGTAGTTGGGACAGTACCATGTGCGCTCTCCCTTTTACGCCGCATGCTCAGTGTTTTTTCCACCCCAAGTTTGACCCGGGCCACTATTTCCTCCGCACCGTCACTCTCTATAAAGTGCCCATGCTTCCCCCCACGCAGTCTCTTTCCCCGGCCACAAAACAACCGTGAGTGTCCAACTCACTGTTCCTGAAAAACTTAAAATAAAAATAATATAAAAAATATAAAATCCACAAAATCTTAAAAAGTGCAGATCTACTTAAAGAAATAGAAACCTTTAAAAAAATAGCAAAATATTATTTAAAAACAAACAAACATCAGGCCTCCGGCTTAACTCGAAGTTGTCGTCTTTTTTAAAGGAAACACTTCAGAAGACACACGTCTTTATCGCGCTGCTTTTTCCAGGTTTGGCATTTTCAAAACGCCCGATCAGCTGTTTGTGCAGCGTGTCTTTAAACCAAAGCGCAGTTTGGATCCGGATTAGAGACCATACCGACATTTTTCTGGCGTTTTTTAAAACGAAGCCTTGCGTTCATCCTCTGAAATCAGCGATATGAACACAGCGACGGGGAGTTATCCGATGGCTTCTCTCTATGTTGGCGACCTGCACCCCGACATCACGGAGGCTATGCTGTACGAGAAATTCAGCCCAGCCGGACCGGTGCTCTCCATTCGGGTCTGCCGAGACATGATCACCCGGCGGTCCCTGGGATACGCTTATGTGAACTTCTCACAGCCGGCTGACGGTAAGCAGGGATGGGATAGCTGTGCTGTGTGAGCACGTTGCCTCCACAAGGCGTGAACATGTTGACATTTCCAGCCTGCCATTGAAACTGTGTACAGAGCCTGAATTAAACGCAAATAAATGTGGTTAATTTTGCAGTGTGAAATGTTCATAGCAGTTCTTTAGACTGTATCAGTTATTTGACCTACATAAGCACGTCCCAGTTCTCGTGTATGGTTGGGAATATAGCAGCCTGTGTGTGTCTCTGATGTAATTCAAGCCCCCAGAACATGCAGAATTTAAACTGTCCTTAAAAGTTGGCCAAAATCAACAAACCATCCCCATAAATCACAGGCCTAGATTTGGGTAAATGGAGTCTTTTCCTACACCTTTTTAAAAACCAAAATGACCCATTTCTGTGCCTATTTAAAGGGCCAATGAGTTGAGTGAAACTAACTCCCATTGCCCTCTGCTGGCATGTTCACTGAAAGCATGAAAGAGACAAGCACAGCTGAGCCCGCTGCACTGCTTGTTGCTTGTTTGTGCTGCTGCTTGTCTGTATATTCACTGCAAATGGAAAAACCTGATCCTGTTTCTATTTGAATTGAATCCCAGCTTTAATAGCTGGGATTAGTTCACTCACACTGTTGGGTTATCTGTTATATCCTCACCACTCAATGCTGTTAATCTGTCATGATACACAAAAGTGAATGTATATGTAACCGTATCAGCAGTGCTGTTAAGTACCTTTTGTGATAAAACTGTTTCCAGTTACAATGCAGGAGTATCAAAGCACTGAGCAAAGGTAGCAGGTGTTGTGGTTCTTTTTGGCGGTGCGCTGACACTGTTTGTCCTATCAACAAAAAACACCTGTCACAGCTTATCTGCGCTCGAGTTGGTTACCAAAAGCCAAAGTAAATGAGAGGTTACGAGTGGCTCGCTTTCAGGATATCGTTCCGTTACAAATGTGAGAAGAGCCAAAAGTTAGAAGACACCATTTGTTACAAGAGGTGTAGACACCAGGGGGGAGGGGGTGTTGGCTGCTGGGCATTTATATGGAGTCCTGAGCACGTGTCTGTGGGGCAGTAGCTTTGTGCCTGAATAATACAGCTACTAATGCAAAACTATAACAAAGCAGTTGTCAGTAAAGAGCGTTTCATATGAAACAGCGGTCTTCATGCTTCACTGTGTTCCCTGCTGCATTTCTTAATCTCACAGTTGTATCTGTAAACAAACACAAACCCGGGTGTCGCTCTTCTGAGCATTCTTTTTAAACATGTCTCTTCCCCATCAGTGGTAGAGAATGCCCTACTCGCACTCCATGCCAGCACATACCTCTCAGGACCCCTCTCTAAATATAGCTTTCCCCTGTGCAGCCCAAAACGTGCCTGCTCCATAATGCTTAAATAAAAAGTGGTTAACAATAATGGGTAATTCAAGACCGTTAATGGCTCCATTTTCTCTTCTAAACAACACATCTGATATATGAGGTCAACAGAGGTCACTTTGGCCTTTTTTGAATAAAGTTCCCAACTCTGAACCTTCCTGAAGTCCTGTTTTTTGTTTTTTTTTGACGGTGACCACACATCTTCCCTGAGCGCACAGGTTGTGAAGTACAATTGCAAACCAAACTGCTGATGCCAGCAGACGCAAGGCAGCTCCGCTTTGTTTACCAGACACTTTCAGCTGGAAAGCTGTGTGTGTGTGTGTGTGTGTGTGTGTGTGTGTGTGTGTGTGTGTGTGTGTGAACAAAAGGACGTTTGGCATGTGCCCACATGGTGTGTGTGTGTGGGGGGGGTACATTTGTTCGCCTGGGCCTACAGATCACAGAATAAAGGTCAATGCAAACATATTACTGCTCATCTCTACCACATGAGCTGATATTCTGATAGTGTTTAAATGAAGGCCTGCTGCATTGCTAAGTGGCATGTGGCTCAGCAGCATGTGGTTAATCAGAACAGGGAGACATGTGCTCCAAGCTAGCCCACTGCAGCTGCCCCCCACACTTTTACCAGCTGCTTGCAGAAAGCTCATCAGCCTTATTGTCTGCTGCAGTACCTTCACCCCTTTGAACATGTTAGCGGCCTGTTTTAATGCATTTAAGCAGTTTCTCTCTTTTATTATTATAGTGCATGCATTAAAAATGGCTGCATTATTATTGTTGCATGGTATCAGCAGATAACAGACTGAAGCATGACACATAAAGGTGACTGATATGTTTTCTGACATGTAAATAACCACCAGTGACCTTTCCTGTGACCTCTCTGCTCTTCCTCCGGCAGCTGAAAGAGCCCTGGACACCATGAATTTTGACGTGGTGAAAGGGAAGCCAATCAGAATCATGTGGTCCCAAAGAGATCCCTCCCTCAGGAAGTCGGGTGTGGGCAATGTTTTTATCAAGAACCTCGACAAGTCCATTGACAACAAAGCCCTGTACGACACCTTCTCTGCCTTTGGCAACATCCTCTCCTGCAAGGTACAGTTGACATAACACTGATTTATTTATGTATTAATTTATTTGCTGGTTTGAAATTTAACACATACATAAATAAAGTGATCAAGTTTAACAGAAGCCTTTTAGAGGACAAATGTAAAAAAACAACGCCTCAACTGCTTTTTGCCTCAGTTTCTGTAAAATGCACCAAGTTTGCAACTTTTTGGTAGTTGCACACGTTCAAAACAAGAAAAGGGAACAGGAATGTCCCCACACCTGTTTCTTCATTTGGACCTGTTAGGCCTTTCTTTAGTTTTTCTGGTCTGATGGTGAAGAATAGGTTCTATCCAATATACCCCCATATTGATGTCATAAATTAACTTTTCTCATTGTTGCATATTTTAATGCTTCATGCTATACTTTTGTGGGTGAATAACATGCACCTGAGGGAAAAACCAAAATGAGATGCTTTGGTAAATTATTATTTTGTAAGATTGACAAATTAGCACCTTTAGCACAGAATTCTATTTGATACCATCAACAGTATTGTTTCTCCTCCAACCCAGCATGCTCTGTTGCTTTCCGATGAAGATTGTAATACTTTCCTTAATTACTTTGTAAATAAGGTGATGGACTTGAAATCTAAAATTTCCTCAAGTGCCTCCCCTTATGAAGATACCCCTTGCTGTCCTGGATCATTTACCTCCTTTTTTCCAATCACACTAAATGACTTAATTATAGTTTTAGGTAAAATGAAATCCTCGTCATGCTCTGTAGATATATTACCTCACTCTGTCCTGTCTGGGTCTATCACCAGCATTGGTCCCACATTACTATCCATCATCAACAGTTCACTGAGGCAAGGCTGTGTTCCATCTTATTTTAAACATGCTGAGGTAACTCCTCTGTTAAAAAAACAGAATCTCGATCCTAGCTCTGCTAGTAATTACCGACCTATTTCAAAATTGCCATTTGTCAGTAAATTACTTGAAAAAATTGTTGAAAATCAGTTCAGGTCTCTATTATGTAAATTACAGATTCTTGACCCTTTTCAGTCTGGCTTTCAAAAGCAGCACTCTACAGAGACCGCTCTCTTAAGAGTCTATAATGATCTGTTAATGGCATCTGACGCAGGGAACTGTTCTGTGATCATTTTGCTTGATCTTAGTGCAGCCTTTGACACCATCGACCACAAAATCCTACTTAACAGGCTGAAGGTTTTGGCTGGTGTATCTGGCTCTGCCCTAGACTGGTTTTCTTCCTACTTATCAGACAGGACCTTCTCTGTTAGGACTGATAGGTTCTCCTCTAACACTGCTGCCCTGACCTGTGGTGTCCCACAGGGCTCAGTTTTAGGTCCATTACTATTTTCTTTTTATATGCTTCCTTTAGCTAGTATCATTCAATCTTTTAGCAACCTGTCTTATCATTTTTATGCTGATGACATTCAGCTCCATATGTCCTTTAAGCCTCATCAGCTGGATAGGCTGTCCACCCTAGTCCAGTGCTTAACCCAGGTTTCTGATTGGCTTTCAAGCAACTACCTTGTTCTAAATACTAACAAGACCGAGACCATGATCATAGCTCCTCCTGAGCTACATTCTAAAATCAGTCAGGTTCTTGCCTCTTTCTGTCCATCTGTCAAGTCAAATATTCGAAATCTTGGAGTAATATTTGACTCTTCCCTGGGCCTTGACTCTCATGTAAAATCTTTGTCTCGTTCCTGTTTCTATCATTTAAGAAACATATCTAAACTACGACATATGGTTTCCTCAGCTGAACTGGAAAAACTCATTCATGCATTTGTGTCATCACGCTTAGATTACTGTAATTCCCTGTTTACTAGCTTGAATAGATCATCTCTCTCTTGCCTCCAGACAATACAAAACGCAGCAGCCAGATTACTAACTCGCTCTACCAAGCGTGTTCACATCACTCCCATCTTATATTCTTTACATTGGCTCCCAATAGAGTTTAGAATTCGCTTTAAAATTCTTGTTTTAACATACAGAGCACTAAATGGCCAGGCTCCAGATTACTTATCCAAGCTTCTTTTAAAATACACTGCTGCTCGTCATCTCCGCTCACAGACTCAGAGTCTCTTAGTTGTTCCCCGTACACGATTGAAGACAAAAGGGGACAGAGCCTTTCAGTCTGTTGCACCAAGGCTGTGGAACAGTTTACCACTACAATTACGTTTGCTTGACTCTGTGGATTCTTTTAAAAAACAGTTAAAAACTCTTCTGTTCAAACAAGCCTCTTGTTGATCTACATATTTTATTTTATTTTTTTTACATTATTTACTTTTTATCTTTTACATTGTATATAATGTCTATTGATTTTATTGTTTATTTTAATATTTTAATATTTGTGTACAGCGCTTTGTGATTGCCTGTCTGTGAAAAGCGCTTAATAAATAAAGTTTACTTACTTTACTTACTTACTAGTTATTTATCACACATTAAATTTTATAGCCAGTAAATTATTGTTGTGGATAGGTGACTCCCAGGCAACAAACTAACAAACACCGGGCAACATGATGGTATAATAATAGATCATATGTCATTATATTCAGAGAGGATATATACATTTGATGTTTTTTGTCATAAAATAAGAACGATAAAGTGCCTTTATATGGTGTTAAAGGTGCATAAATATGAAACCTGTGGCAGCTTTAGCTGTTGGTGGGTGGTTGTTAGGCAACGTGATCAAAATATCTGATATAGGTAAGAACCTTCAGAGGTCTGAGATGTGCATGTTGGTTGCTGAACTCCTGACAGATTTGGTGTATTTGGTGCAAGATTACTCTTCCTGTGGTGGATGCTCACATTACACATGAAAAGTGTTTCCAGTAATGACGTCAGTTTATGTACAAATAATCCTTTAAAGCCAAAACCTCAGGATTCACTCCAAATGTTTGATTTCAGATAGTTTATAAGCACCCCTCAAACTTTCTGTTTGTGAAGGTATTCCATTTGGAAAATGGATTTATTGAGGAGATAGACTGGCTTGTTCCAGACAGGCAATCATGCAAAGCTACTCTAGAAAAAAAGCATAATGGATCCTTTTAAGCAATACTTAAACAGTATTGCTGTTTAAGCTTGTAGCCGATAGCAGCAGCCTAGAATCTGTTATTGTATCTTTAAGGGGGAAAAAAAAGAAAAGAAAGGAAACTTTAATTAAAAACAGTGGAAAAAATATATGAAAAATTACAATTAAATTAAAGGAGTTTAACAATAAATCCATTTAAAACAGCAAAACATAATTTCTTCACTGGACACATCCAGAGAAATGATAAAAACCGATTTGAGTCGCCTTACGCCACTCTCCAAATGTCGAACTTGCTTCAAAATGAAAGAACTGCCTTCATTCATAGTCGTGTCTATGTGCGTCTCCCTGCACTGTAGGTGGTGTGTGATGAAAACGGCTCCAAGGGGTACGCCTTTGTCCATTTTGAGACCCAGGACGCGGCTGATCGCGCCATCGAGAAGATGAACGGCATGCTTCTGAATGACCGCAAGGTGTGAGTGTCTGATAATCTCTGAACTGGAGGTGTGGATGTTTAATGTTGTTGGAAGACTTTTGAAGAATTTGCCTGAATTTCAAGATGACTTTGATATAATATAAAAGTTATCATGATATTGAAAACCGCAGCTTATGTGCATCAGATCGTGTTGTTTTCTGTGTCTAATGTATAAATCTGACTTGTGTGTTCTACGTTTGTGTTGCGTCAACTGACTTTTTGTGTCTTTTTTTCAGTTGGTGAGCTTGTGTGTGAATAATATGACTAATACACTCATCTCTTACTGCCGCCAGTCTGACGATAGCCTCTAAACTAAGAGACAACAGACTAAAAACCTCTTACCTTTCCTTCCTACCAGTTGCATTTTCTGTTGCCTCAGTTCACTTGCTGGTCACCCATCTTGGAGTGTTTGTGTGTGTGTGTATGACCATGCTTGTGTGTTTTAGTGATGGATCGAATGCAGGAATGCAATACTGGATGGCAGAAGGGGAGAGGTCATCATGGCAAGGTATATAAGATCATTTGGTCCTCCTCAGCTTTCGTTTGTACTGTTCCTCCATCCCTCTCCATCTACCTCCACATCAAGTTTTGGACCAAGAATTAAGATGGTTGCCACTGTGTTGTCTAGCATGCCGACATATGTGCCTGCGTCTGGTGGTATTAACAGCAGTTGAATGGATTGTACACGTTGTTCACCCCAGGAATGATGAGTCCCATGATGAAACGTAGCTGTGAATTTGTGTTGTGGATGTTGTCCCTGTTCTTGTGTTTGCGGGGTTAGGTTTTTGCTGATCATTCTTAACGTGGAACCCCGGACAGCCAGTGTTTTTGTAGACTGGAAAGTGGAAGTCAAAAGAGATGGAGTCTGGTTTGTTGTTTTTTGCTTTTTTCTCTTTTGTCAAGCCTGTTTTCCAAGAGTGTGCCTGTGCTACTCTCCCTCTGTCTTCAGGTTTGTGGGTCGTTTCAAATCTCGCAAAGAACGGGAGGCTGAACTCGGTGCCAAAGCTAAGGAGTTTACTAACGTTTACATCAAGAACTTTGGGGACGACATGGATGATGAACGCCTGAAGGAGATTTTTGACAAATACGGTAAATCTAAATTTGTTTCCTGATCATTTCCAGATGAAGAGCTGCAGCATTTGCAGCGCTCCTGCTACTTTTAGATCGCTCTGACCACTGGTACTTGCAGTTTCACTGTAGACCTGAAACTTGGAAGGACTGCAAAACAAAACTTCTGTGTCAAAACTGCTCATCCTTCTTGATTAGGATCATTATGAGCAGTAGCGCAAGCCTGAAGGTGGTGCATCTGATTAGTGGGGCACTGAGGAGCATGCACATCGTGTACTGTGAATTTGTCCTCCAGGGGAAGACCTGGGAGTGATCAATCAACCAAAAAGACCTAAAGTGTGGTTTATTGCTCCACAGTCTTTCCAGACTTGGCTCCCTTTGACTTTGACCTCTCACCCAGAAGTAAATCCAACTTGAAGGGTCACTGTTTGGAAATAGTAAAGATAATCCAGTGCACACTGCAGATGCAGAAATCCAGAACAAAACTTCCTGGGGGGGGGCAGATCTGGTCTTGGCCGGTGCACTGGGAGCAATTTGTGAATTGTACTTTTAATGGATGAAGTTGAAAAGTGTTGTGCTTCACTGATATTCCTGTGCAGCCACATTGTTTCATTTTCCATCCACTTTTTTTGGCCTTTGCAGGTAAAACACTCAGTGTGAAGGTGATGACAGACCCCAGCGGCAAATCCAGAGGGTTTGGATTTGTTAGTTACGAAAAACATGAGGATGCCAACAAGGTACTTTGTACTTTTGGAAATGTGTCAAGTGTGCGTTTGTCTGTTTTCTCTGACAAATGTGGCTTCATTTTAAGGCTGTAGAGGAGATGAATGGCACTGAACTCAACGGCAAGACTGTGTTCGTGGGCCGAGCTCAGAAGAAAATGGAGAGGCAGGCGGAGCTGAAGAGGAAGTTTGAGCAGCTGAAACAAGAGAGGATCAGTCGTTATCAGGTCTGCCGAAACTACTGGTTGTCTGTCAAAATAAAAATCAATTAATTTTATAAACATTTATATTTCAATGTCAGTAAGTAAGCTGATGGTTCTGGATAAATCGTACCTTTTGTTTCAGGGAGTTAATCTTTATATTAAAAACTTGGATGACACAATAGATGATGAGAAACTGCGCAAGGAGTTCTCTCCATTTGGCTCAATTACAAGTGCTAAGGTAAAAATGGCTCAATACACTGAATAAATAAGAGACTTCAACACATAAGTTACCTCCGCTGTCTGTATTTTAGGTGATGCTAGAGGAGGGGCGCTCCAAGGGCTTTGGCTTTGTCTGCTTTTCCTCCCCTGAAGAGGCTACCAAGGCTGTGACTGAAATGAACGGGCGTATTGTTGGCTCTAAACCTCTCTACGTGGCTCTTGCTCAGCGCAAAGAGGAGCGCAAAGCCCATCTCACCAACCAGTACATGCAGCGAATAGCTGGCATGAGAGCCATGCCAGCTAATGCCATCATTAATCAGTTCCAGCCCACTAGTGGATACTTCATGCCAGCTGTGCCGCAGGTGTGAGAATCAAATTCAGGCTTGATGTGCATTTTAAAACTGATTGTATTACTGTGTTTAATATGAAAGGGCTATATTACAATCACAAATGCACAGATGCTTTTCACCTTCTTTGTTCAACTTTACTATTTTTGTTTAGAGCTGTAGTGCAGGTGTTATTGTGAAAAAGCTCCAAAAAGTGATTTCAGTCATGACCACTTGGTTAAAAGATGACTTCTTTTGCAAAAACAAAGAAAAGACAGAAGCTGGATGAGCAGCAGCGACACCTGTTACAGGACAGAGCAGGCAGTAATGCCATGCAAAGTGGAGATCGGTTGCAAAGTGCATTGCAGAAGCAGCAGCAACTTAATTCTTCTCCCCTTGAAAGCCTACAAGTAGGAACGCATGCATGTTCAGGGTGGTTTCTGTCATATTTCAGGCCTGCTTGAAGAACAAAATGACTGGGTGTGCATCAGAGGTTAGTGAGGGTGGTCTCTGGCTATGAAGCTATCCTTGGAAAAACTCAGAAACTATTCTAATGGTCGTCCCACCGCATTTTTATTGATATATATACTGAGGTGTCAAAACTGATCATTGAGGGTGCTGGGGTGTCCTCGAATGTCGTTTTTATGGGGGAAAGAGTTGATTTATGAGGACTAGCTACTACGGCCTGAGGCTGGGCTCAACATGGAGAGAGTATGGTGCTGTCAGGGTTGTTCTGATTGTCTCCAAGGACTCAAAATAATAAGTTTGTATTGATCACACATTTGACTTTCTTGCATTCATCAGGCTCAGAATAGGACTACATACTATGCACCCAATCAGATCGCTCAAATGCGACCAAATCCCCGATGGCAGCAACAAGGTGGACGAGGTCAAGGTGAGCCTGTGGACCATGATGGAGCACATGTCTGTGATATATTGAACATTATGCCCATACTCACATTGTTTTTATCTGTTCTTTCATCACTTCCAGGGGGTTTCCAAGCAATGCCCAGCTCGCTGCGTCAGCCAGGGCCCCGTGCCAACCTCAGACACATGAGTCCTAGCAGCAGCACACAAGGCCCACGAGGTGCATTCACAAAAAAATAGCATCAATTCGTTGACTATGGGTTTGGAATTTGAAATCAATGATATTGATGTTATACAAATGTTTTCCGTGTTATTAAAACTGTAATTTCTTCCTCGTGGTTGCTAGCTGGTGGTCAGAGCATGGGTCCTCGTCCTTCAGTTGGAGTCCCCGGTCCTCGGGCCATGCCTCCTTACAAATACGCCACTGGTGTCCGTAACCCCAACCCCCAGGTGGTGCAACCTATTGCCTTACAGCAGGTATCACATTAACTTCTCCCACATTAAGCATCCAAATGTTGACACATTGTTCCTCATTAAGTCTTAACTGTGCCTTCCAGACTCAGCCAGCTGTGCACGTTCAGGGCCAAGAGCCCCTCACGGCCTCCATGCTGGCTGCTGCACCTCCTCAGGAGCAGAAACAGATGCTGGGTAAGACTGACAGATACAAACAAATGCTGTTCAGGGTTTTGGTTTTTGGGCAAATTTATACTCACTCACAATTTTTTTTTTTTTTTTCCTCCGTAGGGGAGCGTCTGTTCCCACTGATTCAGGCCATGCATGCCAACCTAGCAGGAAAGATCACTGGCATGTTGCTGGAGATCGACAACTCTGAATTACTACACATGCTTGAGTCCCATGAGTCTCTACGTTCAAAGGTACCTCGCTACCTCAAGCACACTGAATAGTCCTGTATCCATTTTCTAAGCTGCGTCATGCTCATGTTTGTGTTTGTACAGGTAGAAGAAGCTGTTGCAGTTCTACAGGCTCACCAGGCGAAGAAAGACGCCACCCAGAAAGTAGGTGGCATGGCTCCTACTGCTGCTGCTGCCACATCCTGAAGACTCTGAGCTATTCTAACTTGGTATGGAAATCCATGTTTAGTCAAGCTAATCAATCAGGTTCATTAGGCTATAATAAAGATTGTGCGGCACTAATGGGAAGACATTGTGTTGTTTCAGAGCATAGAAAACTGAGAGGAGATGGGAAGAGACGCACTACGCTGGAAAGCCCAGAGTCTTCTGAACAATCGCACAAAAACAAAAATCAAGAAAAAAAAGGAAAACATTATTTTAAATGTACACTTTGAAAAAATATTACATAATGCATAATTTTGTAGTTCTGTAATACTTTTAACGCTGCACGCCAGATGCAGTGATGCAAATGAATCTTGAACAAAGGCCCTTTATTTTGTGGCAAAGGAGAGGAAGTAAAAAGAGCCTTGTTCTCTGTCTTTGCTTGAAAGCTTCATGTTGGTGTGAGATGACTCCTCCATCCTAACACGTTATCAATGGGTGTGTGGTAATTTCAATAAAGGGATGATATGTCCAGGCGACTCACCTTGTGTTATTTTAATTGAGAAGGAAAGTGTGCAGAAGCAGAGAAGCATATCAAGTAATCTGTGAAACGTGATGGAGGTAATGTTATGGCACGAGCAGTGGAACTGGACCACCAGCTTTAATGATCATGTGACTGTTGATGGAAGCAGCAGGATGTGATGTGGAGTGTGCAGAGCTATAGACTCTGCTCAGGTTCAGACAACTGTAATAAAGCCGCACAGAGAGCACTACAACGTGCAAATGGAGAATTACACAGAGCTGCAAAAGCAAGAGTTTACTCCAGGTAAATAAATCTAGATAATCTTCAGTGGCCAAGTCAGGCATCTGATCTCAGCCCAATAGAGCAGCCTTTTCTCATTACTGAAGATAAAACTGAAGGCACAGACCCACAAACCAAGCAGCAACTGAAGGTGACTGCAGTGACAGCCTGGCCGAGCATCTCAAGTGATGAAACGAAGCACCCGATGATATTCATGGGCTCTAGTCTTTCAGCAGTCATTGATTTTTCATCCAAATATTAAAAACAAGAAAAATTATTAAGTTAATTTGTCCAGCTGCTATTAAACCTCTGAAAATGGGGAACTATGTTTTTAAAAATGGTTAAAGTCACTCCAGTCACATCTTGACTGTTTGACATAAAATCCATGGTGGTGGTGTGCAGAGGCAAAATTGCAAAGCCTGTTATTGACCAAACACACTTAAGTGTGTGTCTGATAAACACTTTGGTACAAAGTAATACTGAAACATGATAACGTACTTATAAGTTGTGTTTGGTGTTATTTAGGGTGTTTCTTTTTTAGCATTTAATCAAAAAGAAGGAAAAAAGTTAGGAAACGTTTCCCTATATTCAAATGATCCAGTGTGGAAACTGTCAAAGTGGCTTTGCAGTGCTTACACATTACTTCTGAAAATGCAAATTTTGCAAAGAATTAAAAGGTTGTAGTAAAATGTTAAACTCTATCTTTAGCTTGTCCTATTAACAGTTTTGAGGAATTGTGAAGTTTGCAATTGTTTTCTACTATTTGTGATTAATTTCTCTGACGGATTAAAGGACTGGTTTCAGGCAGAGAGAAAATATTTGATTTAGGAGAGACATGTGGAAATTAGTTTGACTCTATTAAAAGTTAATAAAGAGAAAACAGGAGCCTTTACGAATTTTATGCCCAAAGTAATGGAAACTCTAGGTCCTCCTGCCATTTTTGCTAAGTCTTCTATTGGAAACCTCGGAGTATGTTTTAACTCTGCCTTCACGTTGGATGCTGCCATTAAATTTCTGCTTTGCTCTTGTTTTTGCCACTAAGCAATCTTACCAAGTTATGCTCCATTGTTTTTACACTGTGAACTGTAAGTTGTTGCTCGTGCCTTTATTTAATCAAATCTGTACCCACATCAAATGATTTTATTTTTGGCTTACTAACATGGAAGCTTGCCTGTAAGGGTTTC
Organism: Aulonocara stuartgranti; assembly: GCF_965226115.1. Taxonomy (NCBI): domain Eukaryota; kingdom Metazoa; phylum Chordata; class Actinopteri; order Cichliformes; family Cichlidae; genus Aulonocara; species Aulonocara stuartgranti. The sequence goes on from NC_138955.1 coordinate 19,506,935, forward strand.
TTCACTTGTTTCGAGGAACCCAGTGATAAAATGGTTTAACATCTTCCCTCTACACCAATTTAAAGTGGCAGTTTAAAGAGAAACAAAAAAGTAATCCATGGCAATGTAACTATGATTTAATGGCACTTTTCAAGTGTGACCCAGGCTGATAAAAGTTACTTATTTCCTGTAATTTGATTACATAGGCTTGATAACTAAGCGGGACGGTCTTGGACAAAAATAGATTAATTTAAAAAAAATCAAAGCAAAGATCAGATTGCATCGTGGCTTTAAAACTACAAATATTTAAATCCAAATTGAAGTAAAATTCAGAGTTTATTGTAATAATGGGAGGTTCCTCCGACAGGGGGCGGTAGAGTTCAGTAATCCGAGGCTGCCTGTTTTAGTTCTGGTTCTCTCCACCAATAGGAAGCTGCTGGGTTCAAAGTTGAAGGGTTAAATCCAATATGGCGGCTAACAAGCGGGTGTTGTATGTGGGTACGTTATGGCCGTTTTTGTTAAATTTTCGCTGTTTGAGTGTATGTAGCTTACGAGTTTACGACTGTATTATAAATCTGTATCGTAACAGTAATTCTGCGCATGTCAGGAACACGACAAAGACGCGCGAAAGCGAAGTTTAGCCCGAAAAATGAGCTCACGTTTAACCCGGCATGTAAATACTGTCCGTTATCCCAGCTCTCTACACTGTATTTGTTGAAAGTGTTTTTCCCTTTTTTGGAATGCGGATCTTAAAAATGCGTGTTTACGTCAGGTGGTTTAGCAGAAGAGGTGGATGAGAAGGTGCTCCATGCTGCCTTTATTCCCTTTGGAGACATCATCGACATCCAGATCCCGCTGGACTATGAAACGGGTAAGATCAGGACCGTTTTAACCACGATTAACAATAAACCCTGCAGCAGCACAAGATGAAAGTGTTGGCTTTGTCTTGTGCTTTACATTTTCAGAGAAGCACAGAGGTTTTGCATTCATCGAATTTGAGCTTGCAGAGGTGAGTCCGGCGTATACAGCCTACAGTGTGCTAATATTAGCCTATTAACGGTATTATGTAAATGATACAGCAGTGGAACAAGTATCGTTGGGTCATTCTATGTCAGGTCAGATTTTCCTGAAAAAAAATTCCAGGCAAAAATTTCTTTTTAATAATGATTATGCAAAATGTCAGGTCCCTGCTGTCATTAAAAATCTTACTAAAAATACTTAATGGGGATGAAGATAGGCAGCTGTTTGGATATTCCTCCGATGTCATTTAAAAAACCTGTTATCTACAAAGCTAGATAACAGTCATGTCCTGGTGCTTTATATGCTGTGAGTTATGATAGAAACAAATAAAACACTGCTACTTTTTTTTCCTCCTGGGTCCTTGTGCTTGTATGATCAGTTTTTTTAAGGGTCAAACATACTTGTCCCTCCAGTTCTTCCACTTCTTTGTACATTCTCTCACATCCACTCTGATAGTTTCAGCCATCATCCTCCAGGAATTTGCTTGACGGCGGCAGGCCACTCACAGTAGCTGTGGGCTGCATCGACCCCACATGTAGTTAGATTTTGTGGGAGCTGGACATCATGTTATGCTGTAGGTTAGGATGTAGGGTTTCAAAGGGGTTTGCAGTTATAATATTTCTCACTGAAGCATAAATCCCCAGTAAGGCACATAGTATCTTTAAGGCCAGGGTTCACATTAGGTGAATGGTTTTACACATATTACAAAAACACCTTTTCATTCATCTCGAGTGTGTAATTCCACAGGTATGACACTACCTACCAAATCCAAGTCATCGCTTTTAGGAAGAGGAAGTTTGTGTTCATATTATATCAAAAAAGTTTGATGTTCTCTCTCGTTTTTGAAATATCCATCTTTTTTTGTTGTTGTTGTTTTAATTTGATGAACTGAGGTAAAATGACCCAATCACAGATTATTTTATGCACATGATGATCTTGCTCTGTATACTTTTATTTAAATTAAAAATGACAATGTATTAAATCTTAATATGATCTTCCACTTCCTTGTTGAAGTAGTTTTGTTTGTTCTCTGGCGTGGCATCATCAGTTAGTATTAACTTGGGTATTAGTCATTAATTAGCGTTCATCTGCATCTTGCCGTTTTAAGAGCTGGGAATTTACCAAAGTGAGTCATTTGAATGGTTATTGGTGACTTCAGGAGAAACATATTTCTGTCCTCATAACCTATTTACGGCTTCTTTCTCATCTTCTGCAGGATGCTGCAGCAGCTATTGATAACATGGTAAGTTTCTCATATAACTGCTAGACCAGAGACGTTATTTCCATTGAATAGCCAAAAAACAGCATCAAAAGAACCCTTTTACCTGTCCGGGGTGTACCCCGCCTCCCGCCCTATGACAACGGGGATAGTCCCCAACCCCACCACGACCCTAAATATTAGAAAGTCGTGGCACATGATTGAAAACACAGCAGTCACCTGATCATTTGTTTTCATTAAGTGTCATAAAGGACAGTCTAGTGTATCATCTGCTAAATTAGGTATTAAAGGAAGCACTGAAGCAGGTTTCCTTAGTAGTCTGAGATCTGGAGCAGCTCTTAGTATGGTTGTTATGCAGACACTCACAGATAACGTCACTCTGTTAAAAACCTTAATCTGCTTGATTATTGTTAAAATGTTTTTTTTATCCCTCTAGAATGAGTCTGAACTTTTTGGAAGGACTGTCCGCGTCAATATTGCCAAACCCATGAGAATCAAAGAAGGTTCTTCTCGACCAGGTGAATAACAAACATTTCATACATTTTGTTTGTCTCTTTAAAAAAAACAATAGCGGTTCAAACTTTAAGTCTTCCTTTCCTGCAGTGTGGTCGGATGATGACTGGTTGAAAAAGTTTTCTGGGAAGACCGTTGAAGAAGCTGAGGCAGAGGCAGCAGCTGGAGAAACACCCCAAACTACAGCTCAGGAGGTGAGAGGATTTCACTTCTAATCTGTGTCTCTGTGAGGTCTTCCCTTTATAAATCTGTTAAGATGTGAGGCGGTAATTTGTTCTTGCAGGGTGAGCCTCCGGCTAAAAAGGGCAGAGTAAATCCTCAGGTCTACATGGACATAAAGATCGGCAACAAGCCAGCAGGGAGACTGCGCTTCCTGCTCCGGGCTGACATTGTTCCCATGACAGCAGGTGTGTATGTGTATATGCTACAAATCCCAAATTTTTCCTCTTTTTTTGAACTGGTCTCCATGTGTGTAGAAAGAAACCTGTGTTATCTGTTAGAACAACTCTTCTCTTTAATTTTAGAGAACTTCCGCTGCTTGTGCACTCACGAAAAGGGCTTCGGCTACAAGGGCAGCAGCTTCCACCGCATCATCCCTCAGTTTATGTGCCAAGGAGGCGACTTCACCAACCACAACGGCACCGGCGGGAAGTCCATCTATGGCCGGAAGTTTGATGATGAAAACTTTGTCCTTAAACACACAGCTCCAGGTGAGCAGTCGTTTATACTGTTCTGAGAAGGTGCAGTGAAGCATGTCAACAAGGCTCCTGGTTTTTAGCTGATTCAATTCAATTCAATTTCTTTATTGTCCCACAAGGGGAAATTAGTTTAGCAGCAGGATATAAATAAACAGAACAATACTATAAAATAATAATGACAATAATAGTGATAGAAAGTCCAAGGACAGTTATTTGCCATTGAGGAGAGAAGATGCAGTGGGGATAAAAGAGACCTGGAGTCCTTTAGTCCTCCTCGGAGGTACTCTAAAACGACGGCCGGAAAGCAACAACTCAAACTCACTGTGAAGTGGTTGGTTCAAACAATTAATAATAGAATGAGCCTTTCTAAGCACATTTCTATTGTAAATGGCCAAAAGTCCATCTTGCCAGCGCCCTGAAATTTGCTAGCAGTTTTTACCAGAAGTCCCAACCGATTCTTATTCTTCACCGTCAGGTTACCAAACCAGGCAGCGATACAAAAAGACATCACAGATTTGATAAAACTTCTATAAAACAAAGACAACATCTCGGATGAGACATTAAAAGATCTCATTTTCCTTAAAAAGAACAGTCTTTGTTGAACTTTTTTAGTAGTGGCATCAGCATGAGATTCAAAACACAGTTTATGGTCAAGTACCACACCTAGATATTTATAACTCTCAACGATCCCAATAACGGCAGTTTTAATGATAGTGGGTGATGAGCTATAAGAGGACTTCCTAAAATCAATAATCATGTCTTTAGTTTTTGACATATTAAGTGACAGGAAGGACTCATCACACCAATTCACAAAATCATCTACAACCTGTCCATGGCCTGACTCGTCCCCCACTAGAAGACTGACGATCACTGTGTCGTCAGCAAACTTCAGGATATGTCTGTTCGTGAAATTGCTGCGACACTCATTCGTGTACAGAATGAACAGAAGGGGAGAGAGGCAACAACCCTGGGGTGATCCAGTAGAGGAGGAGAGCACATCAGAAAAGACATGATTTACCCTCACGCATTGTGACCTATTAGTCAGAAAGTCTGTCACCCAGCCGACCAGACTAGTGTCAAGCTTGAAATGATTGTAAAGCCTGTCAGCAAGTAAGAGGGGTTGAATTGTATTAAATGCTGATGAAAAGTCAGCAAATAATAATCTTGCATGGGTGTGGGGGGCCTCAAGATGCTTATACAAGAGATGCAGGAGTGTGACAACAGCATCCTCCACACCTCTTCCTGCTCTATAGGCGAACTGGAAGGGGTCAAGATGGTGTTCAACCTGCATTAAAATCTCCTTCTTAATTATCTTCTCAAATGTCTTCATCACTAAAGAAGTCAGAGCCACAGGCCTAAAATCATTCAGTGCCTTAGGAGAACTGCCCTTAGCAACAGGAACAATCATAGCATGTTTCCAAATCTTAGGTACCGTCTGTAGCTCTAAAGAAAGTGAGAAGATATAGTGAAAAATCCCACTCAGCTGATCAGCACAAGTTCTCAGTACCTGTCCACAGATGCTGTCAGGTCCAGGACTCTTGCTTTTAGTGTGTCTAAAAAGATTATCTACCCCCCTCTCATCAATACAAATTGATGGGGGAGTGATAGTCTTTTCCCTCAGTGTGCTGGTCTGCCTAGAACAGTCAAAGTTCTCAAAACGAAGGTAAAAACTGTTAAGACTGTCTGCCAGATGTTTGTCAGAGGTAAACCCCTCTAAGGTAATATTACTTTTACCTTTCGTGTGTAGCCCTGCCATTGTTTTCATACCAAGCCAAGCTCTTTTGAGGTTGTTACTGCTGAGTTCTGCCTCAATCTTATTTCTATACCTCATCTTGGCAATCTTTATTGCAGCCCTCACCTCCTTCCTTAATATTCTCATAGTGGGAACGTCTCCCTCGTTGAAAGCAATTTTCCTTTTAAGAATCAGATCCTTAATATCTTTAGAGAGCCACGGTTTGTTATTAGGGAAAGTCTTAAATTCTCTGACTGGAACCACAGAGTCTTTGCAAAAAGAGATGTAGCTAAACACCACATCGGTGAGTTCATCCAAATCAGAAGTGCTCTCTTGAAACAAGGACCAGTCAGTGCAATCAAAACACCCCTGAAGGGCAACACAACTGTCTTTTGTTCAGACATTAGTCCGCTTCACACAGGCCTTCTCCCTCCTAATCACAGATCTGTAAGCAGGGAGGAGATGAATAACATTGTGATCCGAAGAACCTAGCGCAGGTCCGGCCACAGACTTATATGCCCCCTTAATTGGTCCATAACACAAATCCAGCGTTTTGTTATTCCTTATAGGACAAGTGACATATTGAAAGAAATTGTTCAGTGATTTCTTAAGATTACAATTGTTAAAATCACCAAGAATAAAATTAGGAGCATCCGGTGAGAGTCTCCAGATTTGTTAACACTGGAAAAATGGGTCTTTCAGTGTGAATCATTTCTTTTGTGATTTACGTCAGAAGCGCAACAAAAGACAAAGGTGTGTTGGCTCGTACTTCCTGTTCCTACGACCAGATTGGACACGCCAGCATTTTTGTTTCAAACCTGTGATTGCTAAAGCGTTGAAAAGCAACGTGGCATGACTGAAGAGCTGTTGCTGACATTTGGAATTCTTTGCATATGTAGCTGAAAACTCGTAAATCAAGTGAGGAAACACAAATAACTCGCTGACAGACTTGTGTCAAGAATTCAGTCACAGGTTAGCGAGTGTAACAGATCAGTCCATCCTCCAATCGCATTCACACGAGTCAAACAAGTGGGATTTTTCATGACAAACTTACTTTTCTCACCACTTTTCTCATACCATCGTAACTAAGAGCTGCTATAATAATCTTTTTATCTGACTTTTAATTAACACTTATTTAAACTAACACTACTGTCAATTACTATTTAACATAAATGGCACTAAGTGTAATTCTGGCACTTCAGGATTATTAGCCTGAAAACTACAGTAATGCCTTAACGAAGAATGAACCTTACTGGTGGATTTTTTGAACTTTACTGACGCAAAGGCTTTTTTAAAATTAGCGTTATAGATGAAATTGAGTTCTTTTTAAAGTAGTTTGCAGGCTACATGATTAACTATGTAGGCACAACCCACTCAACAAACTGACTAAAGGAAAGTAAATACTGGAATAGCTCACAGTTTGCAGTAACAAATCCTACATGGAAGACTCATCTCAGTGACAAACTCGATCTGTGATCACTTGAAACCTGGCAGGTGTGTTACTGTAATATTCGTAGTGCCACTTCTAATCTATAACTTTTTGTTACCTGCTGAGAGGCTAAAAATGTAACTTCAAGAGTCTTATATTTTTATTAGCGTGTTAATGTGCACATTCCCTGTCATAACACAAAGAACGTTACCCAGCTATCATGGTGCTCTAGGTTTTTGTTTGGGTTATCAGCACTGCTATATGTAGGCAGGTTCTGCACAGAAGGCATGATTTTAGACTCATGACATAGAGATGACTGATAAATCATAATTTCTTCATCATTGTTATATGAACGTGCAGAACGAACATTGCAAAATCCACAGTGAATAAGAAAAGCTATTTTATTTACTCGTGGCATGTATTTACCCTCAGATTTTTGACCTCAGTAAAAGCATGTTTGAATTCTTTTACTTTTGTTGATTGAGTGGATCGAGGCTATTCAGCGTTTGGTGCTTATGCGAGCAGACTGGACCTGATAAAGAAGAACAATAGGCCTGTATAGCTAATACACACGTTTTATCATTGCAATACTGGTAATGTTATCACAGACTTTGTGCAGACATATTGTAACAACATATTTTCCACATTCAGTTGAATGTGGTGGGTGGCATGGTGGTTAGCACTGTTGCCGCACAGCAAGAAGGTCCTGAGTTCAATTCCACCATCAGGCCGGGGACTTTCTGTGTGGAGTTTGTATGTTCTCCCCGTGTTTGCGTGGGTTCTCTCTGGGTACTCAGGCTTCCTCCCACCAAAGACATGCACTTATTGGGGATAGGTTAATTGATTAATTTAAATTGCCCAAAGGTGTGAATGTGAGTGCGAATGGTTGTCTGTCCCTGTGTGTTAGCCCTGCGACAGACTGGGATAGGCTCCCGTGACCCTGAAAAAGGACAAGCGGAAGCGAATGGATGGAAAGAGTTGAAGCTAGTTTTATTGAAATGCTGCCAATTCACTAAAGCAGATCGTTTATGGTCTACGGTATTTGATCTAAACCCCCAAAATCTGATGATCCCCTATGTGCAGCACCTGATGAAAGTGGAAAGGAATAACTACTTTTTAATAGGAAGCAACCTCGAGCAGAACTAGACTCAGGCAGGGCTGACTGACTAACTGTTGTCTCCTATGCACACAGGGCAACTCTCCATGGCGAACTCTGGGTCAAACACAAACGGCTCTCAGTTCTTCCTCACCACTGACAAAACGGACTGGTTGGATGGCAAACATGTGGTGTTTGGAGAGCTGGTGGAGGGGATGGATGTACTTAGGGCAATGGAGGTAAGGGTCAAAGCTGCAGTAGGAGTTTTCTTTATAATGGTGTTGGCTGTTTCACTTTGTAAAGGTTTTTGTTAAGAAAAAACTGTTCTTTTTCAATATACACCAGTATTTGTGCTCCATAAACCTGGGAATGCACCGGATGGGTGCACAGACCTCTCCAGCACAGTTTTGTTTCGCCTTTTCACGCCTTCATTTTGCATCTGGAGCGTTTCAGTGGTGGACCTTCTGTTTAGAAAATTCTCAGGAACAGCCCAGGTTGTGCAGCTTGGAGACAAAGTTAAGGAAGCGATGCTGAGATGTTTTGGACATGTGCAGAAGAGAGATGGTGGAGAGCAAAGGATGTTGAATATGGGGGTGGAATGTTCAGTATACTAGTATAAAAGCTCTCACAACATTCAGAACAGAATCGGACAACAACGCTTTCAAACGCGTGGCTCCCTGTTTCTGGAATGATCTGCAGAGACAGCTTGGACTACTGTGGCCCTGTAGATGTCACTTTTAAATCGTGGCTCAAGAGTTGGGAGTTCGCCTTGTAATCGGAAGGTTGCCGGTTCAAGTCCCGGCTTGGACACTCTCGGTCGTTGTGTCCTTGGGCAAGACACTTCACCCGTTGCTTACTGGTGGTGGTCAGAGGGCCCGGTGGCACCAGTGTCCGGCAGTCTCGCCTCTGTCAGTGCGCCCCAGGGTGGCTGTGGCTACAATGTAGCTGCCATCACCAGTGCGTGAATGGCTGGATGACTGAATGTGTGAAGCACTTTGGGGTCCTTAGGGACTAGTAAAGCGCTATACAAATACATTTACCATTTAAAGGACTGACAGTGAACGATCGTGTCATGTCAGATAACTTGTTGTTGTTTTCTCTCTGCAGGCTCAGGGAACCAAAGACGGAAAGCCGAAGCAGAAAGTGATCATCTCGGACTGTGGAGAGTATGTGTGAATAAAAAGCACTGTGTGTGTGTGTGTGCGTGTGTGTGTGTGTAAGCGGCACATGTCTGAGAGCAAGATGACCTTTTGCTGTTTTGTACTTTGAAACCAGATCTTCTGCCATGTAAATATTTCAATAAACTCATTTTATAATGAAACATGTTTCTTTGATTGTCTTATCTGCTTACCTATTCAAAGCTCCACAGTGAAGGCCATTTTTTGCACATATTTACTGTTGTATGGTTTTGCAAGGTTACAGGGACCTAATATGCTTCGTAATTTTATTCTTGCATGATTCAAATAATCCCAATTAATCTTAACCTGGGTTTTAGTGCAACTCACTTAAAGACCATCCTCCCTTTAAAGCTCGCTTCCTCCGTTTGGCTGCCCCTCACAAAAGTAGAGAGGGGCCGGTTCCAATCCAGGAATATCTAATGTGAACTGCAAAATATAAAGCAAAGAGTAATATGCAAATTAGGCATAATATACTTAAATAAATCTAACTCTAATGTAAAGACATTTAGAACAAGAATGAAAGTAGACGTTTGGCGTTACAGAAAATTTTAATGTTGAAATGACTTTTTTTCGGGAAACGTTATTTAGCGAATATGCAGATAAAAAAAACTGCAAATTAGCACAAACGTGCAGCAGACAGTGTAAATAGACATATGCATTCTTTCAGTTTACCTTAACTTGTGCCTGTTGCCTGTCTCTGCTTAAGCTTGTTGTTTCCCAGCTGAACAGGATCCACCACATCATTGATTTTTAATTAGTCTTCTAAAAAATAACAGCGAGGAGGAAAAAAAGTTGCATCGGAATTATTGTTGCATATTTCAAAGCAGCCAAAATAACTCCCCATGACTGAACACGTTCTAGGTGGAGCAGTTATTTCACCTGAACACACTGAGCTCGAGGCAGACGAGCGACTCCGCCCCTTCCACTCCCATCCTGTCGGGAAATGTTCCGAGAGTGTCATCGGAGAGGTTCGTCCAAACTCCGCTCCTGCGCTCCGACTTTGAACCGCGACATCTGGGTTTAAACTGTGAGTATTCACAGACATGTGTAAAGGAGTTGCTCAGATATTAAAGCGAGTTTGTTTCAGTGGATTTTTAGTGCTTGTTGTCTACTTTGGTTTGCGCTATTACGCGTTAACTGTTAAAACTGTGTGAAGTGGAAAGGCTGGTTTGACTTGACGGATTGAGACTCCGCACGCAGATGATTGCCAAAGTCAGACATTTTGCAACTGAAAACACACTGTATACGTTTTTAGTCTCTTTTCTGCTCGCGTTACACGGATTTGTGTATTTCACTGTCGCCCCAAATCCGTGTAAACACGCAAACGTGTACGCTTATGACCCAGCTCCTCCACACTTTGTTTCTTCTCCCTTTTTATGCATTTGTGATTCGACTGCGTTTTCTTCTTGTTTCAGGCTAGTTCATCCCTCACGTTGGTCTGTTCCACCAACGGCTGCCTCTCTCTTCCATCAGCAGCAAGAGAAGACAGACTGTGAACAAAAGTCATCATGAATTGGGTAGTTCTCCAGGGCCTCCTCAGCGGAGTGAACAAATACTCCACAGCCTTCGGCAGAGTTTGGCTCTCGGTTGTTTTTCTCTTCAGAATTATGGTGTTTGTGGTGGCAGCAGAAAAGGTGTGGGGAGATGAACAGAAAGACTTCACATGCAACACAAATCAGCCCGGCTGCCATAATGTCTGCTTTGACCACTTCTTCCCCGTCTCCCATGTGCGCCTGTGGGCCCTCCAGCTTATCTTCGTCACCTGCCCCTCATTCCTGGTGGTGATGCACGTCGCCTACAGGGAGGACCGAGAACGGAAAAATCAGCTAAAGTATGGCGAGAACTGCAAGCGTCTCTACCCAAACACGGGCAAGAAGCGTGGAGGCCTGTGGTGGACCTATATCCTGACTTTGGTCTTCAAAATAGGCGTGGACGCCACCTTCGTCTTCCTCGTTTACCACATGTACGAGGGCTACAGCTTCCCCAGTCTCATTAAGTGTGCACAGGTTCCCTGCCCCAACACGGTGGATTGCTTCATCTCTCGGCCTACTGAGAAAAGAATCTTCACCATCTTCATGGTGGTCACCAGCTTGGCCTGCATCCTCCTCTCCTTTTTTGAAATCCTCTACCTAGTCGGAAAACGCTGCCATGAGTTTCTCAGCTCAGCCCATCACTCTCGTCAGGTCATCACCCACTCAATGTCCAGTGGAAGCAAACTGATGGAGGCAAACGCTCTAAAGTCAGCGGAACAAGGCACCACTGAAAAGAAGTCGTACTATGTCGTCGTATCTTGAGATACTGAGAACATTACACAGACTTTATGAAAAAGACATGGGAAAGCAAAGCTGTCTCTCGCCATTCTACAGCAACTTCCTTAAAAGACTTGACAGAAGATTTTTCTTCTTCTCAGAGACTGAACTGCAGTGTAGTTTATTCTATATGGTTTTAAAAGTTTAAATTCTGCACTCCTCTCTGCTGTAGGGACTTATTTTACAGTTTACATTTCTTTAGCCCTTGCAGAGAATAAAAAACAATTTGTGCAAAGCGGTGTCCAACTGAGCCTTGAGATCAAATACATGAGTCACTCGCTGGTTTGGCGAGTAAGGTTTTACAAACACATGTGGTTTGTGTGTAAGATTTTCCTTCTGCTCTTGCCCAGCCTCAAGATGTTTGGTTCAAACTGTGTGCAGTCTTTCCCTCTGACTCAGACACTCAGTGTGTCAGACTCTTGGTGAACTGTATTTTTCATTATTTATCAAAAGGTTGGAAAGTTGCTGCATTTTACTTTCTGTATTTCCTGTGTACATGCAGTAGAGAACAAAGAGCAGTCAGTGATATCAGGGTGTTTATATTTCACTGTACTGAGATGCAGTTTTGTTGTGATTATTTTTCATTAAAGATTATAATTTTGCATTTTGAGTGTGTTTTTATTAGTGCAGGGTTGAGTCCTAGAGGTCCACACACTGCAGCATATACTGTATTAACTTCAGAATGAGAGCTGTAGTTCCAGTAAACAGATTCCCATGCAGAACAATGTAAAGCAGGCGGCCTGTCCAGAAAAGGATTAGAGGTTCTGTGGTTGGACTAAGGCGTCAGACTTTCTTCTCTTGTTTTCTTCCTTCATCCGTGTGTTTCATAAGGCCCTCTCTCATTGGCTGCACAAATTGCTTTGTTGCCATGAGCAGCGCCCTCATAACTTTTTACAGTTGATTGGTACTTTAAAACGGGCAGAGCAGGAACCTCCCACTCCTCGGTTTGTTTCATCCCTGCTGACGTGTGGATCCACCCAGCACAGGAATTTGCTATTCTGAATGGACAGCTTCAGTATTTACACTGTAAGAGAGATGAAGTAGATCTAAGGAGAGTTTTTTGCTCTCATTGAGACATGTAGACGTGAATGTTCAACTGGAAGTGTTAAAGTATATTTTAGTAGACACTCTTTTCAAAAATTACCCCTGAGGTCTGTAGATTATCGTAATAACATTCAGGAAAGCCACTTTCACCTTCACTGTGGAATGCCATCAGAAATATGACAGATGTGCACTAAGCAGAAAATTTTGTTTTGGTATGTGTGTACATGACTTAGGTCAAGCGATCCTTAAAATTACCTGAACTTTCAGAAATATTCTCCAGGCTGCCAGAGGTCCTTGTTGGGCCCATCTAGAGATGAATTAAATATTGATTGAGAGAATCTTAAGTAGTTGAGATTATTTGACTAATGCCCCCAAAACTCACTGGTACCGTCTGCCACAAATGAGAATATTTGCAAGTTTACATTGTCTTATATATTTAACTCGCTGTTGTTGAGTTTGGGGCTTTTGGTAGGAGAAACTTTGGAATAGGTGGTTGTTTCCCACCAGGTCCAGCACAATTAGATGCATTAGAAATGAGAATAACTGTAGTTAAGGCCATAATGTTTTCCTGTCATGGAACAATGCAGGTTTTCCTGAAGCAGTGTGACCAGTCATGATTTGGCTTATTAACATAAATTAGTCCAAGATTTTTTAGAGGATCCTTCCACAAGGGAAAAGGCACAAGACGAACGTGGACCTTTGATAGTTGATATTTTCTGGTGATGACAATAACCCAATAATAACTTTATTAACCTTCGTCACATAAAGTATTGTGTAATATAAACTGGCACTGAAATTTAGAGCAGCTTTATGTTCAGCTCTGTTCTGTGCTTGTTCTATGTGGTCTGTTTGTGTGGGTCTTTTCTTTAATGAGCCTCATCATCAGACCTTCCCTGGTGTATCTTCTCATCTTGCACCAACTTCCTCTGTTCTGTTTCCTTACTTTCATCACAACCAGAGAAGTGTTTATCCTGTCGTTTTGGCCTCTCACGTAAAGACTTGCCACGGTTGAGTCACAGACTGCATTTTTCCAGGCGTGCCTCATCTGCCTTGACTAGTTCTTCATTTAAAGTCTAGAAGACTCTTTTTTTTAACCCCTCCCCGAATTGAATGTAATTTCTGTCCACTGAACTGATCTAAGTTGTGAATTGCTGATGTTGTGCTGCCCTGCCCTCAGAGGATTTCCTGAAAAGCTCAGCTACAGCTGAAGCTTCAAGTTCAGCCATGTCATTTAAAGAGAGCACCACTCCAACAATCTGCATCTAGTGTTGCTTTTACATTTACAAAATGACACAAAGGTGTTTGTTGTTTGAATGCAAGACTGGAATATGTAAAGGAAGTTCTTTCTAAAGCATTTAAAGATATACAGTTGAATTAATTGTGGTTGTGCACATTTTCACCTGGTTCTGGTTCACAGTTCTTATTATATCTTTGTCTTTTAAGCGGTTTACAAGGTGCAAAGAGTAACAGTAACTTAACTTGATGATCAGGTTTGGTTTTGCACCGTGCATGTGACACCTGAACAGGAACTTCTGTGATTTCTGCGAACTTTTCCTGGACTTATTTTAACTTTTGTGTTTGGTGGGGAGACATGGCTATTATGAGCCTGTATCAAACCCATTAGGGCATTGTGTTTGTGATACTAAACAGTACAAACAAACCTGACTTATGTTATTGCATTATATTATTTGTATTCAAAGACTGAATAGAAATGCTTTCAGCACAAGAGCTGGCAAGTTGTAGCAAGGCCCTGGAATTTCAAACAAACAGACATTGGATGTTCCAGACAGGATCTTCATCTGCAAAATAATACAATAGTTTTTAACCTACAGATGATAAAGAGGAGACAAAAGCTGCAGCTTATGATCTTACAATGAAGAGGAGCTTGAGCGTTCTGGGAGTTTGTGAGTTGTTATCTGAGACGAGTAGACGTTTCAAAAAGCATAAAGGAAACACAATATTCAGCCTTGAAAGAAGAAAACTGATTCATTTACAAAGAAAAGAACACAAATCAAACAAATATATAAACTGATCTCCCCGCTAACAAAAGTCTAATCTTTTGCTTTAACCTCGTTAAAAGAAGAAGAAAAAAAGTAGTGTAGGGAAAGTTTCAACATGAAGAGGAAGAGTCACACATAACAACAAAAAATGTATTCACCTTAGGGTGTGTCCTCCTTTTAGTCTACTCTGTTAAGCACTCAGAAACAAGTTGAGGCAAGGCAGCAAACCCTGTTCTTGGAATCCTCAAACATAAAAAATGAAGCTAAGTGCTTTGCCTTTTAACCCTTTGAAAAATAAATAAGTAATATATTGAAGGGGTTTAATGCCCGTTAACGCTGTTCGATGAGATTTAATCAGTCAGATTAATATTGGTACACCTCAGAAGGTACATGTATGGGGAAGAAAACTCTTATTCATTGTGAAGTGATGATAAGTCTGATCTTCAGACCCTCAGAATGATTCCTGGTGGTCCCCAGATTGCCACCAGTACATTTGAACCAAGTGTGGTGATTGCTCCCGTATTTTCAAATCCTACCAGAATTACCCGGAAACAACGCAGTTCGTTGCTGTGATAGTTTTTATACTGTCTTGGCGAACAAGAGGCACATGGAGAGAGGGAGATGAGGAAAATCTGGGGGTAAGTTCTAGTCTTTCGTATTAACCACACCCACAAAGACATTTCTCAGCACTGCGCTCCCTTACCTGGCGAGCAGAGCCAAGTCTGTGCACTAAAGGAGTCAAACGAACTAAAAGAAACGACAGATCATCGGGGAATAAACACGTGCTTGCATCGGTTTGGAACAATTATGGATTAACCTTCTTGGGTTAGTGAAAACCTTTTTCTTCCTCCTCTTGATTTTGACATTTAAACTTCGTAAATGTACTTCGCGTTTGCGCAAGCTGGAAATGATCGCAGGCTGAGTGATCGATTCGCGGACTTTCGTGGAGCAATTTACGTAACTGTAATTTATCTCTGGTGAATGAGAAGAGCCATGTACGTACCGCGGTGTCCAAAAAGTCAAAAAACTAAACAAAACCCAAGACAGCCCGTGCGTAAAAGGCTTTTTTAACGACCTGTAAAGATTCCAAGAACCCGCGTCTACTCATAAACAAATTAACATGATAGGACTGGTGCTTATATATCTCCTTTTAATGTTTAACTGTTTAACTATAAAGTTCCAAAAAGTACATTTTATGTGTATAAGGTTGGGTGTGTTAGTGTTGGCTCAGCTATTTCCTTTTTGATCAAGCTGGCACGAAGCCGCCTCATAATTGCGTTTGTGGGTGTTTCTGGTAGCACTGATAGATTAGAAGTGGGAGCTGTTTTTAAATAAAAAATCAGCTTTACAAGATCCAGTGCCATTTTTTTCCTTTTAAGTAAGAAAATGTTTTTATTTTTAAAGAAAGCCTCGTATGTAAGAGCTCACAAACACTAACGTTCAGAGTCTCAAAGCAGATAATTCAGGTGATAGTGAATATATGCTCAACCATTCTTCATTTTACCACATCCAGGTCTGAAGAGAAACTGCTACCAAGATACTTAACTGCCAGACTAGACCATGGACTGGAAAACCTTTCAAGCCCTCCTCAGTGGGGTGAACAAATACTCCACGGCATTTGGGCGTCTTTGGCTGTCAGTGGTGTTTGTGTTCAGGGTGTTGGTGTATGTGGTGGCAGCAGAACGAGTGTGGGGTGACGAGCAGAAGGACTTTGACTGCAACACCAAGCAGCCCGGCTGTGCCAACGTCTGCTATGATCACTTCTTCCCCATCTCCCACATCCGCCTATGGGCCTTGCAGCTCATCTTTGTCACCTGTCCATCATTAATGGTGGTCATGCATGTGGCGTATCGTGATGACCGTGAGCGCAAGTACAAGGCCAAGCATGGTGAGAACACCAAGCTGTACAACAACACGGGCAAGAAACATGGCGGCTTATGGTGGACTTACCTGATCAGCCTCTTTGCTAAGACGGGCATTGAAATCGCTTTCCTCTATATCCTCCACCGAATATACAACAGCTTCTACCTGCCAAGGCTGGTCAAGTGTGAAGTGTCGCCTTGCCCGAACATTGTGGACTGCTACATTGGTCACCCCACTGAAAAAAAAGTCTTTACATACTTCATGGTCGGAGCTTCAGCCCTCTGCATCGTCCTGAATATCTGTGAGATCTTTTATCTCATCTACAAGCGCATTGTACAGTGTGCAAAAAAGGTTAAAAGACGCAACCGCGCCATGGACATCCAACATGACGACTTTGAGGACCCCTTTAACAACTCCAACCGTGTTGGGTCGAAGCATGATCTAAAGGAAAAGCCTTCATTCCTCAAATCTTCATACAAGTCTCCTCCATACAGACCATCTGCAATCAGACTTGAGGAGAAGATACGAGCCTCTGCTCCTAACCTATCTATCTCATGATCAGAGCTGAAACCAGGCCAAAGAGCAAAAGCTCTGCAGAGTTTGGGCTGCAATCCAAAGACAGAACTAAAAAAATGAGAGACTCAGAACAATGAGCCAAACTACATTCTGTCAGAGCCTGGAAGTTGAGTCATCAGTACTGGATTCATCCTGTGGACCCTTGTGTCCACATGCAACACTTAAGGAGCACATGAACTTTTGTTTTGGCTTGAAGCAAAATTGGTCTTTTAGTGATATGCGGTTTGAATTTTTTAATAAAGGTTCACTGCGCGGTGAGGGGTTGGTGGTGGTAATGAATCCTCCCTGCCAGTATCCACATGTCTGAGCACCCTACTTCCCGTTTTGCTTCTGTGATCCCTTTGTTTTAATTTGAACTTAAATCATGGATTTCCTTTCCCAGTTTTATAGTAAAGTGTTGTGCAGCAGAGTGTGGAGGCTCGTTTGGTGATACGTATGTTTGAGGAATAGTAGAAATTGTGCAAACTGGCTTAAAAAATGAGTTTTCTATTGCATTTAGGATCAACTATGGTAACAAAAAATGCATTTATTGTTGTTGCATTGTTCCTTCTGAATCCTTGGTAGACATGTTGCTTGGTCTCAGTTTATGCTGTAGACACGCTGTGTTTTGACGTACTTGTACACAACGCCGTCTGATCCAAGACCACTGTTGATTTTAAAGGTGAAAGGAATGCTGCTGTTTAATTCAGTGCTGGAAGACTGTGGACACACACACGGCTCACGGAACTGTATTCAAGTATTTTTGTGAGTCATTCATTGGCGACTGTGGAAGCTCTGAGGAATTGTATTTCCTGTCCTTGTTATTATTTCATTTTTATAATTGTAAAGATGTTAAATGTTTGGAATATGTTTCTGTTTGTTCTTTTATCAGAGCGTCACTCCATGCCAGTTCAAATGCCTAAAATGTCTAAAAACAGCCCTAGCTTCATCCTCTACTTTGTTGCTATTAAGAGCTGCCTTTAATCCCCTTGATTAATTTTTTTTTTTTAGGCCGATCTGTGATCAGGTGGGACGTCTGCTTGTCATTATATTATGTTCAAGTTGTTTCAAAAACATACGTTGATTTGAAAAATCAACATACGTTTGACAACTTTCACATTTGTAAACAAGTTAGAATTTAGATAACTACATAACTTAGATTTTGGTCACCGACTCATTCCTACGGGCTTTGCTTGTCTAAGATCTTTAGCGGACATTTCTGGAATCTCAATCTGCCTGTCAGGCTCACAAAGCCGGTTTTAAAAGGTGTAGCAGGAACCGTTTTTATCCTGAGTCATTTACGCAAGCTGGAAAATTACTATAGAAATGGTGAAGATGCACTCTCACCTCCATTGACTTGCATTGCAAACTCATCGTTACAAGGTACTAGTTTGAAACCCAGCTGGGGCCTTTCTGGAGAAGTTTGCATGTTCTCTGGTGCCCAGAGACGTACATGTCATGTTAACCGATGACTCTAAATTGGCTGTGGGTGTGAGGTACGGTTAAAAAGCACAAAATAAATGTGAGTATAGGTATAGCTACCTTTCAGGCCACGAATCATACCAGATAAGACACAGGTGATCCTTAAGATTCAAGACAATTTATCAATCTTTATTTTTAAAACAAAGTCTACAGAAACATTTGCATTTTAGATTTGAAAATAAATACATTTAAAATAAAAATAACCTGTGTCAATACAGTTTTTCACCAGCCAGCTCAATGCCTGAGTCGAGGATGGAGAATGATGGAAACTCAAACGGTGATGTCATCCATGCCCACAAGATGCTTACTGGATAATTTATTGTTATAAACAAAGTCTGGCGATCATGTCGGCTTCGCCAGTGCCTGGAAACTAATGCAAGCACACTATTAAAACACAGGCACACAGGTCATGATGTGATTACACTTACTTTACATAAGGCACCGTTCCAGCAATGCTGTCATATTAATATCCAATTAGATATTTTACTCCGATTTGACTGGCATAACCTACTGATCCCGATCTTCCATAGAAGATAAATCAACCCCCCCCCCCAAAAAAAAAACCAACAAAAAACACAGACAGCTCCAGGTTACATAATCACGCTTTAGTGTTCAGTCTGAGAGAGAGAGAGCCTCTGGTTTGTCGTTCCTCTACAGTTTGCAGGCTGCCTGTGCCACCTTGGAGCTGGTTTTCCTGTTGAGGGTTCGACAGATGAAAGCTCCAGCATCCATCAGCTTAGAGAGGTCGACTCCCTGGGGTACAGACAAAATTTAAGAGGTCATATTAGAGCACTTAAGCACGGAAGTCGTAATTATCTTCAAGCAGCCAGGTAGCAGATCGAGCAGCATCGACGCAGACAAAGTCTGAAGTCCTCCTACCGTCTGAATTCCAAGTCCGTGCAGCATATAAACTACATCTTCAGTTGAAACATTCCCAGAAGCCCCCTGGGCATAGGGACAGCCTCCCAGTCCAGCTACTGATGAATCCACCACACTGATTCCCATCTGAAAAACAAACAAACACAAAGCATAGAAATCAGGAAAACAGACAACAGTGACCAGCTGCAGCTATTCAAAAATACCAGGTTCTCTTTTAAAGAGACTGAGTGGTAATCAACAGCAAAATGGGGTGATTAAGAAAAAATACACACAAACAACATGGCACCACCAGCTGGAAGTTAATGGCTGTCATGTGACTTCCTCTATATAATCACACAAAGAAAATTGGAAGCAACAGAACAACTCTTCCTTTTCCCCCCTTTACAAACAATAAAAGCGTCAGCCTTGCTGCAGCTCACTCGGTGTACAGAGAGGTGTTCCTCACTCTCCTGCTCCGAAAAGCAGAACCACAAATAATGTTTTTCCTCTGTATTTTTTTAAAGAAGGTTAAAAAGTAGCGCCCAAGCTGGCAACAGTGAGGCAAACTCAAGCCTGATGATACAAACCCCGCCTAAAGAAATCAAATATTTGAGTACAATCCTGCAAACAACAGATCAGCTAAAAGGACACCCAATTATCCTTCTGCATTACTCAAAGATTAACCCTAGAACACTAACGTCAGGTGATTTTCACCCA
Source organism: Aulonocara stuartgranti (assembly GCF_965226115.1). Lineage (NCBI taxonomy): Eukaryota > Metazoa > Chordata > Actinopteri > Cichliformes > Cichlidae > Aulonocara > Aulonocara stuartgranti. Next base: position 19,526,627 of record NC_138955.1, read on the forward strand.
CGTGTCTTAGAAATGGTTGAATTCAAGAACAATTTTTTAATAAAGTTTTACCTAATCTAATCTTTAATAAACTGTCATCATATCTTTATTTTTAGGGAGCACATACCTTAAACACTTTAAGCTGTAAGCTAATGATAGTTATGTAAGAGCAGATACATGCTGGAGCAATAAGCTGTACATTTCAGGTCCAATGGATGCATGATCTGACAAGTCGACTATCAAAATAATCGTTTGTGGCAGCCCTAAAATATGTGTGTGTAAACAAAATAGTCTCAAACCAGCCTGACCTGTAAAGCTACAAGGATGTTAGCCAGAGCCTGGCCATAGGTGTCATGACAGTGCACCGCCAACGCACTGACGGGCACCTCTTTAATCACTGCCTCCAACATTTTAGTCATGCTGCCTGGAGTTCCCACTCCGATGGTGTCACCCAGAGAAATCTCGTAGCAGCCCATGGAGTATAGCCGCTTAGCTACCTGTGAGGCAGAGGACAGATTGAGCGGCAACATCAATTAATGCAAAATAGTTTTGCTTTTTTTTTTTTTTTTTTAAAACAAGCCATAACTCACATGTGCCACTTTTTCAGGTGCCACCTTGCCTTCATACGGGCATCCGACGACACAGGAGACATAACTGTGATGACAAGAAGCACATAAGCAAGAATTAGAGGGCAATTGAAGTGATTTAAAGATCTGCTGACAGTTGAGGGGAGGCCACTATTCTTACCCTCTAACTGGCACACCGGCCTCTTTAGCCGCTTTCATAACCTCGTCAAAGCGCTGTAAACTCTCATCTACTGAGCAGTTTATGTTCTTCTTGCTGAAGAGCTCAGACGCAGCACCAAATATGGCTACTTCTGGGGCTCCTGCCTTGACCTGAAGTAAATAAGAGCATTTCTTGTGAGGAATTAAACTGAAGCACCAACGATTGTGTGTGAAGATGGCGATGGAGGATGTTTATGTAGTGACGGTTGATGAGATTGGATGCTTGACACTCACAGCAGCCTGGAAACCCTGGAGATTGGGGGTGAGGACTTGATAAGTCACCCCGGGCTTCCTGCTGATACCCTTCATCACCTCCACCTGGTCTGCCATCTAACATTTGGATGACAGAAACCGGTCAGCAGTGACAGAAAGAAGTCATGCAGTTTGTGTATTGCCCTTAGCCGGATGTGCCAGCACTGTGTGTGCGTGTGCATACTCACCTGTGGAACCCACTTTGGGGAGACGAAGCTGGTAGCCTCAATGACGGACAGCCCCGACTCTGACAGCATGTTAATTAATTTAATTTTGGCCTCTGTTGGTACAAGAGTCTGAAAGTGCAAAGAGTTGGTTATGTAAGGATCGACATAACTAACTCGGGTAACTCTGTTATCACCTGGTGACGCAAAGCACGAACTATGCGCCTGCGCCATCGTAAACACACGCTACCTTCTCATTCTGAAGGCCGTCTCTTGGTCCCACCTCCACTATTTTCACCTTCCCTGGAAAAGCCTGGGCCGCTCTTACTCCAGCCTAAAACACGAACAGAAGAAACAAGTGGTGTTAAATTACCATCAGCTAGGGTTAGGGGCCTCGAACATGTAACGACAATTAGCATAACAGCAGGGGACGCTAACAGCTAGCGGACAAACACGGCCGTGCATCTAAGCAGCGCGTCATATCACACACAATTCAAACTCACTGCTCTGTGCGCCGCCGCGGAGCTGAACGACAGGCAGTGCTGCCCCATAAGCGACGTTAAAGCGTTCCTGTGGACGAGCTTCATGACAGTCGCCATGATGGTCCAGCCTCCGGTTTGACGTCACGACGTCCCTTCCAGGCGCGGAGTCCTCACAGGCTCACGAAAGCACCGCGTGGACGCCATCTATGGGCGAAAGGGTGGAACTGAAAGAATTGTTTATGATTTATGACGCGCCAAATCACAATAATAGTTTCCTCCAGGCGCTTTGTATCCTCTACAATACACTCAAAATCAAACGACCCACTGTGAGCAAGCACTTGTGGACAGTGGAACGAGAAAACTCAATGTTAGCAGGAAGAAACTTCAAGCAAAACCAGATTATTAATTATTATCTTTTAATTTTTAATTTAGCTCACTTTTGGTTTTCCTTGTGGCCAGATATGTTTCCTTTCCTTTTAAAATATAATTAGGTCCACAATATTTGTAATTTTGCATCTGTACACTATTACAGTGGCAAACTATGGATGAAAGACTATGTGTTCGTGGTCCTTCATTTTCAGAGCTTCAGTGGTAAATGGCAAGGCAGTTTAACCAGATAAAACATATAGAGTTGATTTATTGTCGAAGTGTTGAACTTGTGTTTGGTAGCTTTTATCTGTAATGTAATGGGGAAAATTCTAGTTTTCACATTATGTGTCAATATGACCTTGTGAAACAATGTTTCACTGTGTTATCTGCTAACTGTAAGGGCGTACAAGGACGAAACTCCCAAGAAGACCAGTGCCGGGATCTTCATGGGAAACTGCTCTCTGCCCAGCAACAGCCCATGGGACAAAAAACCTGTTGTAACGGAAAAGATACCGAGAGCTGTGTGTGGGTATAAAAGAGACCTGCAACATCTTAAGGGCAGAGCTCGCATGACTGTGAACTGTGATGTTTGATGTGTGTTGGCTCTCCCTGCATGCAGTAATTAAAATAGCCTGACCACAGCTGACCGTGTTGCAGACTTTATTACTAAAAAATTCCACGACAGGAACTTTCAGAATAAGGTTTAAAGAACAAAAGTAGGTGTATCAGAGGAATAGCAAGAAATTCAGCAGACAACTAAAGTGAATGATCACAGAATTATTTCCATGGTTAAGAAAAACCTCCCCACAACATCGAACCAAGAACATTCTTGAAGATGTAAGAAAATCATTGTCAGCGTCTACAAAACACACCATTATGAAAGCAAACTATAGAAAGTTTACATCGAGGTACAAGAAAGTGAGATAATTAACTGGAAGATGACTGAATTTTTCATCTTGATCCAATTTTCCCCTGTTTAAATAGGTTATATTCAACATTGTTGTAATATTTTGTCGTTTATTATTTAAACTTTTCCATCACAGATGCCGTAATGACTCCAGAATTGATTTTATTGGTAACATGCAATTTGCATTCAGAGTTGTAAAGTTTTTGTATATACTGATGTATTTGTTCCAAGATGACAAAACTATGTACAAAATTTTATAATTTTTTCAGGTTTAGTTTATTGCACTTTTTCACTGTTACCAGTTTTCCCACAATCGTTGTCCTTTATCGTATTTATTTTTCTATGACTTTACTTCTATCTTACTTTACACCATTTAATACTCCTATAAGAATAATAAAAAACAGAGCCTCCTTTGAATGAGAAGTCGTTCGGTTGTTCGTGATTAAAGTTAAAGACCCAGAAACAAATTTATAAAAATATCTTTAATGTGTCCAAAAGTAAAAAACAAACAAACAAACAAATAAATTATGCGTTTGTATCATACTGCATATCATAACAAAACATTTAAAAAGACTGTCCCTACAGGATACAGGTGATCATTCTGTTCTTCACCTTTTTGCTGAAAGGCTGGCAGAAAGCAGCCAAAAGGACCAAAGCTTTTCATGCACGAGAGAAAAAAAAGCTTATTGAAAAGATTATAATATCATATTATGATTGAAGCAAAGGAAACACATAATATGCATGCTTCAGATACTGCATATCTTTATGAAGCTTAACAGAAAACCTTCATTTTTTTTCTGACAAAGCTCAACAAACTGATAAGAAAAGACTAAACTAATACACAACATATCATAAACGTATGTTTTTACATGAGTGAATCCCACATTTTATGCATAAACTCTCCTGCATGGCTTTAAAGTGCCCCTGTTAAGCTTTTGGGGTTTTTCCCTATTCTTCACACCTTTATTAAAAGTAAAGTTTCACCCACCCACACAAAACACTGAAGTGAAACTGCCTGTGAAACTGGCTGTTCTTCCGTTACTTCTCTATGTCACCATGTAAAATGCCAGTTTAGCAGCTAAACAAAGAATGCCTCAGCTACATCCAGTTGCACCAACTGCCTAAAAGTCTGCCATTTTTCTCTTTTCTACAAACGAAATGTAAAACATGTCAGCAAACCAAGTATTCTGCGAGGCTGGAAGAATGAAAACAAGCTTTTGTGCCCTCCGGCTGATGAACTGAAGACCTGGTGAATTTCTTTTATTCCATTTTTAATTAAAAAAAAAACTAATGACAGTAGAAATCACAAAAATGCTGCACGGCTAACCATCTTTAGTTGTGTTATAATACAGCCTAGAAAACAGGTTTTATTTTTCTGTTGTGTTTTAATTGTAACTGTTATATAACTGTTATATTCATCCACTATTGAACCATTTGAACTGCATATTCTCTTAGCTAAAGATTTTAGCTGTGCTTTTAGCAGGATATTTCATTTTTGATCATTTCTTATATGTTTGAATCATTTATGCATGACTATTTTCGCCCAATTCTTCTTTTTAACCATTACTTTCAATTAATTATCTGCCAAAAATTCTTTAAGTTCAATCAATTCTTTAATGAAATTGTAATTTAATTAACTGCTCTTGCTAAAGTACTCTCTGGGGTACTTGTAACTCTGGCTGGATACCTCGCTTTCCTAGAACAGATCATTTCAGGCCGATGGTGAAAAGAGGAGCAGCAGTAACACTATGCACAGTACAATATGAGAAAAATGATTTTTGAATACTAATGAATGTAAACTTATTGTAGTAAACCCCTAAATTGAAAATAAGCATACCAGGGGCACTTTAAAACACAAACACTTCAAATATGGTTACGCATCTGCACACACACAAACACACGCACACTTTGGTCCAGTTTCACTGCAGCTCTTCGTCGCTGACGTCCACTTGCTGGATGATGAGGTCGGCGCCCGAGTCTTCTGCCAGGTCATCGTCGTCAGTCACCATCCAGCTCCTCTTTGTGTCCCCCTCCTCCTCCCCGTCCACGCCCAGTAACAGTGCCGGCTCCTCGTTGTGCCCCTCCAGGCTGTTCATGGGGACGTCGTCACAGCCCACTTCCTGGATGCACGCCGTGCACATGCGGTAGCGTCTCGTGCCCTCACACACCACATGCCCGGTCTCCTCGGTCACTTGACACTTACACTTCCTGCACACCAGCTTCCTGGCTTGATGAATCTGGGAGATTAAAAAGAAAAAGAAAAGATCGGATAAAGATTTATTCAATATTAGAGTAAATTTGTTTAGCAGCTTGTTTTCCTGGAGCTGTAAGCCGACACAGACACAGAAGAAAGTGTAAATTTACCATCTGCTGTGAAAACACCTACTGTCTCAAAATGGCTGCGTAGATGCTCCAGGCGAGTAAAGCGCTTATTGCAGGCCTGGCATGGATACGGCCTCTCCCCGGTGTGACAGCGCAGGTGACGCTTCAGGTCTGCTTTCCTCTTCACTGTGTGTGTGCAAAAGGGGCATTTGAAGCGCATGGTAGGATTCGAATCTGCAAAGAGGAACAGAGAAATTGTGACATTTGACTTTTTCCTATCATCTCTGTCCAAGTATTCCAGTCATCATCATCTTCTGGCAGCACACACCTTTATTAAAGTGTCCAATAACACCCACAATCGGTGGTAGAGTAGCGTAAAGCTCCTCTGCCTTTTCAGCCTTTCGTGTCCGTGCCTCCTGGATGTCCAAGTCTTCGTGCTGGTTGGACCGAGCGCTGTTGGACGCTCGCCTCTTTGTGCTCCCTTTTCCACGCCGACGCTCTGATCCAGGCAAGGTGTACAAAGGGTCCTGAGGGTCCTGGAGGTCTTCTGCATCTGCACTGAGCTCGTTAACAGGGCTGTTAGGGTCAGTCTTCAGGGCTGAGGCCGAAGGATCCTGGTCCGAGTCCTTTCCCATAAAGCTAGACTGTGATCTGGAGTTGTCCCGAGTCCAGAGCGCAGGTGGAGGGCTAACAGAGCAGGGGCCCTGATGCTGCTCTGTGGAGTCTTCTCCTGCTCCGCTGGTAAAGCTACAGGTCTCAGACAAGCTGAGGCAGCGATCGCTGTCTTCATCTTTCACACTGATGTCCAAGGAGGACTTGATGAAGTTCTTGCAGTAGCTGATGACATTGTTCATCTGCAGGTAGCTGGCTGCAGACATAACTTCAATCACATTGTGACTGGAGAGGTCCAGCTGGCCGGAGTAGATGAAATCCAGGATGACGGTGAAGGTCTCGGGGCTGAAGACGTCGAAGGTGGCGTTGACAGAGTCATCGGGCCCCTGGGACAGCAGCATGCGGAAGTAGCCGCTGCTGGCGTACAAAACATTGCGGTGAGCCCTGAAGAGCTGGCCCTCCACCAACACACTGCAGTCACAGAAAAGCTCCTGGCGACGCTGCTGGTTGAGCTGCTTCAGCATGTTGCTTTGGTGAGACACTGTGATGTCGGCCGTGTTGAACCACCTCTGAGGCTGCCTGCAGGAGACAACATGACAGCTTGCTCACTAGCTCTGTATGCAGGACACACTCACTTCTTTATCAAGAAAATAAGAAATGACAGAGGTCCCGCAGACCCGGTGGACATTTATTACTGAACTTCTCCCAATGCCAAATTAACAGATAAATAAAGGAAACACGGGCTCCTGGATTTTAATGGTCTGGTAACAGCCTACAATGGTAATCATGGCACACTGATCTGAGCATAACAAACACAGCAGCATCACCACATGCTTGCAGCTGTCAATTATTGCATCTTTGTCTTTACACGGGCTCAGCAGAGGGCCCGCCCACCTGACTTTTTTCTGCATTTTGATTTGTTGAAGGATCCTTCAGGCAAAATCTTCTCCTAATGGGTTACACCCGACTCAAGTCAGTCAGAGAGCATCGGGTGACAAAACCTTTAATCATTTCTGAGGTCTCACGCGCTCCGGAAACCCCCGATGGAGTAAACGCGTCAGACTTGTAGGAAGAGAAAATAAAACACTGCAGCCGGACACGCAAAGAGAAAAAAAATGTCCAGCACCCTGATTTTCAGAACAGTTCTCATTTCACGGTAACCTGTTCAATCCGTGCTCGTGCAGGCTCGGGATTGCACGCTTTCGTGTTTAATGAGCCATCAGCGCGGCTGTGTGACAACCTCCGCAGCGCCCGACAACCCACGGTGCAACGCCCGCCCGCAGGACTCCACGGTGCCTTTCACGGCACGCGAAATCAAGACTACCGTCCCCACCGAGCTCTTCCGCGTAAAATCAGACATCCTTCGACCTACAAAGCAACACGACAGTGCTGCAGTCCTGCGAGAGGAAAGCGGGCAGCCCAGTCTGTCTGTCCTGGAGCGACGCCCACTTCAGGCTTCAGCCAGCACACAATAGAAAAACAGACACAAACCTCCGGCAAGTGAGCGCGCTGCGAGCTGGAAAAACACATCTATTCGCATTGTGTAACAGTCTAGGGCAACGACGCACTAACACGCCCGTTTTCATCCTCAAGACCACCCCCACTTCTCTCCGGAGGTCCGGCGAGCAGCGGGGAGGATTTGACTGCTGCCCAAAGCGAGCGACTGCTTCGCAGGCGCGAGGTGTCGGCAGGACCCGCTTACGCCCCACGCCTTCTTACCCCCCCTGACAAAATCCATCGATACTCACTGGTGGCTCGATTCACCCGGCGCCCTGTACAGCCTGCTCGCCCCCATATCCATGTTTAATTCCCGTTTGCCTTTCCCCCCCTCCGCTCTTTTCTTTGCTCGTCCAGGGTCCACAGTCAGGCACTTCCTGCTCAGCCCTAAAGACCGAAACCCGGTTAGACCGACTGGAGCACAGTGCTGACGTGGGTGTTTATTAACTGGGTGCCCGAGGGTTCAAGGAGCCATTTAAAGTCCCAGTGCCCCGTTTAAACAGACGCCCTCGTTGCGAAAGGAGCGATATTCATACAGTATTTGTGCAGGGCTCATGATGCTCCTCTAACCTTACCACACAGGTCCGAGTCTTTAATCTGCCCCCGTATTTCAGAATTTTTTTTATATGTATATAACAACAAAAACCGGGGTCACAATCACTCCAGACAGTCAAGGCAAAGTGCGCGTTTCAGCTATTCAGTAAGAAAATTAATTTATTCTTTCATTGTTATGGCTCACAGATCAATACATTTATAGAGAAAATATCAGTTAAGTCTGATCTAACAGCAAAGAGTAAACAAACATTTAGATACTCTTCTTGTAGTCAGCTGAATCATTAGAGTTTAACAAAAATAAAAACAATGCAGCTTCTCTTGAGGTCTTATGTGTCATTGCGCCAATGAGGAAGCTGGTGGTTCCCTTTGGTGATTTTAAAAGAGGATTTTTACGCAACAGTCTGCTCGGGTTGCGTCAGCAAGTGCCGTTAGAAAATCCGGTGGGGTTCATGGACTGCCAGCGCCACAGGTCCTCACCTGCATGGAAAGGAGTGCAAAGAAAAAACACAGAGATCATACGGGAGATGCTACAACGCATTTATTTGACTGTAGAAGAGCAATCATGGAGAAGAATCAGATTTTCCAGCGTGGCTGTCCTTACACATTCTTTCCAGGTCAAATTGAGCCTTCCAGCCCAGCTCCTTCTCAGCTACGCGAGGGTCGGCGTAGCAGGAAGCTACGTCTCCGCCTCTGCGAGGGGCGATCTTATATGGGATCTAAACAGAAAACACATTATGTTAATTACATGGAAAAATAAGGTGATCAGAGGTATTTCCACAGTGCCAGATTGGTCGTGCTTTGCGTCACTTCTAGAAAACAGACTATAAACATGATTCAGCTCTCACAGTAACCATGATGACTCACCTCTTTTCCGGAAGCCTTCTCCATGGCTTTCACCATCTCAAGCACTGAGTAGCCTTTTCCTGTCCCAAGGTTGTAAACCTACAGACACACACACACACACACACACTAATAAATATCTAAAGCATCTATGTGACAATGGTCGTGATGGAAATTTGCTCCAAGTTGTTATACCTTGCACCCGCAGTCCTCCTTCAGCTTCTTTAGAGCAGCTATGTGTCCCTTTGCCAGATCCACAACATGAATGTAATCTCTCACACCTGCAAAGAGAAAGGAGCCTCGTTTTCATGGTACCGAGTATCTGGCTGCTATTTAAAGTGCTATTTCAAAGCAAGTGCAGTGATTTGCAGTAATTTCGTTACCTGTGCCATCGATCGTGTCGTAGTCATTCCCATATACGCTCAGACACTCTCGTCTCCCAACGGCGACCTAAATTAAGCAATGCAAGCAAATCGGAGTCATGTGATTCATGGAGACAGATGAAAGACTGAAATACAATCACTATGATGAGCACAGCGTGGCATCTGGCAGAGACTTTAGATACCTGGGCAACATATGGCAGCAGGTTGTTAGGGATACCCTGAGGGTCCTCTCCTATCTGACCGGAGCAATGAGCTCCGATTGGATTGAAATAGCGCAGCAGCACAGCATTCCAGTCCTGCCCACAGAGAAGGAATAATGAGACAACTCAGGAGATGGAAGTGTGTGCGTCTGTGAATGTCTTTCTTCTGAGTTTACCTTCTCAGCTTTACAGTGGTCCTTGACCATCTCCTCGATGAAGTACTTGGTCTTCCCGTAGGGGTTAGTGCAGCCTCCCACGGGGTGCTGCTCATCTATGGGGAGGCGCTGGGGGTCTCCATATACTGTGGCGGAGCTGCTGAAGACCAGATTGCGCACTCTGTGAGCCTGCATCACCTGGGGGACGTGCAGATACACATAAACACGGCACATACACACAATCAGTGGCCAGCGAGTCAGCAGTCCACAGCTCAGGGCCGAGGAAAAAAGGCTGATTCTGGCTGTTATGATGAGCTCCACATGCATAACATATCAGAAGGATGCGGTTTTAGAATTTATCAGCTCATTTTCAAATGAACACACGGGTGTGCGCTCAGCAAACACAGAATAAGGTCAGAGCAGGGATTAATAATGAGTGCAGAGCAAAGATTGAAAGTGCAGATCTGAGATCAGTTTACCCAGGAGCTACTGACTGACCTCAAGCAGGTTCATGAAGGCGGTGAGGTTCACTTTGTAGTAGAGTAACGGCTTCTCCACCGACTCGCCCACAGCTTTCAGCCCCGCGAAGTGAATCACAGCACTGAAGGAATGCTGCAGCACACAAACAGAGAAGCACATGTGTGACACAGGCCGGTTTCAGATTTAAGGCATGCAAATACTACAAATGAACTGCTTTTGATGACAGTTTATGCAGGCCAGCAGGGACATTTTCAAGGAAACAAACAAAGGCTAAAAAAGTTAAATGGTGGTGCATTTATCTTCTTGCTGATTGTTTTATGTGTGTAACAGTAAAGCAGAAACCGGGCTGTTTTTTTTTAGCCAAACAACCCCAAACACACTGACTTTACAAATCAAAGTGTGTACACTGTTGGCACTCTCTAAAACAGTAGCAGATGCAGATGAATAATTAGGAAAAACAAACCAAGTGTAACAACTTTCTGACCTTTTTGAACAGCTTTTCCAAGCCGGGGCGGTCGAGGAGGTCCAGCTCATGAAACTCAATGCTGGTTTTCAGGAGCTTTTCTATCCTGCGTATGCTCTCTGGCACATTCCCTTCTCCTCAATCCAAAACACAATGGATACACACACACACACACACACACACACACACACATACAGAAACACTAGGTCTAAGTATCACGCTGATTACTTTTCAATTCAATTCAATTTTAATTAATCCAAATCAGTTGCCTGTAAGGTAGACCCTACAGTTTTTTCAGTAATTTTCTCAGTAAAAGCTCTTAATTGGTGAGCTCACCTCGCACAGCGTTACTGAAGTTATCCACCACGATTGGCTGGTAGCCTGCTTCAATGAGCTCCACCACACAGTGACTCCCGATGTAGCCTCCTCCACCTGTGACCAGCACCTTCTCTGCCATTCTTTGGGTCTGATGGATAAAAGATACAATAACATCAAGTCAATCAAAATCCTCTCTCAGTCTGAATGCTGTAGTGGAAGCAAAACTATGCCACCCTGACTGGAGGATGAGGAGATGCTTTATCCTGACACACCTGTTTAAAGCCAAGTGACACACCTGTATTGTCCCACGTCAGCAGGTTCAAGCCTTCACCTGTCCAACCACATGAAACAATTATATTGCTCGAAGAATAACACGTCAGTGACTACTGGCTATTGTTAAGAGCCATCTTATCTTTCGAGAGAGTGATATTCTCTTTCCAACAGGCCACAACTTCCTTGCACTTTGTATGATGAAACTTTATCACTCAGTTCCAGTTATTACTCAGCTTGAAGACATCCTGTTTGTTCCACGGAAGCAATCAGAATATCTCAAGGCTTATACTTTATCTCTCTACAGAACTCCACATATTATAGTTAATTCAAATGGATGAAATATTGGATCAGAGCAACGTTGAAGGCTTTTTGTTTTTAAAAAGAGAAAAAAGTAAAAGCTGCTTCTTCAGGCTAAATAACCGAAACTGATAATATTACTTGAAGAATAAAAACATAACCTAAGTAATAAGTGCTAAAATGACACAACAGTTCACTTTCATTTAGAGTTTCTGTAAAATACTCACCGTTTCTCTTTGAGAGATGAAAAGGCGTTTCCGGTGGAGACTCTTGATAAACGTTGTCGGAAGCAGAAGCAGAAGAGGTGAGTGTTGAAGGTTTATCCGTCAGTTCATTCAGTGAAGTCTTCTAGTTTTTCCTGTAGACATTTCTTTACTTCCTGTAAAACGTGGGGCGGAGTCAAGCGAAAGTTTAACAGACAACTTCCTATACGCCTACTTTCAAAATAAAAGCACAAATGGTAAATTCACTTTAGTTTCAAGAAAGCGAAATCAACTTCTGTAAAACCATATGGGATAAATATAACTGATGGACTTCTTTACAGTCCATCAGTTTAGTTTAGTTTTAGATCTGTCGCTTTTTCCTTTACTCCTTAAATTCTGACATCCATTAATGTTACACTGATAAATACTTTAACCCCACTGGCCATCAGATGCTTTATTAGTAGCAGTCTATCCATCCATTCTCATCTGCTAATCTAATTCACCAAAATTTACCTATATACTTACTTTACTAATTGTCTTTGGTCTGTCGGAGGAAGCCAGATAGGATCCAGGTAAGCACAGGAAAAACGTGCGAACTCAAGACAGAGACCCCCAGACTGGATTCAAACCCAGAACCTTCTTATGTGAGGCTAGGAGGCTAGTGACCAGAAGGACAGCTCAGGTTTGGAGTTAAAGTTAGAGGGATGGGGCTGAGACATGTGCAGGAGAGGAACACTGAATATATATTGGATGCAGCAGGAGGAGGAAAACAGGTTCATTGATGGAGAGTGTTGGGGTGACAGAGGAGGACGCTGGAGAAAAGGTGAGGCAGATGATCTGTTGGGGTGACCCCTAAATGTGCAGCCTCTGTGCTCTTTTATAAATGTAATATTAACATTTATTGGGAACATTAAACAAATTTATTTCTTACTTTGAAGCATCAAACGGATTTTAATGACGCATCTTCATTAACTTCACGGATCTCCAATCCTCTTGCCGTGCTACGTGAGCGACGTGACGTGTGAGGTAAGCCACGCCTCTTTGCCATTTACACAAGGAAGCGTTTGTGCAGAGCCTCCACCTCTGTGTACGCACAGAGCCACACTAGATGGCGAAAGGAAAAGTGCCACGTTACCTAAACACCGGACTTACCGGCAGTGCAGCTTCGCAGGAGTAAACACAAACACAGAAGGCTTTTAAACCAGGCCTCATAGCATTTAAATGCCTCATATGATATAGTATTACAACGTATTATTATAGCATGTTTATGGATTTGATTTAAGCAAATGACATTAAGACGTGGTTGAACAAACTGCCCTCCACCCAGTCTCAGCCGCTGCTGGTGACCGAACCCTGCTCCAACCCAAATAATTAAGTCACCAGTGTCTTTATGACACAGCAGCCTATGAAACTCAGTTAAGCTACACAGCACATCTCAGTGAACACTTTAAAACATTTTTTGGGAAGCTGAAATCAATTATATTAACCCCTTAATGCCTGTACTGTGAAATAGTTGCCAGAAATCAATTTTCTTGTAAACTGGAGTATTTATTAAACTCTCTGAGAAATTAAAATAAAACCACACTGATTTAGAGAACCCATGCGTCAAATATGGTAGTGTTACAGGGTTAAGACACAAACTGCAGGCTAACATTTCAAATCCCAAAAATAATAGCAGGCTCTGTAAAAATAAACAAACAACAACAACAACAAAAAACGAACACGCAGATGCAAAATGACTTCATGTTTTAGTGAATCTAAACATGATGATTTTCCTCACTGGTCAGATACAGCACCTTGAATGTAAGTTATATCTGTTAAAGTTTCAGTCATAATTCTAAGAGACGTGAATATCATAGCTGACAAAAGTTCTTCAACCTGAAACCTGCAGACTGCACAGAATCTCCCGTAGCTCTTGTAAATCCCAGTTTCCAGTCCTGTCTCACTGGCACACGATGAAAGGCAGCAGAATTGTGAGTAAAGCAAGAAAAAAAAAAGGAAAGAGATACCTGAGAGATGAAGTTTGCTCGCTTCATTCCCTGTAAATTCCATCTCTTTGTTAGGAAGGAATCGAAGCTGATGAAGAAATCTCAAAGGAGGGGCACGAGCATGGCAATATAATTCAGCAATGTTCAATGGTATTAATAAAAAAAACTAAATCAACCATTCAGAAGAGGACAGAGGAGAGGAGACAGAAGGAAACATTTAAAACTCAGAGGAGGAACAACATGTTTGACTGTAAGAGAGCAGAAAAACAGGAATGCAGTCTCTCTTATGAATGTGGTTCATTTTGCAGTTACATTGTCTGGCCTCAGTTGGTTACTTTAGACTTCATTTTTGACTTTGTGCACTGATGTGTGTTAGCAGCAGGCCTCAGCTCTGCTTGTGTCTATGTATGCATGGATGTAATGGTGCACGCTCCCCCAGGCTGCAGACCCAGCACCATATTCGTCTGCAGCTGTGGGAGGAGGTGGAGGGTCGCAGGGAGTGCGACGAGCACCTCTGCCCTCCAGTGCCGGACAGCTGCTCTGCAGACTGGGTGCAGGACACTTACAGATGCTGTGTGCAAACGTGTAACGTGACCCAGATGGAGCTTAGAAGTTATATGACCACTGTGGAGATTGCCTTGGTTGCCAGATTAAATTACCAAAGAAGGGACACAGGACCAAGCCAGAGCCTTCATGTGCGTGCCAGGAGAAAGTCCCTGTGTGTGGCTCAGATGGGTGGACCCACCCCAGTATTTGCCAGCTGAGAGAGGCTGCCAGCAGCAGTAACACAACCAAAAACCTCAGCAGGAGGGGACCCTGTTATTCCAGTTAATGTACTTCTGTTTTTCATACATCATAGTTTAGGAAAGTTCATATTTTAAAACTGTAAATGCATTATTATCTTGACATGGAGCAGTTTTAGGCGATTAAACACTGGGGTGTTCCTTTCCTTTTACTGCAGTTTGCTGTATCCTTTGAGGTCCCATAAATCTCTCCAGCTATCCAGGGAGTGACATCACCTTTGGCTGCGAGAGCGCAGCCTACCCTCTTCCAGGCTTGAACCGGAGGAGGACCGGGACTGACTTCCTGACAGGAGATGATCCCAACATTTCTGTTCAGGTTTGAGCAGACCTTCAGTTTTTATACACAACTGAGTGTTTCACTAAGAATTTCTGTTAGATTAAATTGTGTCCTGTGCCAGTTTAACACCCCTTCATCCAGAAATCATCTAATCAAGAATACTAAAGAATATTTAAACTGATTTTGCACAATGGAAAACAACAAACACTGGATAATAATCACCAAAATGACTTTGTAAAAGATACCAGACCCTTTATTTCTGGAATACCGAATGATCCATGTGGCTTAAAAGGTAGGTTACAATAAAATACGCTTTTACATTGTTAACTGTTACCTGTTGTTTGACTATCATCTTGTCAAAGTATAATAGTTAACCAGAGAAGTATGAATTTAAACAGGAAAACTTGTGCTATCTCAATTTATCTGCAAAAATATAAAGTATTTAAGCTGCTTCAACCTGCATGCAGTTGTTGCACACTCTGCAAGCTGTTTTTTTTACATCCCGCCTTTACACTGACTTAATGTCATTCATGTTATTTCTGATCTCACAGTCTGTTATTTATGAATCCCCTGTTCTGCGAGGGGTCTGTGTACATTTTGATCCATAGATTTTTGGACAGTGAAACTTTTCCCCCCTAATTTTACTGGTTTACAGAGGCAAAATTACAAAGAATGTGTCATTGTCCTAAAACATGTGGGCCTAACTGTACGTGCACAGGCAGGGATGAGTGCTCTCCCTACCTTAGGTTTTTCAGATATGGATATGGAAGTGTGAAAAGGTCCCAGAAAATAGCCATACCACAAAATATAAATTACTGCAGATGGAGAGAAAGATCTATTTTTACTAAAGAGAGAAAAGCTGGCGTTGAGTCATATGTTCCATCATCCCTCAGTAAAGAGCCTCTGTTTGAAACAAAACTGGACTGAAAGCTGAGATGACACAGTAGCAACAAAATGTGCAGACCTTACTCACATGTGTTGCACCATCATTCACCTGCATTGACTTAAACTGCCAAGACACAAAATTGTCTTAGGGTCTATCAAAATACTTTCCATCCTATTTTCTCCTCCATCTCTTCATTTCTTTATCTTTTTAGTCCCATTTCTGTTCAGCCTTGTTCGAGACAGACAGACTCGCTCTGCTGCTGTCGCATCTCCCACAATACTTTCAGAGAAGTGAGTTCTCAGACAACAAGGTCTGTTAACTGTTCTCAGCTGGATGGCAAACCCATTTTAACTACACCATACATATTTTATTTCTATTTTTTTTTTTTAATCTTCTTTGCAAA
Source organism: Aulonocara stuartgranti (assembly GCF_965226115.1). Taxonomy (NCBI): domain Eukaryota; kingdom Metazoa; phylum Chordata; class Actinopteri; order Cichliformes; family Cichlidae; genus Aulonocara; species Aulonocara stuartgranti. Next base: position 19,542,520 of record NC_138955.1, read on the forward strand.
GATGAAGTCGATGAAAGGCCGTGTAGCCACGAGGAAGAAGAGGAAGAACTCTTTGATCATTTGGAGGAAGGCAGTGATGCTGCACAGCTGGCATCTGCAGATTACCTGCCATTAATTTAAGTCAGTTTAGAGGAGCAGCTGATGAGGAGGCTTCAGGAAAAAATGTCTCAACCAGCACATGGGATCAGCCAAAAAAAGAAATAAAATTAAAAGACATGATGTTTGTCAGTCGTGCTTCATTTGATATGATGAATGACTAATTTGACAATGCCTCTGCATATAGTTGACTTTTTTACAATGATACATTAGAGCACAAGAGTAAATCACTTCTACGTTGTGGAGCTTTTTAAATTTGTCTGATCATATTTTACTGATCTGTAAGGAAAATCTGGGATGTTCTTTCACGGCAGGCAGATACTAGATCCAAGTCCTTCACTATACAGGAGAAGCTTTTGATTTGTCTTCTGGAGGACAGATCCAAATTAGAATCATCAACAGATAGAGAAGTCACCCCTAAAGTAAAGCTTCTATCATTTCCTCCTTCTTTCGCCACTCCACTTTTAAAACGGCGGAGTACATTTGTTCATCAAAAATAAAAAGGAGCGTGAGAGATGGAGGGAGAGAGGGTGTGACCATCCGCGGGGTCTCCGTCTGATTCTCTTCATCTCTCTCCACCTGAGTGCCCGTTAATCCTCCCCTCATCCCCCGACTCCCAGCTGGATACACCGGCTCCTTCTGAATGGCAAGCTGCATTAACGCCGAGGAACTTTCCCCTGCTGTCTGTTAGTAGAAGCTGATTGGAGATTACAGGCCTGCTGCAAAAACACAGCCCTCCATCTCATCTCAAATCACTTTCCACCCCATTTTCTCCTCCATCTCTTCATTTCTTTATCTTCTTAATCCCGGCTCTTCTCCTTTTCAATGTCATCAACTTTTTGCCTGTTACTACAAGTCTGCCCCCATTAACTGCGCTTTCTTGACAGCCGAATGACAAGAAAGATGAGTAAGAGGGAGCGAGGGGAAAAAGCTTCCCCTCCTGAGTGGAGCCAGAATGATGTCATGGGGGCATTTGTCCTCCTGGTGTGGAGGCTTCCCTTCCTCTGCTAATTACCTTGTACAAACTCGAATCTGATATGGCGGATATGAGGCCCAAATACAATTATTGTGGGCTAACAAAGAGATATTGAGATTCAGGGAATGAGGGAGAGACCGCAAGTGAGATAGAAGGAAAGGCACGAGCACGCACGCACACACACAAGCTTGAATACCCTCCCACACACAAACACAACCACTTGTCCTTCCCCTCCATTCCCTCAGATAGGCTAATGTTATTACGGGGGTAATTATCCTCATTAGTGCCAGCAGCTGTAGAGAGCCCATTGCTTGCTGTTCAAACTCCACCCCGAACATTTCTGTCTTCACATCCCTCTTGATAAATCCTAGATCTTATTTAGAGTTTGCATCCATCCTCTGCGTCCTAGTTGCAAAAAACAGACACGATCAGATATTTAAAAACCCGAGGTGCCTCCATTTCCTAGCCTGTCCGGCCTCTTGTAGCAATGTGCGTTAGTTCAGCTCCACAGGAGGTTTGACAATAATGAAAAACTGTTTGTAGAGCAGTGAGGAAGCTGGTGTGATCACAAATTCAGCAATGTGACATTTGCAGTTTCAGAGTTTAACAGCAGAACAGTAGATGGCACTGTTTAGTCAAATAACCTCCTCAGTGGTTTTCTGTAGATATGCGTCCACATCTAGAAGTAGACGTGGTTTTCTCCTCTTATCTGTCTCGCACTTTTTCATGTTTTTCCATCTTTCTAAACGAGCCTATCCATTAACTCTCGCGGTCCGTTTGATTATTGAAAACTATTGTGCATAGCAGAAAAAAAGAGCTTTTTATGCTGCTTGATGTTTATATGAAAATGATCCTCTTCCTTGATGCTCCGTGTGCATCTTTATACAGATTTTATAAGATCAACAGCTGAAACAGGCAGCTTTATGCACAGCATCCCCCTCACTCTGTGAGATTGGCTTTTGTTTTATTGCCAGAGGCTGGTGTGGACAGTAGGTAACCTGTATACTCCTAAGCCCCACATCAGGCGCTAAATGTCATGCATAGCCTGTTTTTATTGGCTGATATGGCCTGTTGTGCCCTTCTCCTTTTCCTGGAAGCCATTGTTAAAGAGCTAGTTGTTAATGCTGCTGACCAGATGGGCTCCTTCTCCCTGCAGGTCTGACTCAGGGTGTTTACCATGCACTGGGCTGTGGAAAACAGGTGAGACTACTGCTGCATTATCAACCAATCAGAAAGCAGCAGATGTCTAGCCTCTGCCAGTAAACCTTTATTTGGCATTTGGGGCCTCACAGGAGTGGGCTTGATAATAACACTGAATCAAAGTGAAATCTGGTTTATATGTTTTTGTACAAGGCTATTATGTGAAATGGCCACGCAGGGTATAAGTCCTCCCACGAGCCCGAGGTACTCGATATTTCTGCAGCAAGAAATTCGGGTTAAATAAAGAGTCTCTATATCTAATACATCAGATGCTAAACCAACCAGTTCATTTTCATTTTCTAAAGCTCAGACAAAACTTCCAGAAATGTTCCCTCGGCCGCTGTGTGACAAAATGTTTCCAGCATTAGCTGGGCAAACAGTGAACATTCCTTTCCCTTTCCAGTTCAGGCCATCTTGAATTACTGCAATTTGGTATCGTGGCAACAGCAAAGGTAAGGCCGGGTGAGGGATTGTTGAGGAACAGTCTTTTAATGCTTTGAATCAATCTGCCTTAATGGATGACCTGTGTCTGGCATGCATGTATGGATTAGTTTGGCTGGTGCACCTGTCCCTGTTCTGTCAACAGCAGCTCAGGTTACTGGCTACACATTGACCTGGCTGACACAACTTCCTGTGACTGACAATATGCTGGCCTTATTCACTGCTGGCCTCATAATATTAAGGTCACACGTATTTGAGACAATGTTTTTGGATAAAATCTAAATGGACAAAAACAAAAATATATAAATCACGATGGTATGAAGTGCGTCTCGCAGCAAAAAGGTTCTGGGTTTGGCTGGCTACGGCGTTTGTGTTTGGAGTTCCAGCCCTGCGCGACCCTCTAAAAGGGTAAGCGAGAACGGCTAATGGATGTTTGGGTGGATAATAAAAAGTAAACAGCAGATAACCCCCCTCATTATATAAAAATGCAGCCTAACACGTGCAGTGTATTTCCTAGCAAAGCTGGTCTCAGGTTGATTATGGAGTTAAGCTGCCGGAGCGGCCCAGTGAAGCGAGGCTGCGGCTGGGCTTAACATCCATCCTAGAGCAGCTTGTGTCTCACACCAGGCCTGAAGTGGGAGAAAAAAAAAACAGCGGGATGAATATTTTCTGTCTGAACTTTGCTCCTGAGTACTGAGATTTAAAAATGAAATTAAAAAAGAAAAAAGTGAAAGCCATTTCCCTCTGATTTCCACTCAGATATTGTGTATTATGCATATCTGTCTGGGGTCGGTAATATTTAGAGGAGAACTGGGAAATTGGAGCATCTGACAGGATATCAAATATATCCTCTTCACTCTGGCCATATTTTAGTCTCCTAATCAAGGCAGACACAGTATGTGCCCAGAGTTTCTGAGAGCACAATATTGGAAAAATCCTGATTCAGAATCCAAAAATGAAGAAGCTGTTCATTTCTAAGCATCCAATCAGCTCTATCTTACACTCTTGGTGTTCATATGTCTTGGAGGTAAATCCGGGGTGGTAATGTCACTCATTCTTTCAGTGGGTTAAACCCACTTTTTTAAGCAGCTGGCACGACGCCCCTCATAGGGGCTTATATTTTTTGATGTGGCCTCCCTGCCCCTCTCTATTCACACTGATCGTTGCTGATGATGGATCCCCCTGATGATGAACAATTAGCAGGCAACTGCTACGCTGCCCACAAAGCCGGATGGGTGATAGATGGGTAAAGTGATGGACTCGGGCGGTTGGTTGTCTGCTGGGGAAGAGGGGCTTTGTCCTGGATCTCTGACATCTTCTATCTTGTGATCCACACAACCCCCACCTTGCTTCTACCCACCATAGTTACCCCCACCAGCTGCCTGTGACCCCTCATCATAGCCCTGCCTCTGCTTGCCATGTGCTGGGAGTCAAAGGGTTCCCACCTATCGCTCATCAGAAAGGAACCCCACCATCTCGTGCCCCGTGCACTAAATCACAATCAATCGCTTGGCAGACAGAGATGGATTGGGACATCCGCGACCCTGTACCTTTCAGGGAGGCCCCCGCCCTCCACGGGGCTGCTGTCATGGACTAATAATAGAGGTGATTCTAGTAGGAGTGTGCGGGTCAAGTCTGCTGGCCCTGGAAGGAAGTTATCACAAAGCAATGGAGGGAAATTCTTTTCTCCTTACGAACAAGAGTCACAATGTCAAACAGCATGTCTGACAGAAGGCAGAGAAAGCTTTAACACTAAAAAATGACTTTATTTAAAATCAATCTAAATGTAATTCAGCGCACAGTTATGAGTGATAAATAGTGGGGGGGAAATATGGGGAAGCATTTTACGCTTTTTAAATACCTAAAAGAAAAGAGCGCATTTAATGGCTGTGTATGATAATGTGCGTTTGGCTGGGCCCAGTCGACGACACTCTTACAGCATCCTTTGGAATTCTTGTTTCATTAGCACGAGCATTTCAATAAAAGATACACGGATGCATCCATTTTATGGCATTCCCAGCTTGGACTTGTACACTCTTGCACACCATGTAGTGAACCCAGAACATATTTGTTATTTAAAAGCAACTGGAAGCAACTAAAATGTAGCATGTTGTTGACTGTTGATGCTAAAATTCAGTTGTAGTTCAAGTGAAGGTTTTACCGGAGTTTTAGATGTTTTGATTATAGTGAAAATGACTCAAAATATTTTTTGAATCTGATTTAAATGAACTAGGTGAGTCACAAAGGAACATAACAGAAATGTTTTTGTGCAGAGAAAACCTACACAAGCCATTAATGCATTAGCAAATTAATGCAAACTAGTAAAAATGTCCAGGAGAAAAATTTATTACAGAAGGACAAAAACCAGGCGATAGACTGTATATGAAAGATGGACCTAACTTCTGGGTCAGACAAGTGAAGTAAGTGGCTTAATCTACATTTGTTGTAATCTCCTGTAGTTGCAAAAACAAGTCCTTAGTGTAGAAGCTTACGGAAATTTAAACACTGGCTTCTTTGATGAGCGAACTCAATAAGCACATTCCTGATGACTCTATGGTCCAGTTGGTTCTGGCATGGCGTTGCTTCGGTTAATCATGGAACCCAGTTGTGTCCAAAAGAACCAAAAAGGATGGATGTGCCACTACTGCCGGTCACTAAGATATGAGTCAGCAGATCATAAAAGAAAAGCTAAAATGATGACATGAAAACGGTCACCTGTAGAGTTAAAGAACAGAACTGTGTATTCCACATGGTGACTTTTTCAATATTTTCTTAATTTACTGTCAGAACAGGGCCCAGTTTTACAAAGCAGGGTTTCATCTTATCCAGATAACCTTTCTGGAGCAGGTTATGATACTGACCAATCAATTCTCTGGACCATAGCACCACCATTCCTGGAAGGTCGCTCTGACCTCTGTGTGCTGAGAGGAGAGACTAAAGTTTAGATGAGCTGAGCATCAGTAACACATATAGATGCTTAAACACAACTTTAATCTTTGGTGTATTTGTTTGATGTGTTGGTTGGTTGTCTTTACAACAGATTTGTGATATTACCAGTAAGTGAATCCAGATGATGGAAAGATCATCTGGATTCTGCTAGGAAACAATGAGAGGAGGCTACCTGATTAGCAGACACCCAACATGATTAAAGGCTTACATACAGCATCTCTGTGCCACATACATACATACTAGCCTTTTGCACATTTGATTCATTCCTTTTTGTTTATCGTCATAATCAGAAAGCTGTCCGTCTGCTTCCCCCTCTCTCCTTTCTCAAAGTAATAGTCTTGACATTCTGCCACAGATCATCACGAGCGTTCGAAGAGTTGCCGTCTACTGCTTTGTGATTTACTTGACAACAGACGGAGTGATTGCATCATTCGCACGCGCATCGACAACAAATATCATTCAGACATGTAAAAGTCCCCACAATGCCATAACACGATGATTGGGAGTGAAAGATCTTATTCTGCATTCAGTGCCAAGGACTCGAGGAGGATCATTCACATGTAGATGTGCCCTTCTGGAAGTGCCTCAGCTATACAATTTCCATTTAGATAAGGTGTATACACAAATAAAGAAAGGACATTGGGTTCTTCATTTGATTAACTAATCATAGTCTTTGTAATTCCACTCGGAGACCTTGAAGGGCAGTTCCGGGCTGTGCACCCTGATTAGCCAATGCATGATTGCTGCTGCTATGGCACAAATCAGTTCAAGTAACTCAGCTCCACAGACTGCACAGTTGCAGTGATTAAACAGGCGATTAAGACCTAGAGTTTCTGTCTATTTAATCCCTTTTCCCATTGTCTAAATAGATAGCCACAGTGTAGTCCCTGATCAGCAATAACAGAACACCACAAGAATTGGAGTGGGAGGTGATTAGGGTCTTTAAAGCTCCCTCGAGTGTGGATGCAGGTTGTTTGTGATTAGCTTGGACTTATAGGTACATTCTGTTCTTATTTGCTCTTGCCAGACCAGGGAATTCATTATCTCATTCTTAAGCTGGGAGAAAAAAAAATTACATACACAGCCTCGGGACAGATGTGATACCTTTAAGTGAGAATGGAATAATCCATATTTGTAGCACAAGTGAGGAAGGCTCTGATCCTCGGCATGTTGACAAACCAAACAAAACACTCCTCAACCTCACGACTCAAGCCTCGAAGTGCTTTAACCCTCTTCCCACTTCTCTGCTAGCCCTCTTCGTGCAGTGCAGTGGTGTGTCTGTATGATCTGAAGGCTGTATAGAAACTCTACAGTCCCTCTTCATGACTGATCTCTTTTGATAGAGCTCATTATGCAAACTGCTCCCAACTCCCGCCGCATAATTAGTGCTTAATTAATTTGAGTGAAATCTTTCATCTGTCTGTGTCCGGCCAGCTCCTTCCTTCCATTTACAACATGATATTAATTTCGGGGGGGGGGGGGGGTGGTAGCCTAGCTGATGAAAAGGCTGATATAATTAATCAAGTACTGTATCTTTTTCCTTCATTTTTTGGAGGAATAATAAGTGTGACGAGCAGAGTCTGATTAACCCTATTATGCTCCCTAATTAGGGTGATCGTTTAATAATCAAGGAAGCAGCACAATTACAAGAGAATGCAAATTATGCAATCTAATGAAGAGTGTACCAATTCTGTGAATTCTTTGTTTGGAAAATTCCCAAATCAAATGTCAAGAAATGTACATGTGTTAAGGGTGGACTTGATAATTGAGCTCAAAATGTCTCCAAGACTTGTGCATTTGTTAGATTTTGATAAATCTCAGCGGAGAACTGTGAGAGCAGGAGACAAAGATATGTCATGATGACATAGCATTTATTATATTAATGAAAGATAAAGTGGTTTACACATTCATCTAAGGACGTTTGATTTGGTGTAAAAAATCTGCCAATCACACGTGCAGAGTTACCTGCTGTGACGGCCCCGGTGAATAAAGGAGCGGCTGAAAGTAGGTACGTTTTTAAAGTCAACGTGTGGCTGTAATACTCAAAGAAATGTCTGTGAAACAGGCTCACTAAACATAGACCACATGCTGCACTGAAGCCAGTGCACATGTGCCCTAAATCTGTATTTTTTCTGACTGCCAGCAGGGGGCGACTCCTGTTCCTTAAAAAAATATGCATTGTATAGAAATCTATGAGGAAATGACCTTCTCGCTCCCTTAATTTATGACCTTATTAAACGCTTTCCTGTTGAATCGATGATCTCAATCTTTAGCTTTTTACAAGTCTGCATTGGGATTTCCTCAGTTTCATAGATCCACCGCTAAAAACAAAAAATCCAAGATGCTCCAGCATAAAGCTTCAAATCTGACTGGAGACATCACGGTGGCTACGTTCATCTTTTTCTGTAGCCTACAATTTAAGTTGCTAGAGTAAGTGTTTGAAAAGAAAATCAATACCACTCTCGCTGATTTAAGTAAATATGAAGCAGCAGAAAAGCTGAAAGCAAGGGAAACAGCCAAACTCGCGATATCATGTTACAGGCTGTGGTTTTACCCTTATAACACTTATAACAAAAGGATACAAACAAAAGGATAAATGTACTTAAAAGGAGAGCGCTGTGCTTTACTAAGACAAGCCAGACATTTCCATTAGAAATGCAAAGATTTGGCCAATCGTTGTGTGGGACATGAGCAAATACATGAATTTCCAAAAAGTATTATGTATAATTTTAATTTTAAAAACCAATCAAAGCACGCACAGTGGAAAAATGGGTGTTTTATTGGCGCACTGAGAGCAGGATTTACACATTAAGTGTTTTACAGACCTCAGTGCTCTACGAGACAGCTGCTGCTGTAAACTCCAGGGGAGAAGTTCAGCACCACGGAGAGCAGCCAGTCTTCTCTTGAGTGATGACACCAGGTGGACAATCGCATTTAGAGCCATTGTTTAAAACCTAACTTTGTAAATAATTCAGGAAGCAGGCAGTTATGTTTTTAACAGAGATTTTCACACGGCCCTAATGCATCTTTAGATGAATGGATGATAATCAATAGATAACGGATATGGCCCATTAGGTCTGCCAGAGTCCATCTTTCATGCTCGTAGATGATACAGCTGCTGTCTACACTTTCATCAAGATAATGGCAACCTCATATATGGAGTCTATGAGGAATGGCCTTGGTTTCATTTCTCTTATAGAGTCATTATCAATATAATCTTCAGGGAGCCAGTGAGTTAGAGAGGATGAGCCTTTTTTGTTGTCTACTTGTGTAATGTATTGACTACTAAGCTAAATGCCTGTCAGTGAGATCCTTTATACGCTGGCTGCTCTCGCTGCCGTGTGCGTACCTCCTCCACTTCTTTGTATCTGTGAGGTGCGTGAGTGCGTGTGCGTCTACATGAATGTACCTCAATTTGCTCCTCTTTACCCCCATAGTGCAGCTGTGCCTCAGAGAACTCTTGTAGAGTAATTGAATGAGCTGGGGCAGGGGTGGGGGGGGGGACCTGTGGCAGTGAATGTGGTGCCCGCTGGCCTTATTATCTGTAATACGGCAGTCGCTCTGCCTGGGCTTTCTCATCCACTCATGAATACTGAAATGAATGTGATGGACGTCAGAGGTGAACGCAGAGGGGAGAAACGGGCTAGAGCCTGTTTTAATCAGCTCCCAGATAGAACAATCACTTTATCCACCTCCACCGCTCAGAGGTGAATTAGTGTTTAACATTCCAGGGCATGCTTTCTGACAGGGGACTCCACCCCAAACAACCAATGGACTGCAGAGATTATTGAGAGACACTCTGATGTTTTTGATGAGTAAATTAGAGCTAAACATGCCCCTGGGACTCCAGCAACTGATGCCTGATATGCAGAAAGACCTCCTTTTAATAACAGCCTCTTTACAAGGGGGGAAAAATCTGGTGTTGTCCCTTTGAAGCCTTTGTTCACATGTCTGATCATACGATGTTTGATATAAACACTAAAAGCATTCGTGGCGTTCTCGTTTATTCGCCTTGGATGTCATCATAATCCCCCTCTAAAGATGCACTGCAGCTATATTCCAAAAAGACTGTTTTGCCAGCTAGATCCACAGAACCTTTTTAGCAATGTCATTAAAGCCAGAAAACATCTGTCTGTGCTGTCATAAAGTCATCAGCATCACCGTCAAACGTACAGATGGCATCAGGGACATTCCCAGTCAGGTCCACCAGGTCCATTAGTCTTAAGCTCGGAGCTATACCACTTTATGGGCTTTTCACAGTAACCTGGTCTCATGGGCATCCATCCAAAGTACACTTTAAAGTCTAGACAGTGACCTCCGTGCTGCACTCCTTGCTAAACAGCCAATTTCCCCATTGATCCTCTGGCTCTACTGTCTGACTTCTTTTCCACAAACCTTTTACTATTGTTGCTCTTTACAGGAGCAGTTTGACTCCTGCCTCACAGGAACTTGTTGAATTCCCACACATCGCCTACAGATGGTTTTCCAGGTCACACGGGACGCAAATTGTGAAAACAGCCACAATGATCTCTGGTCAGAGAGCAGGAAACTAAGGTGTTAGCTCGCATTAGAGATGTGACCTTCAAACAAAGTACTTCAAGCACTAAAATCCTTCAGTTTACAGTCAGTATCTGGAAACTGGAATACAAAAGGTGTTTTAGAACTGCAGTTATTTTTAAAAATACATTTATTTTCCCCACAGTGAGGGAAAACGCACGGACTAACTTAGAGCTGGAGACAACAAAAGCAATAACACATTTCATCCGTTGGCTTGTTTCAAACACTCGAGGTCATCTTACACAACGCTAAACAACAAGAACACTATTAAAAGATAAAAATAACTGAGAAAGTAACACATAACAGGATGATTACAGCTGATATGCAAATGAAAACAGGCAGGTTTTGAGCTGAGATTTGAACTGTGACAAAGAGTTGAGCTGGCGAAGGTGTAGAGGTGATGAGTTGCAACACAGCTGAAAGCTCGGGCACCCGTGGTGTTAGGTTTGAAGTGAGGAGCAGTCAGAACAGCAGCTGAAACTGGGAAGGGGCGTAAGGGTGAAGGTCTGAAAAATATGAGAATGCCAAGTCGCTGAGAGCTTTGAAGGTATTGAATAAGTCGAGGAATATGGAGCCGGTGAAGCCAGATGACTGGACAAGAGGGAAGTAAAACACTGTTTCCCTTGATAAAAATTGTGTCTGTGTGTTTTGAACAAGGATATGAAAAAAAAAAAAAAAAAACCCCAATGGCTTCATTAGGCTCTTTTGTTCTGCTGCATCTCTGTTCTATTGCTGGTCTCTGCCTGCTCTCAGCGTTGGGGACAAAGGCTGTAGCCGAGGCTGTGCTGTGTCCACAGCCAGTCTGATTAAATCTGGATCCCTCGCTGGCTCTCTCCATGGTGCTGAAAAAGCCCTCTATCAGATTACAACCAGCCAGAATAGGAGCTCAGCTAATCCATTACAATAATTGATTGACAGTGCATTGAATGTGGCCCTGTAGTGAGCACCAATTACAGTCACGTCCTATTGCACTTTCAAATTGGCTTTGATTGGCACAGCACATGGAGGCAATCATTCATCAGGGATGTACAGGAGGTCTCTGTACAGCTACAGCGAGAATAAGTGTAATCCAATCTGTGTGACATGACCAAACGGCTCCAAAGCTCCGTCTGTAATCACGAGTAATGCTGAACACAAACTATGTGTTGATGCCTTTTAAAAGACCATAAGGTTCTGATGACTGGAGGTAAACTCTTCCTTTGTCACCGAGTTTAACCCTTCATCCTGTAGGTGGTGCAATGAAGTAAGAGCTGAGCTCTGAAGCCAGAATCTCAGAAATGGACCAGTATTCAAATCAGGCTTCTGGTGATGCAGTTAAGCCATAAACTAACAGGCCTACAAAGGTTTAGCAGTCATTGTAAGAGCTTATTTGCAAAAGGATGGACAAAAAACAAAACAAAGCGTGCCTTTAGCAAAGAAATGTGATTTAACCTCAATGAAAAAAAACATCTAAAATGTACTTATTGATATTTTACACGTTTACCGATATTATATTTCAACATAAACATCATAACCTGTAAGAAAGAGGCAAACTCGAGCAATATTTGGACTCCTATAGCATGCCATAAGGTTAAAAGGATGGTGTTGGGCCTGCGTTAAAGCAGCTGCAGCTGTATGCTAATTAGGCGCCTATGCTTCCCGTCCGCGCAGGGCAGCACGCGCCACTGAGCAAACACGCGCATGCGTCGGTACGGCCAAGGCCAACACACCGGCCCACGCGCCCCACAGAAATTATCTCGGGGGAAAGAGGAACTCGTTAAAATGCCATCAAAGCTTGTAGTCCCAACAAACCACGACTAATAGACGCGCAGACTGAAAGAACAACAGTTCAACAACAGAGCGGCGGAGGAGAGCGTGATGCAGCAGGGACAGAAATCAGATTTTAGAGAGGTTTCTCATTTAGAGAAAATCTGTAATTACCTCTGGGCCAGTCGATGAAACCCGTGAAAATAAAACAACATACAAAAAACCCAACAAAACCCCCAGCTACGATTAGATGAACGACACGTTTAAACGTGATTCTCAGAGAAACTTCAAAATCGTGGTCAAACTTTGTCACTTACTGAAATAATTTAAAGGTTTCCCGCAGTTTTAAGTCTCCCTCGTGGGCATTTCAGACTTTATTACATTATTATTCAGCTAATCTATCATTTAACCATTTCCAACAAACATAACGGTGTGTTTTCAGGCAGGTGAGGAGGCACCGGGGCACAGAGGCCTATTGAAAGCAAGGCACAGGCCTGCGGCTCGGCTCCGATTGTGCAATTATTTGACTTGGTCATACTGCAGCTTTATGCAAATGAGGGGAACAATGTCCGATGATGGAGATTAATTCCTCCCTGGTCTGCTGACTGAAAGGGAAAAAGAATGCACATTCTGCCAAGTGGCGCACTGCCGCATACATTTAGCCATTATGGCGAAAAAAAGAAGACTTGCACACAAAATATGAGAGACTCACAGAGCGCTGACGGGGAAGAGAAATAGACAACAGTGCGGTCTGTCTTTGTTAGATGGAGACGTGCTGCGAAATGAGTCAGTTTAACGCAAGCTGAGTTTTGCTTTGAGACATTTGAAAGTAAATCAAACCGTTCAGTTTGTTCAAAACGTGGATTCGACACAATCCAAACTTAGATTAGCTTCTTCCAGCAGAATTGTACTCAACTTCTAACATCCCGAAAACACTTTTGGGCTATCCAGCAGCTACATCAGCCACATTTTAGCTCTGAATATCTGGGCAGCATTTCTCCCCAACACGAAATTCGGTTTCGGCCTTCTTTGTCTGGAGCACTGATTCCGCCCAGCACGCGTCTAGCTGTGGGCCAGATTGGCCGTGAGTCCCGTTTCACAGTTAAGAGGTCAATTTGCCTTTCAAACCGAAAAAAGAGAGACAGGATATCCAAGCACGGGCAGACGTAGCCATTGTGCACAAAGACCAGAGGGCCTTCTTATTACTTATGTATGCAGCGAGATGACTGATTTATATGTCGAGTTAAACTACCGAGACAGACACGTGCCCTAAAATAAAGAAACACTCCCTCTGTAGTGTTTATTCAAGACCAAAATAAAGGTCTTTAAAAAGTGTCTTTAGTTCACTGATGTGCCCGCGGAACGCGCGTAAAGGTCACGCGTAAACGAGTCAAGTGCGTGGATAGAAAAAATGTTTAGTCTTAAAACAAACTGGATGACTGTGCACTGCAAACACAGTTTTACAGCCGTGTGTGAGGCGAGCCGCCTCTCTGACCAACACCACAGCGGACACGTGAAGAAACACACCTTTGGGTTTCTGTTTAACCAAGCTTGTCTCACCCAGTTTTAATTCGAAATTGTGATAATTGTGGCGGTGACGGACATTTCCTTTTGGCAACTCCGGGACCCCCGGAGGAGAACCACAAAGCAGTGGCACGTGTGCATTTGTGTAGGGGCCCATCAGACCGTAAAAAGAGGAGGGTCCCGGCGTGTGCCTCTGTCGGGGAGGGGCAGAGCGCACACATTAATGTAATAAACCGCCAGTACATCTGCTAAGCTATCTGCACATCCTCCAACGAAATCCAGCAAACCCAGGATCTGAGCCCTCCCACAATAAAACCCACTGGGATCTTGGTTTCATCCGATTGGTCGGGGATGCTGCAACAGGGGGGGCGAGAACAATAGCATCATTCCGGCATAAAAAGAGTGGAGCTATGCCTTGGAGACGAAAACATTTCAGCAACAGAGGGATCGATATACTGGGGAAATCAAGTCCCATAAGCCTCTAGTGTTGCCATATTTTTCAAACCTGGATACTCCAGATTTTACCCACCTCCCCGAAGTGCCTTTTCGCCGTTCCTCGCCAAGATGCCCAAAGGATTCCTGGTAAAAAGAAACAAGAAATCTGCACATGTTTCCTACAGGACTCGGTCAGACGATGATGACCTCCAGGAGCCACCCACCCCAGCTGCCTTGCCGAGTCACACGGACCCATCCCCGCCGATTTCAGTGGCGTCCAGTCCGGACCGCGCCTCCGCATCGCCGGATTTCACCGCAGCTGACGCGTCGGTGCCAAGAATGGAGAAGCCGGCACAGTTCGGCAACCCAGAAGCCGTGTGCCAAGCCCTCTACAGCCCCACCCGGCCCATCAGCAAGGAGCACGACAGGGGATATTTCGAGCGAAGTTTCAATCTGGGCTCGCCTATTTCTGCCGAGTCATTCCCAACACCCGCCTCCCTCTCCGGTCTGGATCACCTCCTGTACGCCCCGGTCGACCTGAAAATCGGCACCAGCAACAGCAGCCGCAGCGGCACCAGCACCACCAGCAGCAGCAGCCTCCCGGGACCAAGCAACCGGGTCGGCACCAAAAGACCCGCAACTGATGGAACGGAGCGCAAATCTAAAGCCGCATCCAAAAAACCCAAAGCCATTAGAAAACTCAACTTTGAAGATGAGGTGACGACTTCTCCGGTGCTTGGTCTCAAAATCAAAGAGGGTCCGGTGGAGATGAAGCCGCGGGCTCAGTCCTCCGCAGGAAACAAACCTCTGGGGGAGTTCGTGTGCCAGCTGTGCAAGGAGGCGTACGCGGATCCGTTCTCCCTGGCTCAGCACAAGTGCTCCCGCATAGTCAGGGTCGAGTACCGGTGTCCTGAGTGCGATAAGATGTTCAGCTGCCCGGCAAACCTCGCCTCTCACCGCCGCTGGCACAAACCTCGGACCACCGGCGCGCCCGCCATGCCACCCGCGCAGGGCATCAAACCTGAAATGGCCAAAATGCCACCACTAGGTGTCAAGTCAGTCTCCGACGAAGCCAAAGACATGAGTGACAGAGACACCCCGAGTCCAGGTCTGTCCGAATCGGGTTCTGAAGATGGCTGCTATGACTGCCAGTTCTGCGGGAAGAGGTTTAAGCGGCAGGCGTGCCTAAGGAAACACATCATGGGACACCAGGCCCTGCAAAAGAAAGTGCTGGAGGAGCGCGGGTTTCAAACCAGCGACCGCCCGGCAGAGCAGGCTCCGGAGTCAAACACCTCCTCATCAGCGTCATCATCCTCATCCTCAGCGGAAGCCTCAAACCAAAGCCCCCTCAATCTGAGCCCGGTGGACTGCCTGCTGTGCCCGGTGTGCCGGGAGAGCTTCACCAGCAGGGCCGGCCAGGAGAGACACCTGCGCCTCATGCACTCCTCCCAGATTTACCCGTGCAAATACTGCCCCGCCACCCTCTACAGCTCGCCGGGGCTCACCAGGCACATAAACAAGTGCCACCCCTCGGAGAACAGGCAGGTGATCCTGCTCCAAATGCCGGTGCGCCCCGCCTGCTAAAGACAACACAGAACTCGTGCCTTTGATGGGGGGAAATTAAAAATAATAATTAAGAAGCGGATAGAAAAGTGGCTTAGGGGGTTAAAAAAGAAAAACGAAAACACAAAGGGTTTGTGCTCACTGCCATAACTTTAGGCCAATGAAAGGCAGGGCGGTTTAATGTTTAAGTGGTGTCTTTTCCATGCCAATCAGTGATTGTTGAATGCTTCTCTCTATATTTGAATTACATATAGGCCTATTTTGAGATGTTCTTTCTCAAATTAGTTTATCAAGATAAAAAAAAAACAAACGAATACAAAGCGTTAGTTTGACTGTTAAAGGGTATTTTTCTAGGACAGCACATGTTCAGCGATAGCTTCTAGACCTAAGAAATGTCTTAAATTTCTCAGAAATCCTTTTCCCCATCAAAGCCTGTTGACTTCACCGGCCGTGATTGCTCTATCACTGTAGCTTTACGCTAGTTTGTGAATGACAGAACTTACTTTGTGTTGATGGAGAAAAAAAAAAAAGGAGTGACTGAGGAATTCCCTGTTTAGTAGAACCACAAATGCCTTTAGTATACAAATAAGCCTAGTCCGAAATAGCCTACGTACACATCCAAATCCCGCTGTATAACTGCCTTAAAAAAGTCAACATAGATTGTTTTAATTTGAATGCTGGCACATATTTTATTATTATTCTTGAAAATTGTTGCAATATTTGTCATCATATGTTTATTTATTTATTTATTCTAATTATTTTATGTAACTTATTGTTGTGTTTGTCGTGATTTTTTCCTGTGAATCGTTCTGGCAGTTTACATGTCGTATAGCCAAATCTTTTGTGTTTTTTTGTTTTGTTTCTTTTTGTCAAATTTATGAGTTGTGATAAATGTCGTGGGTCGGGTTTTAATCTTCAATCTCCACAGCTCTTGTAAAAAAAATAAAAAATAAAAAAATAAAAAAAGAGGAAAAAACGTAAAGCTCTTACCTTAGATGCAATCTTTTTTAAGGACAAGTTATTTTTCTTAAATGTTGGCTTTTATAGCGCTTTGATTGTATGTGTATATCGTTGTTGTCTATCGAAATAAAATATTTTCCAAAGGACACGTGGTCTCAAGACGCTTTTCACACAGACAGGAAGCCGCACACGACACCATGAACTTTATGTCCAAACAAAACTCCTCGTGCTACAATAATTATTACTAAATCACAATGAGCTCGTGGCTCGTTCTGGTTTTGCTCCTTTTGGAAAAGCCGAGAAGAAATGCCAAATTGCCCACGTGCATCAATCGTTTTCTTAATTTCAACCCGCAAACTGCGCAGTGCGCACAGGAACACGCACCAAAATAAATCCCGCTCCGTTCCTCCACACATATTTTAAACTCTATTCGACTAAAATGTTCTACAGGAGGCATCGTGGGCACTTTTTGTCCCATTTTTTATGCCTGATCAGCTGATTTGAAGTTGATTCTGACAGCAGCCTTCTGAAGTACAGGAGCGAGATGACAAATTGTTAAACTTTGACAGAGTGAAATTAAACCAAGTCACCTTTCAAAACCTGTAAAGGTTCCTCTTCAACACCTCTCCCACACATGGTGACACTCCAAAACGATACCAATCTATTTAGTCGTCTTTAACAGGGAGAAAGTCCAACTCCCTTGGCTAAACCCCCCTGTGCCTTCGACATCAGACTTATTCTGCGTAAATCATCGCTGCGGTGGCTCCATAGACGCCGTTTCGCTGCCTCAGTGAAGCACTTAAGGCCTAATCATAAATTCACCCTCTTAATACCACGTCAGAACATGACAGCAGGACAAAGAGGTGGTGGATCAGAGCTCACCTCTGCAGCAGTAAAACATTTGTCTGCTTTGGAAAACTCACACAACTCGATTTCTTTTCCTGCTTCGGTTGTTTTCAAATGATTTAGGACACATCAGGGCACAACCGGCTTCAAAGCTGACCTCCAGAATCCATAAAGCATTAAGTTGGTGGTAATTTAGCAAAAGACACATATAGCTGACCTCACAGGCCGATCAGTGATGACAAAAAAGGTGGTCAACTGAAAGACTAATGTAGTGTAAAAAAAAATATATATATATATATACACCCACACACACTTAAAAACATCACCTCTTCACTAACTTGAACTCCTCACAGTCTCTTCCTGCTTCTGCAGAGTTCTTGTGCTTATTAAAACTCCTGCAGCGGTGCAAGGCCAAAGAGAAGGCCAACTTTTCAGTGTTACCCCCTCGAGCTCCTCCAGGCAACACTGACAATACATTAAGAAAGAGTGAGATCTGAAGTGTGAAAATTGACTGCAGCTGCCAGCGTAACACATGAAATAACACAATTTGGTAGTATTCACGGGGATATCAGCCTGTTCTGTCGTAACGTATCTCAGAGTCGGTGACAAACAAGCAAACAGTGCCGAGCCGGGTGAAAATGGGGCAACATTAGGTTTCTTTCTCACGGATGCACAATTTAAGGGCTCCAATTACAGTCAAGTACTTTTCTTGCGTCTTTATGTGGCCCAGGAGAGGCAGGGCACCTGTAGATGCTGCAACCAATTGCACCTGTACCTCCTGGTGGGGCTCCATTATGCTCCTCTAAGCAGGGTAGAGCAGCAGGGGAGACAGATGGGAGGAGGGTCAGATTACTCCTGCTGCTGCCAGCATGGCCAGGCCAGGGTCAGAAAGCCCATGGCAACAGCACCATCATAACCACACACACAAACCTTACAAATCCAGATAATCAGAAATACAGCAAACGACAGGTAGAATTTCAAATTGATTTAATGAAATGTTTCAGTTTTCACATTTCTAATAAAGATAGCAGGACTTCGGTCATTAAAAACAGTTTGATATGTTGACAAGTAATGATGAAAGTTTCAAGCTTTTCCCCCCTCTTATACAAAGATTATATTACAGGCATTAATATATTTATATCCTGAGGGCAATGAAGCCCTCAAATTTGACACAATGTACAAGGATTTCTAAAACGAGAAGGAGAAAATAACTAAAACTACGACTATCTCAATTTCTTCACGCGTATAAGACACACAATCTTGGTCCGAACTAACACCTCCAGTGACTAATCCTCCGAAAGGAAGGCGCGAGCCCTCCTTTAACAGACATATTCTATAAGCTACAATCTTTGGATCAACATCATGGTCAGTTCCTTCAAGTGGCTTTGGGGAAAATTAAAACCATAGATGTGATCCAGGCCTATATATCTATACATTCCTCAAAAATGACAACACATAAAATAAAGAGAGCACAGATCTGTCAGTCCTCCTCCTGCTGCGGGGATTCCTCACATCCTGCTCGGGGAACGGACCAACAGGAGGTGAGATGTGGAGAAACCGACAGAGGAACGCAGGGAAAGTAAGGCATAGTAGTGCAACAGATGGGGGATAGTGTTGCAGCTTAGGTGGAGCCCTCAGAGGGTGAGAGTCTATAGTGTGTTTATGTGAGTGAGTATGTTTGCGAGTGAGTGGGCGAGTGGGAGGGAGGGGAGGCGGGGGACACCTGGCTACCATGACAACTCGAGCTGGCAGGTTGGAGGAGTGCGAGAGGCGGGCTGGCTGTTGCTAGGAGGGCTGTTAAGAGTTCAGCTCTGGCATGCCACCTAAACCCAGCCCCCTCCTCCTCCCCACCGCCATCCCCTCCCGTGGCCTCAGGAGGCCATGACATGGGAAGAGGATCATGGGAAAGAGGACGAATGGATGCCACTGACACAAAGAAGGTGGCAGCACACCACCAATAAATAAAGAGCAAAAATCCATCTGTTGCTGTTTTCATGAGACGTGAACTTGAGAGACGCAGAGGGAGGAAGAGACTTTTTTTTTTTTTGTTTTTTTACTCCTGAGGAGGAGACGGGACGCTGAGATTTGATTGTGGGGCGTGGAAATAATGTGGGACATCATCTTAGAAGACAGACATTACACAGGCACTGTGAGAAGCTCCCTCAGAAACACAATCTCTCTCACACACACACACACACACACACCAGTGCATGGAGTTACCTGAGGCTCTGGCGGCATTTTTCCTTTAAACACCACACAAACACACAACACCGCAAAAGATAATTCAAACAGTCCATCCAACAGACTGACATCAACAAATAATATTTAAAGCAATTTACATCCAAGAACAAAGAAGCATTTGATGTTAACTGACAAGAGTGAGTGCAAAGACCGTGGTCTGCGTGTGTTGGGAATGTTGGAATGTCGATGTCTCGGCTTTACAGGACAGGGAAACTGATAGCAGAGGAAAGAGACAGGAGGAACTTATTTAATTACCGGACATGAGCCTATGTTAACGACATCAGAAAACAATTACAAACGCAGTGTTTTCTCATTCCAGCGCAGTTGCATAAATCAAATAATGACGCGATCCATTGGAATTCATTTAAAAAGGAAAATTAGAGTAGTAAAAAAAACGAAACCCAAATGTCATTTCAGCTCAAGTTAGAAAGACGTCATCGATTGTCCACTCCGAGTTCAAAACAATTAAACAGCCTCTGGCTGCACATGCTGCAGGGACTCCCGTGTACTAGTGCAGCGAATGCGAAACATTCAGGGGAGGCTTTCCCCATCCATTGGTGCTTTTCCCTGCAGGAACATCATTCCCCAACGTGGATGGGACGGCATCACACTGCCGCTAACTGAAATGGTATCTTTGACACAGAGAGGCTGTGGCGGATGCAAACAGAGGTATAAAAGGCAGACTTATTTATAAATGGATACCAAACTCTTGTGCAGTTTTAGCGTGGTGTCATTTACAGCTGCGTCATCAGTGCTTTGTTACATGAAGTGCTGGGACAGAGGAACTACAGAAACAGGGTAAAACAGTCTCCCATTACCTTACTACAGTAAGAACTTTAAGTGTTTTTCTAGCGCACGCGAGCGCTCTAGAAAATGAGGATAAAATCATTGCAGGTGCCTCCTATGCTGAAACCAACGAACATAAATAGCTTACTTTCACGTACACACCTGTCTCAGTTAACACCACAACAAAGTGAAATGTACTGACAAAGAAATCAACGATCGCCACTTAAATTAAAAATTGCCGTATGCTCCAGTTAATGTTTATATGTCACAAAAACGGAAAAAAAAAACGAAACATCAAAGTAATTTCTTGCAGTCTCGGCTGAGTTTGTGAGGTTTTTCGAGAAAAGACTGAAGGCGGCACTCGGGTAGGGGGAAGAGGGGGATGGGTTGAAGAGCTCAGTTGGAGGATTTGCTTATAGCGCTGGCTGATCGGCGGAGTTTCCCGGAAACTCTGTTCTTTGTGGCACGGGGCATGGTGGGAGACACCTGGTCGACTGAATCTGTTGTTGTGGTGGTGATGCTTCCGGCTTCGGTGCTTCCGCTGCCGGTGAAAGACCCTGGGAGAGAGAAATGGAGGAAAAGTTTGTAGACAGAAACACGACAACGAGAGAGAGAGACAGGGAGAGGAGGATTTGATTGTTTTATATCCCAGCACGCTCCCAAAACCAGGATCACCCAATTCCCTGGATTTCCACCAACATTCACACAAATACCAAGTTTAGAATAAAAGAGTGTCGGGATTCGAGTTTGCTGCAGAGCAGAATTCATTCGAATCAAGATGCCGCATCTCAGAAATCACATGCTTTTTTCACATGCTGCAGAGAAGCAAAGCTTGTTGAAAGAGAAGCCGCCTTTATCCCCAACAGTTTCCCTTTTATCATGTGAAAAATGAGGCAACCTTTGTAAAAAAAAAAAAAAAAGTATTCAGTTCACAGTGTGACAGCAGAATGCTTTGAATGAAAATGAAATTACACATTACGCTCTTGTTGTGGACATGTGGAGCCTTCCTATTGTCAAACATTTTCCTTTTCCACAAAAACTTCACTTCAATGATTATGACAAACGGTAATAAGCCGGGAGGTGGGCATGAAATGCTGGCGAGGACAATCAATTATTGTGAACGCCGACTTCCTCGCTGTGCCCCTGACCAAACCCCAACTACGGGCGCGCCCCCACCCCGCCCCCACCCGCTTTGGCCCCGTGCCTCGAGTTTAAACAACTTTTCTGCTTTGTTGAGGTGGCATCTGGTTGCCTATTTTCTTTCCTATCCTTTTATTTCCTGCCATTTTTTCAGAGGCATCTCAAGTTGCAGCGGCTAAAAGGAATGGCAGATGGCTGGAGTAACAGACACTCAGCCGCACAGTGGACACCAGCAGCATCCAGAGCCACGGCTCACAGAGAGGAGGCTGGGCCGTGGATGAAACGCTGGGTGTGGGTATTGTGAAGGGCTAGAGGGGAGGTGAGGCGGGGGGGGTCTGAACATGCATTCTCAAATCTGCATATGAATATAAAAAAAAGAAAAGAAAAAGGAAAAAAAAAAAAAAAAAGGATCGGGTTTGGGTAAAAATGAGCAGGACGATTTCTGCATTCCCGTATTGTACTCATTCCTACAGTAAACTCTTGCAAAATGCATCTGCTGGAAAAACATACGACTATTAAAGGCAATCCAGTCAACACACCATTAAAGACGCGCTGCACTAAACAGTCATCACTACCACTGTGGCACTTAATGACTGCGGTTGCATCAGTTTCTAAATGATCTTCTTCACTGTATGGCCTTTTGTAAGAATTAATTTTCCAAGTAAGCTACTAAGTGGGGAAAAATAACACAGAGCCAGAAGAGGCTAATGTGTCATCATTATCGTGATTACAACCCAACACGTCCGCCCTATACTCGGTCAAAACGGCCGTACGCAGAGCTTCATTTCTGACGGAAAGAAGAGAGGAGAAGCAAAGGGAGAAAGAAAACAAAGAGACTCTTTAAATGGCCCCGCTATCCCATTGGTCCCCACTGCAGCAGTTCAAACAAGGCTTTAGATGACAAAGACGTCTTCCAGTGCGGCAGGTGTTAGTCTCAGAGTCTGCCCCAGGCAAACAGGCACACTCCAACAGGAGGAAATGACAGGGGTGGGGGTGGTGGGGGGGATTGAGGGAGGAAAAAAAAAAGGAAAGAAAGAAAAAAAGTGTTTGCTGGGGGAAGAGATAAAGGCGCGCCACATGCAGAAGCGAGGGCCAGAAGTGTAGCCGTATTGTTCATGCTGCTACTTAGTCAGGTGCTAATTGTCCCCACCGTGCATCACTCTCAATTACCAGCCTGGCCTAAACAGTAGGACATACCCCAAATAAACAGCCTGGTTTTTCTGTCCCTTTCCCTTTGTTAAAGCGCTCAGTAAATAAAGCTCGGTTAGTACTGAATGAAAAAGGAGAGGTTCGGGGAGGGGGAACAGCCAGGATGAGTGAACGAGGGAAGAGCAGGTAGGTAGGCAGGCTGCCGGAACCAAAACAAGCTTCCGGCCTCATTTGGGGGGGCTTACCTTCACCACACACAGTATTTGGATCTTTAAGATATTTTTAATCTAAAAGGAGGGGAAAAAAAAAGAAAAAAGTAAAGCATCATGAGAGAAAGGACACAACCTTAATCACACTGCAGGAGGACACAACAACGCTGCTGAAAAGAAAACTCTCAGGCACAGAGGGAGGGACCTTCAGCCAGCGCGTGCGGTGTCGTGGTTAGCCGTTGCTGAAAGGCTTAAAGGTCAGAAAAGGTTAACTGATTTGTGTGATGAGTTAATCAACAAATGCCATTTTTTTCCCTCTACCTGACAAACTGGTTACTTGGAGTTTTTAAAAACTGAGACCATTTTGAAAAAAAAATCCCAAGCACGAATGGTGTTCAGTTCACATGGAAACAAGAGGCTGGAAAACATTTACCACCGATGTTACGAGCTGAGAGGGTTAGCATGAGAGAGGGAAAAGATGCCGGGGCACCTCGGAGGGTCAGGGGAGCTTTTATGTACTTTTACCCAGAGAGAAAAATGGGTTTTCTTGTGTGCAGTTAATCATTTTAAAAAGTAAAGCGAATGATCACAAAATGACAAAAACACTCAAAATGCAGCAAAACGGTGCAAGTTGTAACACACGGAGGGCGGAGTGGTGAGGATGGAGTCTTCGTCCGGGTGTGACAGACGGGCTAGCTCATGCAGGAAGCCGCGATGCTCGACTGAAGTTGTGGGGTGAGACGGGGGTTACATTCAGGAGCTGTGAGAATGAAGTTATGAAAGACAGACAAACCACCAAGGTGGAGGGCTCGGGTTGCATGCCTTACAGCAAACTGGCAAAACTGCAGGAGCGCTTCATTTAGCAATTAGTGTGCAGGGCTTAAAGTCAAACCCTGCTGCTAAATCAAGCGCAACCCTTAGTTATCTGACGATGGTGGGGTTCAGGGTGACCTAAACGAAGTGATAGATGTTAGCAAGCCGATGCCGGGCGTCATGCCTAGTATGGAGGAAGCAGGCAGAGTCTTACAGTCCAGTTTGGCCCAGGGGTACTCCATGTCCCAAACCATCCCCGGCCAACGCCTGCACGCTGTCATGGAGCATGAGTGACATGTTAGTGGCAGCAATGAGAGGCAGAGCAGGATGGGTGAACAGACAGATGGATAGACAAACTTGTGTATAAACAGACACACACACACACACACACAATCCTGCACAAAGGAAAAGCATAGGAGAGTGAGAGTGGTAGCACGTTTGAAAAGAATGAGGAGCAACATCAGCCAGCCATCACAGACACATTCAAGCTCTAAGCCTGGTGAGATGCATTAGACCTGAAGCGTCACACGTATCGTACTTTTTGAAATACAGCAAATGCAGTTGACAAATGAAACACATGAAATTGTGAGAGTTGTTGCTAATGACAAAAAGAGTGTGTACTGGTTGTAGCATCTACAATGTCATTAATTCCTGGATTTCACCGACAGTGACCGAAGAAATAATCTAACTTTAGAAAGCCTATTTAAAATGGATTTTATTTTAATCTCAACTTTAGTTTTGATAGGCTGGTTTATTCCTAGTGGAAGCCTGTAAATGACTCTTATTCTGAGTGTATTCCACGTGCAATATCCAAAACCTCATACAGTGCTACGCAAAAGTCTTCATTTACCTCTCATTGCTTAATGTTTCGCCAGACGTAGCAAATACAATACGAACTATAAGTCACATAGTGACCTACGAATCACTGTGTAAACACAGTGTTGTGTTTACACATAACAAGAAACTTAGTAATAACCAACTTTAAATCATGCCTTTAGAATTTTAAATTGGTTGCCTGTCACAAAACAATCTGGTAAAATAACAGTTTTACGGTGCAGTAAAAGCATACCCGGAGAGAAAAATCAAACAAAAACCACACCATCAGTCATGGACTGGCCTCCCCAGAGCCGCACCTCAGCATTACTGAGGCAGTGTGGGATCATCATGACAGAGAACAAAAAAAAAAAAATGCAGAAACATCCAAAGAAGAGCTTTGAATGTCCATCAGGAGGCCTGGAGAACATTTTCTGTGGACTACTTAAAGAAATTACAAGAAAGTGCCCAACAGAGTTCAGGCTGTGTTCAATAATAAAAGCAGTCATACCAATTATTAGAATTATTTTAGCTTAGGCATACAAAATCTAAAGACTTCTGCACAGTTCTGTAAGAAATTATTGTAGTATTTTTTTAGTATTTGTAGTATTATTGTAGTATTTTTATGCAAGTTTAAACAACACCTTTGTGCATATCCTTGTATTATTCTGTTGGCCTGTTTGCACAGTTTCTGGAGAAATGGGATATCGCTGCTCAGTGGGAGGCTGACACAATGACCTTGCAGACTTCATTATACTTCTGAGCTTCATGCATTGGCTGCAGCACACGTCTCATGCTGTGAAACATTATTCTCAGTTCTAGCTAACCTTTCTCAGACCGGCTCCAAAGCAATCTGGGAACCCTTTAACTCTGTTCGCTGGGTCAACAGTCATTTGGGGCTCTTCCAAAATAATCTGCAACAATAATCTTCCTCCACCGTTTATGATTTCCCATAGCTAAATTCTAATACATAGTTAAATCATGATCCTAAGATTGGAAGCAGACTCGACACGGAAACAGAGTTTCGGGTACCGAACGTTTTTCACCTGAAGGTGGTCAAAACAACCCGCGACTGAAATACTCGTCAGCATCAGCTGCTTTGAGCAATTAAAAATAATTCTCTCTGATTTTCACTCCTGTTTTTCTATATGCCCCTGCACGCTTGTTCAGCACCGAGGATGGAGGAGGTAAATTTTACACCCCTACACAGCAGTATGGTAATGTGTCTCACCACCTCCCGCCTGCCTGAATATCACACCTGAACATCTGAAGTCCGACACAGACATAAGACAGGCCAATTCCAACAAAAAAAAGAAGAAAGAAAAAGTAGACAGTTAATTTTCACATGCCCACATATGGCACAAAAATACAGCTTACACGGTAAACCTCGTTCAAAACATAAGCTCTGACAGATTCGATAATGACACGACGTCTGCGGAGTGGTGCTGTGGAGTGCTTTTCTTGTCAAAACAGAACGTGTGTCGAGATCCAATAGAGTGTAAAAGTGCAATCCTGTATTGATTTCAGTGCTGGCGCAGATCGATCGGTGCTGGTACAAGTAGGAAGAACAAGATAAGACACGTTTTCCATTCTATTCATCACAGGCTGATAAGAGTGCTGTGCTGACATCCGAGAGCTGCTGTTTGTTGGTCGGATCTCTTAAGTGTTGGTGAATGAGCTCATGAAGACATACACAAAGACACACACCCTGCAACTGCCATTTAAAAGGCTGCTTATATTCATAGGAAAGTAATTGCATGGAAGGATGCGGTTTGAAAAAAAAAAGAAAAAGAGGAGATGTACAAAGTAGCGTGAGTGGGGCAGGAGGAAGTGGAAAAGTGTTTGAAGAAGAGCCTGGGCCCGTCGTTTGATATTCATCGGTGAGCGTGGGCTTGGAGTGGAGAGAGAGGGGGGGTGGGAGAGGAAAAAGGTTTGGACAGGTGTGTTTTGAAGGAAGAAGAGAGACTGAAACGCGGGGGGAAGAGATGATGAGGAAAAAGGGAAGAAGGCATGGGAGGAAAATACCCAAAGGTAATGAAGCAGGAGTGAGATGGAGAGACAGAAAGAGGTGGAGTGGAAAGAATGAGGAAGAGGACAGAATTGCAGTGTGGTTCATTTCTCACCTGTCCCACTCATTGGATATCCAGGGGAGGGGGAGAAAACCTGTGAGGCAAAGTCTTCAAAGGTCATGACCTCTCTATGGTTCTGAACAATGGCCTCCAAGTAGAGTGCCCGCTCCTCATAGCTGGTAAGGTCTTGTTAAGGGAAAGCACATAATGATAAACAGGAGAAAAAGCCTTTGATTCTCATAAGAGTTACATAAAAATATAAATTAATTTCTTGCAGATTTCAACAAACAAAAAATAAAGACAAATAACAGCCACATTTTTCTGGATGCGCCGCACACAAACAGTGCTGTGGGAGTGAGTGGCAGCTTTAGCGGGCAGGGCAGCTCCACCATCAGCAAAACCCAGCCAGAAGCAAAGATGGAACAATCAGCCATGCCACACCAACCCCAAAATGAGAATGCAGTCTCCACAATAATCATAAAGAAAGAAAGAAAGAATACATCACTACTGGCGTGATGCTCGAAAACTCTCCTCTCCTGTCCTCTCCCGCCTCTCATCCCTCTCTTCGCTCTAATAGAACCCCTGCTGCAGGCAGCATGTCTAGGACCACCCTCCCTGATGTGCTGCCTGCCACTTCTCCGTGCCATCAGGGGGAAAATTGGAGCCATTTGAAATTCAGAGTGACAAGCAGTGACTGGGGCCTGGGCAGCCAGCATGCAGGATGGATGGCTGGGTTTGAAATGAGAAAGCTCCAATAAATAAATAAATATATAAACAAATAAGCTCGCAAAAAGGCTGCTGGGTAGGGTGGAAAACATTCTGATGGCCATTATCATATCATTATCACAGATATATCATGTTGTGGAATGGCGGCAAGTGCTGGATGAAATATGGTGTAGTGAACTATTGGAGTAAAAAGGTCTATCTGGAGCCATAATGATCCTAAGTGCTGTGAGATACGTGTGTGTGTGTGTGTGTGTGTGTGTGTGTGTGTGTGTAGTCTGATTATTCTCAGCTGTCTGTTGTAGTCATGTTTCCTTCACAGACGACACCTGACAAATTGCTTGACAAATGCATACGCTCTCGCACTGAAACACACACGCGGAGCTCTCGCTGCTGAACGCCGACACCCTCCTCCCCCTCGTCTCATTATGATTGCCAGGGTGGAGTGACACCGGGCCGCTGCTGACGCCAAAGCTGTACCAGGCTGAGCTGAGATAGGCTGGACTGGGCTGAGAGGCTCTAGTCTGGGTTAGATAGATAGGATGAGACAGCTAGTGGGCAGGAGGCCTGCTGTGGGCACATGCCGCCACAGCAGGGGCCAACGCAGCCATGACCAATGGCTTTGAAGGGAACCGTAGCAAAGCGGGGATGACGGGCACCTGAGCCGGGACACACCAGAGGGTACGATGGCCAAGCTGCTGCGAGTCAGAAACGGACAGAGGGCAGAATAAGAGACAAGATAACAGGAAGTAAGTTCACTGACAAGCCACGACTTAATGTTTTTTCCCCCCAACATGCAGGAGATCATTAATAAATAAAATATACATGTTGCTCAAACACAAGAGAAGTTTACTTTGCTAAAAAAAATGAAGCAGAAGCTTTACATAACCTCATTTGGACACTTGTCAGGACACAACACTAAGACATCCATTAAATTAAAAGCTCACAAAAATAAAGAAACGGGAAGATTAAAAATAAATATATTAAGTGTACGACCTGCCGACTATATGCTGCACCTAATTGCTTATTCTTTGCCAACACCTCCATTTAGGAAATGCAGAGCAGCATGACTTACGTAAAAGCACTTCGCCGTGAGCTTTGCATCTGTCTTCCTGTCATAGCCAGACATGCAACGTCACTGTTTTCTGTCACTTGTTTGAAACCGTGCTGGACAAAGAGTGGGTATCCCAGGCTCTGCTGCCATGGTAACTTGGGTCACAGCTCTGTGTGGTGGGTCATATCCAGGGTTTAGTGGATGACCGAGAGAAAGGATGTTTGTTAAAAAAAAAAAAAAGAGCAAAATGTGTCCACATTTGAGGTGGCAAGTGGAGGGCAAAATATAGGAAAAAGACTGATTGAATGAGAAGAAACGAGAGAACTTAAAAGGACGCCGAGAAATGAAAAACAAGGAAGGATGGGGAGAGAGAACCTCAGCACAGCGTGGGTCAACAGAGCCATATGGCTGTCCATTATCAGAGATGCAGATGACTGCAGGCCTGTTATTGAGATTCCTAAAGCAAATATTGACTCCAGCTGGAGCAGACGCTCTCTCTGACTCTGACACACGCCTCTCCTCCACTACTTCCTTCCGCTGCCCTCTATCCAAGTTAGACAAATGGATTATACTGGGTGAGAGACAGAGAGAGAGAAAAAAAAAAAACTTCACAGAATAAAATGAAGGTAGATAGTACAGAATTATCAAGAGACGAGAGAAAATATGACAGAAGGAGGGGGAGAAAAACAGGTGGTGAGGGAGGGAGACTAATAAAAGGTATTCTGGGGATGAGTAAAAGCGAGAGCCATAATCAGCTCACTTAAGTAAATGT
Source organism: Aulonocara stuartgranti (assembly GCF_965226115.1). NCBI lineage: Eukaryota > Metazoa > Chordata > Actinopteri > Cichliformes > Cichlidae > Aulonocara > Aulonocara stuartgranti. The sequence goes on from NC_138955.1 coordinate 19,571,582, forward strand.
GAGATGCTATCTGCGGGTAAAAACAAAAAATTGTTGCACAGAAATCAGACCTGATGCACAGTGAGGGGTAATCTTGCCTTCACTCTCAGTTTTATGCTGGTCTCTAATTACTTAGGCATGGGCACAGCTTGTTCCCCTGCATATGCACAGACGCTGTTACCTCTATGCAGTATAGTAATCAGGGGACACATCCAGAACAATGATGCAAACGCCGTGTCCATGTTATGGACACCAAACCCGCAGACACTGACCTACTTTTAGTGGAAAAATAAGCTCCAGCTACAGTTGGTGAGTTCTTGGTAAATATTCATGTTTGTGAGACCGGGAAAGAGGACGGCAGCTTAGAAACCTTCATACTTCCTGAAAATGTTACCCGTTATGAAAGCCTTCCTGATGAACTGTATCACAGAAGGCTAAACCCCATATCCTGTGCCATAAAAAAAAAAATCTCATAAAGCGAGGGATGAAATATAAAAAGGAAAATGCAGACAGGTCTACATTTCCACAGATGGAATGCAACTCAAGTCACCCGTGACATAACTGTCATTTACAGCTGAACAGGGAGGTCAAGAAAGACGAGCACGGGTGGGAGGAGAGTTTGCAGAACCACTTTGGGAATTTCCAAGGAACCCCTACGTTCCAAGCGGCTGCATTCTTATTAGGGAGAAGAAAGGAAAACCAATGTAATGTTTATGGAGCGTGGCAAACACTGGGATAGTAATGAGAAAAAAAACCTCCCAGGTTGGAGTTAATGTAAAACAACTTTAGTTAGGAGATGATATCTGGAGACATGGATGTGGTCGTTTTGGAGTTATGAGGGTGGGGTGGAAGTGGATGCTATAGAGAGAAAAGCCTATTAACTCCAACACTTTACACATTTGAGAAATGCTCCTTTTTCATCCTGTCCCCTGGCTGCCCTCTGCTTCTCTGTCATTACAGGTGACGAAGACCTGAACTTATAGCTAGCATGCAGCGAATCAGCGCAGGTGTGAAGCCAGAAACCTGCTACTCATACCTGTGTGAACATATGTGCATGCATATATGGAGCAACATACGTGTGTATGCATATGCATCTATGGGTGTGTGCACATATGTATACATATGCATGCATGCTGTCCAGATGGTGGGGGTAGCTCTGGGGAAATGGTAGGGGTCAAGCATCTTTGTGGATCAAAGCCAAGGTCAGGGCAGCTGCAGCGCCCCATGTTCAAGGTGAATGGAGGCCTCAGATGGCTCTTCATTAGCAGGCTGCTCCATCCCCGCTGGACCCCATCGGCCAACCGTCACCAGCCCTCATCATCATCATCTCTCCTCTTTTCTCTCTCCATCCATAGGGACCGGTCCTGAACACGCCTGTCCACTGGGATCCATTTTATACTGTGCGTAACCCCACCCAGCACATTCAGCCACATACACACGCTCACACACAGAGGTGTTTGTGCATAAGCAGGCACAACGCTCACGGTAGCACCCACCACCCATGCACTTTGTTCCCCAGAAGAGCTTGAGCTCTAAGCTGACCTCTGAACCTGTGCGTCTCTAGAGAGGAGCATCCTGACCATCCCAATCAGAATCTTTGTGTTCCTATGGCAAAAGTGGTCACACCACACCACCGGCCTCCAACACACACTAAGCATCTTTCAAATACACAAAACCTTTGAACACTCAAGCACATGGCCTTCAAGGATCATTATGCATCATGGCTTCAGGAAGTAGTCCTTTAGTAAAAAGGTATCACTGAGGCAAAATAAACAAGCAAATGTTCTGGATTCTAAACGCGTCTTTCACCTGCATCATTAACAGTAATCAGACAGTAAGGGTCAGAAGACCACAGAGAACCTGTTTGACCACTGGAGGCTGCTAATGTTAGGTCTGCAATTCTGAGAGCATTACAGTACAAGACAAAAAGATAAACTCTGCTTTTGCCTGATGAAGACCAAATAACGGTAGACACCTTGGGGTTAGATGACATAAAAGATAGGAGCAGCTTAAGGATTTGAAAATGTGAGGCCAATGCTTATGTATTAAATCTGGATTCCTTTTAAAGGCCAGCAGGGTTGCAAAAAGAAGTCTAGAAGAAGACTTTGAGCACTTGGACTACATACGCTCCCGATCTTATCAAATGACACCGATTCTGAACATGTTGGTCTCTGAATACTGTTAAACAGACAATATTGCCACTGTGTCAGTGAGCTATAACCTCAGTTTCTCCTCCTCGTCCGGTTTCCAAACAAAAAACAAGAATGAAACTTCCAAAGTGCTCAGCTTGAGGTTTCAAACAGCACTACATACACTGACGTAAGTCATCATGGCTATGTCCATCTTTTATATACAGTCCAAATAATCATTAGCTGTACTAACCATGTATGGGGATTTCAGCAGCATGACCGGTTCAGACCTGGTGTGACTGAATGCTCCTGCTGAAAGCTTATTTTATTTCTATTAAACCATAAACATCTTTGTAAAAAGGAAACAACATCTGTGTTGTAAATACACTAATCAATAACAGGGACATCTTTAAGGATCTCCTTCAGTGTAGTTAGCTCTGGGGGGTATGGTTGATATCCAGTGTAAACACGTTCGTCAATTTCTGATTTCTCCCATGTGATCCTGCTCTTAATTTGTGTCACGACATTAAATATCCCTCATTTTTCATTACAGGATTTTGTTACAATGCTTCATTATATTTCATAGAGTTCAGACACAATACTGAACTCTGCAGTACACATTTAGCTTGTGTTTCTTCACCATCCCTTTTTTAACGAGTTGATGACCAGCTTTGCATTCGTAGAGAGCTACACGGGTTCTTCTCTGTGTCCAGATGACAATTGGTTGTTTTATTCTTTTTTTTGTTTTCTATTTCCTATTTGAACATTTTATTGTTCTGCTCTCTTTTAAACTGAACTGATTGAGACAGGCACACACAGCTAATCTGCTGATAAGGCAGGGTAGGGGGTCGAGGCCCAAATTAGGCAAAGCAGCATTATAAGGGTCTTAAGACACCCCATACTGACATTTCACTGCTTAAGCTCCATTTCTATCCACTTCTAAGTGACGGAAGTTGGATGATATGAGCAGGGCGGGCGACTTCCTCCTCTCCTTTTGTCAAAGGTGCATTAATCGGGTTTCAAACAGCGCTCCTCCGGAAGCTTGAATTGTCGTCATCTAATAAGGAAGTTTTCGCAACAGAAAGAGAGACAAAAAAAGATGAGTGCGCCAAGAAATAGTGGATAAACTTAAATTATTCCAGACATCAGAACTTTGAGATTTAGTCTCTCTGTGCTAATGAAAAACAACAACTCTCCAACCATGACATGATCCTGACATATGACACTTCACTGATTTTATGAATCCAGGGTTTCACCTAAAAAACACAAAAACAAAAAGGGGAAATAATCAAATACCTATTCAAAAATATTTTTGCCATGCGTGCGGACAAACCTACTGCTTAAGTCTCCACAGCAGCAGCCAAGGTTAATCCTGTTTGTAAAAGCACTGGTGGCAAAAAGGGGCTCTTGTAGTGAAGAGGGACAGTTTAGAGATGAGGTGAAGGGTGCCTCTAGGTGCTTGACCCCCCTCCTCTCTTAGCCCCACATCTGCCCATTAACCTGGACCAATCAGCTTGACCTTGGTGAGGAGAGGAGCTGAGGAGTAGCTCACAGTGCCATTGACTCCCAGCAGTCACATAATTGGGCTGTTAAGAGGAAAAGGATGTTTGGGGGGGGGGGTCTGGGTACAAACAGTATAAAAAAAGCAGATGTGGCCACCATGCTTTTCATTCAAAGACACAGTAAACCACCTCCTCGTATCAAATGCACATTCACAGCAACATCACTGGATAGCACGCGGATAGGGTCCAATCCTGTGGATTAATTAGAAGGTTTAGTCCCTGCTTTGGTGGCGAGCTAAGAGGAAATGATGACTGCTATCAAAAGCGGACAATAAGACTCACTTTGATACAAGCTGTTGACACCAAATGCAGTAATGAATACAAGCCGGAGCAACATGAACAGGTTCAAATCATGAAGGAATTACAGTGCCATCTCCAGGAGGCATTGATATAGACAAACTGATTACTGCATATGGACAACCTGTCACTTGATACAGAAGAGGACACAAGAGGCAGAAAGGCAGGGGCACAGGGCAAACTACTGGTTGAACATCACAAATAAGGGCTATGACTATGGAGAAAGAAGAAGGTGGCAAGGAGGGAAAAAGGGAGGAGGAAAGATGGTAAAGAGGAAGGCAAGAAAGAGAGATAAAGGCGAGCAGGTGTTGATTGGAGAGAGGCCCGGCGTTGAGTGCCAGCGGTACCTGTTGTCACAGCGAGGGCTGAGGTGTGAAGCTCGTCTCAGCAGAGGCCCTCAGAGGTGTGAGGTGATTATGGGAAAACGGGGAGGAAGACAGACATTTAGATGGAAAGACACAGGGAGAAAAGGGGACAGAGAGAGTGAATGTGCCACTAAGGCTGGCTGCAGGAATAATGGCAGCATGGGAAGGAACAACAGATTAAGGTGGATAAAGTGAAAATGTGTATGGTATAGCGTATATGTGTGTCCATCTCCCACTTTATATATCAGCTACTCAGACCCTGGTGTCTCATTAAACAGCTGTGGTTGCAGAAAACGTCTGAATGTGTCACAGATGCGTTATTATGCTGTTTGTGGGTCCACTTTCTGGGTGAGTGTGGACTTGCAAAACATAAGAAGCTCAAGAGGAATAGCTGGTTTCAGAGAGTTTTAACAAGTAGCCCAATTAGTGGGTCCAAGAAATTGGAACTCTGAGGCCCCAGAGGAGTCAGGTCAAACAGTAAGCCAAGGTTAATGACACCTCCTGAGGGGCACGTTTCCCACAGCGAGAGCTTTCTAAGCTCCAACCTCCACACCTCTCTACCGTCCATCTGGCATTCGGACAGCAGGGTGGGGAGTTATGGCTGTGACATCACTCCTAACCTGTGACATCATCACTGCCCGTCAGTGATTTCACACGGGTTTGCCAAAGCTGCAGACAAAATCAGATGTCTGCTAGCTGGCATGACTGGGTTATTTACAAGCTGACTGGAGGAAGCAGACACCCATTTTCTCAAGTCTCCGGCAACCCACCGTTCCTCTGGGGGCCACTAAAAATCGATTTCCGCTGCAAAACAAATCATAAGAGCAGCACCTACACTAAGGTCAATGTTGACCCCTAAACTATGTTCGAACTGACTGATTGCCAGGGTTTCACAGAATATAAATGGCAGTGCAACAAGTCATCCTCACACACCAGAGACGTGGGTTAGCTCCAAGATACCTGGTGACATCATAATTTGTTGGCACATGGTTTGTTTAACATGACTGCCATCAAAGCCTGCTAGCCTTGTGTATTCAGATGAGCCGAGTCTGTAACCAATCTCTTTTTCAAAGGACTCTGGCCTGCATTGATGAGTCCTAAACACAGCAGCCTTAGATGTGAAGCACAAAGGATCGACATGATTAATCAAACACAGACCCATTATAGCCAGACAGTCACACAGGCCTCCACTGTGTATTAACAGAAAGTCATAATAAGATGAGCTACAAAAGGCTGATAGGGATGAAGATTAACAGATACAGCTCTGAGTGGCTGGGTGAGAGTTTTCTTGGAAGGTCTCCTTTGTTAGCAACGATGGCCAGAGTGTCACGAATGTCTGCACCCTCTGGAAATGTTATTAGGTCAGGACAAAGGTGGGCATCCTGTGAGCTATCTGAGGTAAATATCTGTCATATTTTCCCCTCAGTTCCTGAAATTGTTCAAGAGAGAGAGGAAGCAAAAAGCATCTATCTGATCTCAATTTGAACTTTTAATAAAAAGTCAAAGATTAAACAGGGAAGGGCATGCTGAAATCCATATGAGGGCTTTAGCCTCTTCTCTCTTCCAACTTTCATGATGAAATTTGTAGCACGATGATTATCACGCTCACACGGTTTCTGCCCACCTGTACACACACCTCAAAGCACAGCAGTAATCAAAGTACCCTGATGTTCTATAATCTATTTGACACATCTGCAAAACCAACCTGACACTTAAATTGTCAGAGAAATGTGCCAACGCCGGGTCATGCCAAATGACTCTGATTTTCACCCTGCAATCACACAGCTCAGACAAGCACTGATGAAATATTAAATAAAATGAACAGAGGCTTCTGCAATTTTAATGATGCTTGCGGTATGTGCGTCAGAAGACGCGTGATGCGTTAATGCCAAGCATCCCTTTCTGCCTCCCGGCCGAGGCATCCTACACATAAAGTCTCTTGCTCCTCCATTGCCCCCTCTGTGAAAGGTTCATTGGACCAATTAGGCTGCCTGGCCTCATGCAAAATGCCTGGCATTTAGGGAGAATGCTAATGATTAGCACTAGGTTACATATGATCACATCTGCGGTAAAAGCACTGGCAGAACAGGTTCATTATTGTGACTAGGGGCATAGTTTAATCAATGCCACCGCTGCTAGAATGAGTTATGAGATCTGGACTGTCGGGCCAATTATTAAAGAAAGAAAATACTAAACTGTCAAGTACATGATGCACATACTTTTTGATGCATGATAACTAAAAAGTATGTCAAGTTTGTGCCAGTTAATCTCATGGACATGAAACATTTTTCTATCCCATCACAATCTGAAAAGCAACTTTGTAGTTGTGCACATTTACAGTAAATATCCAGATTCTGTAATGTGCAAGGACAAAACCTGGAATGGTGGATAACCTCAGGAGGAGGACAGCGAAGGAAGAATTATAGATGTACGCACTTAAAAAGAAAGTCGCACACAAAACCTTAGGAAAAAAGAAAATAGACTTCTACGATGGCAACAGCTTTTTCCTAATCCTCGCCCCTGGGCTATATTGTGCAGTCAAGCAGGCTATTACATGGCAACAATTAGGGGGGCTGGAGCCCAACACCTGGTCGTCTCCTATTCTGGTCCTTCAGTGGCAGCTGACTGTACAGTCTCACAGCCAGGTGGCTCTCCTTCAATGACATTAGCTAGTCACTCCAGGGTTAATCAGGAGCCTGCCATCATCCAGTGGGCATGCACAGAGCTCCATTCACAGTGGAAGCTTTTATAGGGAAAAGGGACGATGGAGACAATGTTGGTATAAAAACTTGTTCAACTGAAGATCTCTGGCAGAGACCGCACATAATCAAAACGAACTCGGGGGTGGCGTTCGTGCCCCTTGGATTCACGGCGCGAGTTCAGAGCTGCGTCTTGATTGGCTGAAGTGGAGTTTGCAGTACGTCCACTGTGCATCCTGCAGATTATAATGGACCTTTTCATGGGTGGACAAAAACAGATGGAGGAGCGGGAAGTGCTATACATCCACACAGACGGGTGATGATGTGGGGGGATGGAAACTGGATTTTGTCAGAGTCGGCAGATACAAAAACAAGTGGGTGTAGCTAGAGCAGTGCGGGCTATATCTGCCTGCACAAAGCCCCCTGGCTTGGAGATCTGAGGGTAAATAACACTCATTAGAATATGAAAAGCTATAGATTTGTACCCAAATCAGCTAGAGTCTCATCAATAGTAATTAGAAGATATACATAACTAATGAAGATGTGTACGCTACATTAAACAAAAAGGTACCAAGCGCTGCTGTGTATTTAAACACAGAATTAGGTAAGTGGATGTTTGAACACAAAACAAGAGCAAACAGGAAAATGATGAAAAAAAGCAATGCTAACCATGCACAGTAGGAATGGTGCTTTAAAGTTATACGGTATTTTTAAAGGAGATCCCACCACCCAAAATGTGTTCCGCGTGCTTTTACAACCAACAAAACCTTCTTTCTGTTCGACATCAAACTCTATTACAGCCTGTTGCAGTGGAGACGCAAAGGAAGATTTGGCCAATATTTCTCACCGCTTCCCTTTCAGCCACAGCCACCACTTGACAATGAAATACAGACTATCAGTATTAACACATCAAAGGCTGCTCCTCTAAGAAGAAGCAGACGATGCACAGTGATGCACAGTTAAATGTTTTGTTTTTGTTATTGCTTTGTTTCCCTTGCCTGTCTGTCAATGCAGAACATTCCATTTAGTGCAAAAATGCAAATGCTGCAAGGCACAAGGACATCCTCTGAAAGAGAATAATGGCCACAGGCCAGCGGAAGAGCACACACTGCCTTTGAACCATTTAAAGAGGCATTAATGTGCAACTTATAAATAATCAAGCAATTCCTTCCTAAAACAGCCAATTAAGTCTGCAACATTAAAAGCAATGCAGCCTTATGGAAAAAAAAAAAAAAAAAAAAGAGCAATACTGGTGTCTGAACAAAAAAAGGGAACTGAAAAATTAATGGCCATTTAGGGACAAAGGCCGCCAATAATGTCACAAGGTATCTTCACAAGAGTCTCCAAAACCCCCGTGCCAGATCAGAGAACGAGAGATTCCAGTGGAGAATGATGAGTGACATTTTGCTGACATTTCCCAGCAGCGCTCGATGCGTGGCTGTCTCAAGACGGTGTCAGAAATATCTATGGCTATGCTCAATGTGACACAGACGTTAAGGGATGCAGGTTCTTTCAGGGGACGGCCTCAGCTCTGGGGCCGGTGATGAGGAGCCTGGACCCAGGGAGATTGAATGGTAATCACTGGAGCACAGATAATAGATGATTGAAGGCTCTTTCTACGCCGCTGTTGGATTTCAATATCAGAGAGGCCCTAGAATTGGGATTCTTATCAGGGGCGGTGTGTCAAACAAAGGAGAGCCGAGCGTGAAAGATGGGGTCCAACTCAGGCACACGACCATGCCGATTAGCACAAGGATAAAAAAGGCCGCACAAACAAAAGAGGGCAGCTTTAGCTGGACAAAAGGCTGTTCACGAGACATGGAAGGAAGAAGGGACGTAAATGAAAAAAGAGAGGACTACTTGGTGGTAAAAGGAGGACAGGACAAGAGTTTTGCTGAGATGGTTGGAAGATGAATAGTGACAGAGCCAACTGTTAAAGAGTGTTCCAGATTCCCGGCTTCTGAAGACGAATGATGGACCAGCAGGGATGAAATGCAACGCACCCCGCCGCAACCCATTCATACACACCCAAACAAACACACACTCACACAGACTGACACGGTGGCATGAGGCTTCACATCTCTGCCAAGTCCATCACAAAAAACAAAACAAAAAACAACAAAATTATTCCCATTTATCCCCAGATTCCAAGCACTAAAGCTTGCCAGGAAAGCTCATTAACCCTCCCTTCAAGAACCCTGAAACAAAAGAGGGGGGGGGGGGAACAAAACATAACTAATCAATGAGAACGCACCCATTGAGAGTGGGTGGGTGGGTTGAGTGGGGGTGGGTTGAGGGGAGGGGGAGCAAGAACACGCATCCATTTGGATAACCTGAGAGGACTAACAGCTTTTGCTTTAGTGTTGCACTGCCTGGCTGTGGGGTGGAAAAAGAAAGTTCATTAATTAAACAGGGCTAGGGGTAACAGATGGAGTGGCTAGCTGGATGCTAATCACATAAAGCAGACACAGGTTTTTACACCCAAGCTAGCAGCGGCACACATCAATCACAATGAACATGTCTCAGTGTAGCTCGTAATAGGTCCAATCATGCGACCGGGGTCACAGCATCCTGACTACGCATCCTGTGCGTTATTAGTGAGACGGTGATTGCATCAATGTTTCTATGCGTGATATTTTGTGAGAATATTTGCGCTTCTTTTTGGCTCGGAGGGCCATTCCCTTACATATAGTAGCCTATTTGAGATGAGGACTTTAGTCCTACATGATCAAGCATATGCAAACTATAATAAGAGGGAGGAGGACCATGTTGTCCTCTTTGATGGTTCAATCTGTGGGAATTTCTGCTATTAAGCACATTAGGAGAACTGGGAGGCTTTTCTCTAGAAGCACACAGTAGTAGAAAGATATTTTAAAATGACAAAGACAAAGAAATAGACTTCAAATCATTTTCCAGTTATCTAATAGTCAAATCATTTCAAATACGGAGTTTTTCTTCCATTTTTACCATCTGACATTCAGAATGTGGCACTTTTTATACACCACACAAGGAAAAATCCCTTGTACTGGAATTCAAATATATTGACCAGAAAATAATACTAATTTAGTCCAAAGAGCTGCCAAAAAGTACACAGAATCCTTCACACAACTGTAATGGTCTTTTTGGCATTCCTAACCCATTCCACAACGCCGAGATGGAGAAGAGACAGGGAAGGTGATCCCGCATAAAACCGGCTCTCACTTTGCCGCTAACAAACAGACAGATGTCAGACACGAACGCATAACAGACGGACGGGGGAGGAGGGCATGAGGGTGGGGGTTCAAGTTTAAAAATACACAGAGCGTGACATTCTTTGGGTTACACTAGGCTACGCAGTTTTCCACCACTGATACCTGAAAACACCACGGCTTTTTATTTGATAAACACTGCGCAAAAAAGTAAATAAATGAAAGCAACTGAAAAAATCCTGATAAGAAATAGACTTTTATACATGGTAATTAAATATCAATCAAAATGTGGAAAAATATCAGTGAGACCAGCAAGACGTCACAAAGGTTGCAGGGAGAGACAAAGATGAACAAATGCAGGACACCAAGCGTGATGATTTTAAAGCCCCGAAGCACAAGAGTGCAAAGCTAGCTGTATATACAAACACAAACTGATATACACCAACAGGCAGTTCTGACACCAGCAGTGTGTGTACGCTCTGACAGGCGGGGCTCTGGGGCCCTGCTGTTGGCTGTCTGGTTCCATGCCTGCTCTACCTGTGTTTAAAAGGGGGCGGCCCCCATGAAGCTCAGACCCCAGAGTGTAGGCTGTGCTAGGCCCCCAGGGCTTTCAGGGTGTGGGTGCCGCACAGTGTACGCCTTTTGTTACAGGCTGGGTGGCAAGAGGAGGAGGAACTAATGTGTGTTGGGGGGGCAGGAAAAAAATGAGTAATGCTATGAGTCATTCTGCATTAGCAGCAGGGAGAGGGAGATGGGGAGGGGGAGTAGATGAGAGGGGGTGAAGAGAGAGAATACTTTTGCATGTTGTATGAAGCTAGACGCCATATGCCATCCGAGCTGGGCTGCCTCCTGAGTCAGGGCTCTCTGTTTGACAGGCCTGTGCTTGCCCCCTCCAAACCCCCAAAGCTACACCCCTTCTTCCCCAACCAACACCCTCCTCCTCTAGGCCTTCTCGGCTCCAGCAATGGGCTTGGCAATTGCTTTGGTCGTGCATGGACTGCGCTCTGTTCATGTGTGTGTGTTTATTAGGAGGGGGGTACTCAGTGATCTGAACACATCGGACATTGTCGTGAGTCCCGGCAGGAACAGCTGGTCAGCTGGAGAGAGGAGTGGGAGGGAGCAGGGATAAGAAGGGGGAAGAGATGGGAGGCAGTGCGCTACACTGATAATGGGATTAGGTTAAAACATTCAGTTGGGGAGAGCCCCCTCCTCTCTTTGCAGCCCCCTGAAATAATGTGTAAACTCTCAACCACCCTATCAAAGCCAATGCCAGCCTCCGCCCAAACTTAGCCCTGCCAACTCCAAGCAGGGACACTTTAAGTCCAAACTAGCCCCTCACCCAACTCCAGCTACCTACTCATCCAACAGCAGCCAACCGCCTCCGACTAAACGGTTCGCATCCAGTAATAACAATATGCTGACAATCACTTGTCATAAATCATGCAACAAGTCAAGCTGTCCAACTCCCGCTGCAAAAGTTACTGCAGATTACAAATTACTTTTAGTTGGTCAGCCCCGCTTCCAGTGAACAGGAAGTTGGCTATACTCACATCAGCTCAGACCATTACATGAATCCAGCTTATAATGACTAGCTTGGCGTCTCACTGTGCCCAGTCAAGCACTGTGCTCCATAGTGATATAGACTGCTGAGTATTATCCATGAGTCTGCCAACAGTTATGGCACAACAGCTGGCAAATTAGACCTATCAACGATGCTAAATAATTCATGAGAGACAACACTAACATGGCAGATCCTATTCATGACACCCTATCATGCATACAGGCGCACTTTCATCTCCGCTAGGTGAAGAATCTTACAGTATACAAAAGAACATGCTGTCGTGAGACAAAGACGCGATGAGACCGGGACAATAACTTGCTCAGAAGGGGTGTGAGAATGTGTCACGGTCAATGCGGCGACTGTACTAATTATGACGGCGTGTGGGGATGCAGAAACGGCACACAAAAGCAGTGCATGCAGAATATCATATCCATTGTGTTTTCAGCATACAGCCGTTGCAAAGATGTACATCTTGTTTCCAGCAGTGGAGCTGGGGGACTGCAGATATGCTCACATGAGCCTGTGAGGGAACATGACAGAGTTAAGCAGCTTTTTGGGTTCCACTGAAAGGATCAAGCCTTCCTCTCCTCTTCCTGCTGCTGCACACACACACACACACATGCACACACACGCTACCTAAAAGCCTGGCTCGCATGACTGGCGATGGGCAGAAACAGATTATGGTTATTGATCGCTGCCTGGAGATGGATCTGTGTGTGTGTTTACTTGTGTGTCAGAGCAAAGGATGGGGACTAAGGGCAGTGTGCAAAAGCTATTGATTCTGTCCAATAGGAAGGCTATGCCTCTGAATCAAGGTCAGTTTTGCATTGTCTCACCTATTAGTAACTTGCCATCACCCCACACACAGACACACACTTCACCTTTAACAATACCCCATCACAAAGAGTGATGGATGGCACATCAAACTCAAGTGCTTGTTGAAGAGTGAAATGAATCCCACCTTCTGGATGACGACATTATTCTATACTGACAGTATGAAGGATCTTTCTCATACAGTAAATGGCAGCAGGCAGTGCAGTGGCAGGTTTGGTCCACGTGTCACTAACAAACTAATTGCTGTTTTTGGTTTTAAGCTTCTTACATTTGCAAGGGAGGGCCCGATTAACATCCATGTTTCACAGAAGTCTGTAAAAACAAATGTGGTTACATTTAATTCAAAGTTGTTTTTGATTGAACATTTTGTGGTCTCAAGTATTCAAAATGCAGCCGCGAATGGCCAACAATACACTTAGAACACAAAGCCAGAGCAGCTGCATTTCCTATCAGCCATATAAATAATAAATGATACATTATGAGTTGTCTGTGAGAGTCTTGTGATATGTTGCCTATGAGGCCAAGGTTGTGTCCTGGCAGAGGAAAATGACACAAATCGCAAATGACACCGATGGCTGTACGTGACACGACAAGGCATATGCAACTGCACAGATTTGACAAAATCATGTGGGCAGAAAAAGGACGAGAGAGCAAAGCCATATGAGAAAGACAGAAAGCTGCCAAGAGGTAGTATCCTTTTGAAAAACACTCCTGTAGCCCATCTGTGTGTATTTTCAGAAAATGTTGCTGGTGGTCATTTTTCAATATCAAATCCTATTAGCTCGAGAGATTCTGTGAGCGTTGCAGCAGACTGCTGGAGTCCTCTAGATCCCTGTGACGGCGCGAGAGAGGGGGCTGCAGAGCCATACTGGCCTTTTATCTGGACACACAGGGGTTATATAGCTTCTCTTTGAAGAAATATTCAACTAATTACCTTGGAGAGTGGCCTCACAGGCAGAGAGCAGGCTGTGAATTGTAAAGGCATTGTGAAGGGGTAAACTAAGGATGAGGATTTTCATCAAAAAAAAAAAAAGAAAAAAGAGTTTCAGGTCATTGTTCCAACCTGTGAAAGATAAAGGGCTGCAATATCCTGAGAAGATGGAAGAACTGAAACGACCGGAGAGGGAAAAATGCAAAAGGCTGGAGTGGCGTAACAGTAAAAGCAATGTTGAAATCAAAGCATCTGAAAGAGCAACTCCACCTGGCTACCAACGCACTGTTTCTTTTACGATCAAAACCACTGCGGGACGTTGCACCAGTGCGCTCTGACGTTCTCTTAAAATATCAAATCTCAAGTTGTCACTTTTCATACAGCACCAAACATTCATTAGTTTAAAGTTTTGCCTCTGTGCTCACGAGCTCTCTGGCTAGGCAGACATGCAGATACTCATTTTGGCCGTGTGCTCCGCCTGGCACTTTCATTCATCTCCTCTGGTGGAGTGTGCGAGGCCTGGCAGCCGATCGGTGCCAGAACTCCAGAGGCAGCGCTTATCTCCTCTCATAGATCATGCCTTTGTGCTGAACTGATTCTGTGCTAAGGAATGCCAGGTGAGGCTTTAGTGTCCCAGTACGGCCCTCTTACTGCAGCAGCACCACCCCCCTTTTAAAAAAAACACAAAAAACAAAAATCCCTTCGGCTTCCCCAGTCCCTCAGGCTTCCAGAGCCAGGCAGGCCTGTGGACGGCCCCCCTCTGGCACTGAGAATCACACTGGGCTAATTCACTTGGCGTCGGGTAACAGACATCTGTCACTCAGGATACCCCCGGGGACTTTCAGACAAGGCCCGATATTGGGGTGGGGGGGCCAAGCTATGTGATGCACTGTGAAATGCATACAGACACACACATACTTGCACACACCCTACACTGTGAGCGGTGCAGCACGATGACAGACCAAAAGCCCTTTGTGAGTAATAGTCATCCACACAGAGTCTGAAAACAAGTTTAGAAATTATGCATACATCCTCAATCCAAATAAAACCTCCTTGGGAGAGGTTTCTATAGCAACTGCCAGAGGGGCAGTGTGGTTCTGGTGAGGCGGTGGCGCACACGCTGTCCGAGTAGGAGCGGGACGTTAAGGGAGATCAGGTTTCCCCCTCCAGGGGCCATCCCAACTCTGCCCCCCCAATCTCACCCTCCCACCCCTCCCTCGACTCTGTGCTGCTGGTATTCACATGCTAATTCATCTCCACTGGTAATTACACTCTCTTTAAACCAACTGACAACTACAGCTGGAGTCAGGCTCTTAACGGCACACAGTTGGATGGATGGGTGTAGGGATGAGAGCAGTGTGTGAGTGTATGCACTTGTATACATTTGTTGATGGGGCTTTTATTTTGGTTCTTCTCGTCCGCCATAAAACGGTAGTGATAGATGATGACACATTATCTGTTCTCTTACCCAAAACAGCCCCGCAACCTCCCGTGTTGCTCCAGGCTGTGAAACAGCCTAGGCCTAATAGTTGTATGTAAATCAGGTAGCTCATAAAGATCAGTGTCTGCACTCAGCTGTGTACTTTGGCTAACATGGAAAGCACACCACATGTTCCAGTGAATCCACTCCAATGTGGTGGCTTGTCATGTTGGAAATTTAATCTCAGTGATGTTTTATTTACATCTAATTGAAATATTTCAAAATCGTTGCTAATAAACTTAGCAGTCTGAGCTCTCTGAGTAACCACTGCCTCATCTTTTAAAAGTGTCACACTCATCTGAGGAGCTGTACCTGTGTGAGAGAGGAAGTAAAGCAGAAGCCTTGAGGAAAAAAGGATACAAGCTCTGGTAGAGAGTCAGCCGGGACTTGACAGCTCTGCTGGCATTGATACAGGTAGCCCGTACTAAACTTGGCAGCAGCATTCCAGTGACGATAGCGCCATTAAACAGAGGGCCAAAGAAGGGAACCTGAGGAAGTCAAGAAAGAAACAAAGAAATTAGACAAGTCGATAATAAAACTCAAATTTTAGTGCGGATCCTGTTTTTGCATGTGCAAGTACTTAAGAGACACATTTTTTGTTTAAAAACAAAACAAAAAACCCTCCATCTGTTTAGGGGAAGGGTTCAAGTTGAAATTGGATTTTGCCTAACTCTGCATGACAACCACACATATCTTATGCGAATCAATGTTAGGTAAATGAAATTAAAATGACAATCAATACTATACAATGCCCTCATATTGAGCTATTTAATACAAAGGGGCAGAATGAATTTCAAGAATAGCGTGTGTGTGTGTGTGTGTACGCGTCTGTGCATATTGGAAGGGGGCCCTTAATCACTGAAGCTCAATAGTCACTGACCTGGAAGTTGACGTGAACGTCAAAGTCTTTCCAAAGGCCCTGCTGTCCTCAACTTGGCACTCGACCAGCCAAATTAAACAACAAAATGATGTATAACACCAGTGATACAGAATAATTAGCTAAATCGTGTGATGGAAACCTGAAGTTATACTATAAATACTCCAGTATCAGACATCTGAGTAGATGGTTTTACATGTTTTTTAATTTAGAGGAACTCTCCGATAACAATGTTTATTTTTTCACGATTGGCCTCGGCACTGCAGTGGCAGCTCTTCTTCTGACCTTCACCCAATGAAAAAGGCTTCCTGTGGCAGAAACTCTTTTTTTAAATTATGATCTTTAACAACTGTAGTTTTTCAGCTTCATTCCAATTCCTCTTTGTGCAGCTCCCCGACAGAAAAACTGAAATAAAAGCTTCCTGCACAAAGGGTTAGTGTTTTCAGAGGTTATCTGGAATAGGCCCTCCATGAACATGAGTGGGCCTGGAGTAGCACTGAGGAAAACATATGGATGGAAGTCGACTAGTGTATGACTCATGAATGATAAAAGCAGTTTTGTGGGTTTTCTTAACAGCAATTGAGAGTTCCAGGAAAACGATTTAAATTTCTTTTTGATAACTAATGTGCTCTCAGCAGTGAATAAAGTTTTGCATCTAGTGAACTGCTGTGTTGAATTTTGACATTTAACAAAGTCAAAACGTGGAGCTTTCAGTGACGAGGATGGCCTCGCTAGTTTTCTGTTTACACAGACAAAACCAGAACTCCGTTAGAGCAATGACTATGATGCAAACAGAGACGGCAATAAATTGGCACTATGATCATTCACACTAAAAAACAATGAAAGAAACAAATACAGTCTGAATGAATTTCCCCTCCTCCTATGACTGTTATAAAAAACAATGGAAGAATAAGAACATAACGTGTTTCTTCAAGTTAGGCTTAAACTACAACATCATTTTACATGATCCATTTCCCGATTATCTCTCTCAAGATAACTTACTGGAAAGAAAAGAAAAATACTGCTTTACAAATTTTGCACTATGCACTTTTATAATGTGTGGATATATCTGAACATCTGAATCCAGTCATCCTGGACAAAGTAATTTCACGGTCCTCCAGGAGGCCACACATCGAGTGCAGCACTATGGAGTAACCAAGATGAAAGCAAGCCAACAAAGGCCAGTAACCATCTCTGAAAGCACATACCCACAGTGTGGGTAATAATGCATCGCTGGAGGAAAGACCTGAGAGCCTTCAGACAGAAACCACAACAAGGGAAAGAAGGTATGAAATTCAGAGCAAAGTCTGAACACAACAGAAGGACGAGGGTCTGCATTATCTAATGAACACAGACAGGAAATTAATGCAGTGCCATGCTGTATGCTGACTTGTTACAGCAGGTAACAGGTAGAATTAACCTGCTACCACTTTGTTTAGGTGCCCTTAAGACATGACAGTAAACCTGCATGCTTAAAAAGTAAAACCTCCCGTAAATGATCATTACACCTAAAGAGCTAAAACATCTGCAGTGGTCTATAACCTAAATATTCCACTCGGCACTGCCATTTACCTGTGGTTTCTTCATGATCTGGATGAAATACATGTGTTTCTTCATTGGGTAGATGACTATCAGCACATCTCCAAAGTCAGTTGGGATGATGCCGCGCCGGTAGTCCCTGGTGTGCTCGGACCACACTATGTGCACCTCATCGTTTCCCAGGTGACGCAGCTGCCAAACAAACAAAATTAGTCTAATCAACAGCTTAGTGAGCGAATATAATTTTCACTGCTTTGGGGAACTAGACAGGAACACAAATTTGGATGGATTAGGGCTTCTAACTGGGTTTTATCCGCTCTGCACTTAAAACCCACACTGCCTCCAGGAGATCGAGGAGCGGACTGAGGTTAAAAATCTTTTTAGAAGAGGATGACTGACAATATTATTTTCTAGTGCATCTTGGGAGCAACTGTTTCTGGAGCAGGTGATCGCAAAATTTGTTTGAAAACAATGGTCTAAATCGTAGCCTGGCTCTGGTTTAGTCTCCTATTATAGCTTTTTCATTACAAATTCAAATAGCAAACATAAAATGGACAAAATTGAGCATTTTAAAACCAAATAATTCAAATCCAATTAACCTACCCCATCAGAGGTTAAATTGCTTCCCATTTCCACTCTGTTCACAACCACAAATGAAACTGGGCAGGACAAGAAGATTTGCTTAAATGACAGGAAATTGACTGATGCTAGTTTAAAAAAAAAGAAAAGAAGAAAAAAGGTAAACAGCTTTCCCCTTTTCAAAGTAAAATAGATGGGAGTAGCAACGTTACATTCTCTGATGACAAGTGTAGATCATTTATTAGCTGGTGGTCCAGTGATGTCGAATCAAGCAGTCCTTCCATTTTCCAGAGTATCATAGACACTGAAAAGTGAGTCTCTACTCAGAAGAAAACATCTGCCAATGTACTGTTGGCCTAATGAGCCATTAAGAAACATGCCCTCGCCACCAAAAATGCAATTAGCACATTCTATTATAAGCCCTTAATTATGGTAATACGCTAATCTTAAACAAATCCACGGCATGCTGATTACTGGAGCTCGCCAGTTCAGTCTGTCTGTCCAAGGATCAGCAGGTACCAGCCAGGTCAGTCACTGGGACAATTTCAGAGAAAATGTTGAATATGCATTTGCTGCAGACAATCAGCAGTGGGATGTTAATTTGGGTTAAGATAGTAGCATTTGGATTAGCTGAATGACAAGTTTAATGAGGATGCTTATGCTCTAGTCAATCATCTTCTGCACCAACCCATTTATCCCCTTGTTAATCACATCCAAATGTTTGAGACTTCTTTAATAAAATGTGATTCAAGTCAAAGGCTCTTGTCCAATTAGCCCACCTTGACCTTCCACCCAACCAGTGGGGTTCACATACATGGAAACTGCCACCCAAAGGATCCAGAAGACAAGAGCATCCTAATGAAAACAACCTGCAGCAACCTAGTTAAGACGTAGCGCCCGAGGGTAACTGGGACGGCTAAGGCACCCGTCCATCTCCCTCACTTTCACACACATCCACATCGTCTACATGGCCTGACCCCAACCCTGCAGGTCATTTCTATAAATGCATTACTGAAGCCAGCTGCTGCTGCTGCTGCTACAGCCTGCAGTGCCTTAAAACCCACAATTGGATTGAGGAATTCATGGTTTTCCGTCTTTTCTTTTAGGTTTAGCTTTCCCCCCCCCTTCCATCAGCTTCAAACAGGCAATCTACTCAGCGAGAGCTACCCCATCCGTCTCTCCCCTACAGTATGCCTCTATGGTTACAGCAAGTAAAGTGGGTGACTGCTGGACTAAAAGTGTTATTTTTAAATTGACAGAGTAACATCGTACTTAGACACAGACAAAGCCTGTTTCTCATTCCAATTTTTTCATACCACTTTCTCTTCTCTTTACCTTCCCATCGTTTTCTGAAACATCGGCGCAAGCGGCCCAGCCTGCAAATTTCTCTTGGACCTGTAGCTGGTGTGGAGATCTGTGCGAGGTGAGCACGAGCAATTACAGAAGTTCCCGGCGAAACTGAATGAGAGCGGAGTGGCAGCACACTCTGCTTTGGGCACGGGCACCCCTCCAGCGCCACACTCTGGACAAACCGAGACAAAATCTTTCCTCAGACTAATTTCCGTGGCCACTAAACACAGTTCCAGGATGGGTTTGGAATGAGTAGGCGATTATTTGTGAAATGGAGAGGGGGATGTCTGTTGAGGGCTGGAGTGTGGCTGGATATGAGGAGAGCCTGATGAATTTCCCTCCTCAGCAGGGTACTGTATGAGAAGATTGGCAGCACGGGCAGGGGCCTTGCGGCTCATTTCTTTCTGCTAACTGCTACTGCTGCACTACAGCTCAGAATCCCACTGCAGAACCAAATCGATCGCTCCTGTGGCGGCAGCAGGAATTGGATAAAAGGATCCTGCCGGCATCCGGCCGGCGCCTGCCCTAGCAGGGAGAGCTAATGGCTGAATCCAGGCCCTGGTCACAGCACACAGGGAGGGGGGCAGGGGCTAGCAGAATCATAGTCATTACCACAGCAGCACATGCCCTCTCTTCACTCACGCGCCTGCGATTCTCTACTCCTCAGGCCTTCCTGGCCAGGGTCACTAATCAATGCCCACACTCTGGAGTCACACCTCCTGATCACAGCTTAACACAGAGCTGAAGGCTGCAACAACATACTGCTCTGGGCAGGCATGGCTGTGTAGCCATTTCACTGCAGTACATTCTTCTTTTTCTAATGCACTTAGAACTTAAGGTGTGCAAGTAATTCAATACAGACAATCCAGATGTGCGAATAGTCAATACGAGCTTTTTTTTTAACCTTTTTGGTGAGGCAGTCATCAGAATCAGATGGCATACGCGTTGAGACGTGGAAAATAACTTCCACAGTGGAGGTAGCATAATAAGGAGCCGTTAGACCTGTGCTACCATTCCTCTGGAGCCCGCCCATAAAGCCACAGTGCGTGGCTAGGTCCACCTGAAATGTACAAGCAAAAGTTACTCTTTTCTGAGTGAGGCTGTACAACTTTGTGCAAATATGAATGCAAAGATTTGATTTAAAGTCGTGGTTTGCACCTCCCATCCCAGTCCAGATACAAAGTCTTCATAGTCCTGGCTTCCTGTGCTGTTAGACAAAATGGAGCACTTGTCTTCTTGGCCTTCTCCAATGTAGAACACAGCAATCTTGTGCGTCTCTCGGCTACAGAACAACAACAAAAAATAAAAAGCAGCCAGCATTAAAAGAACAACAGCTACACTAACCAGTTTAACAGTTGTAACACAACTTGAAAAGCCTTTAACTACTTGAGCTACTCTGGATGAAATGCTTGGATTACACCTCACCTTGAACTGCTGAATAAAAATCTCAAGCACAGAGGGGGAAAAAAATGTTTAT
Source organism: Aulonocara stuartgranti (assembly GCF_965226115.1). Classification (NCBI taxonomy): domain Eukaryota; kingdom Metazoa; phylum Chordata; class Actinopteri; order Cichliformes; family Cichlidae; genus Aulonocara; species Aulonocara stuartgranti. Next base: position 19,592,429 of record NC_138955.1, read on the forward strand.
CTCCAAAAACCCGTCTGCTATCTATCCATCAGCTTTAACATCATGTTAAAAAAAAAAAAAGAAGAAGAAGAATGGCAGCAAAGCTCCCCCATCCTACTTTCCCTGTTGCCATGGCAGTACATTGTGCTGGAGTGCATTTAGGAGACTTTGCATGATTGCGCACAGGTTGTTATTGTCCAACCAGGTCTACCGTCTGGGAGAAAACAGTCCACTTCTGAGGGCATTATTTTATAACCTCCTGTCATTAGCAATGTGTAGAGCACTAATTGATCGGACTACGAGAGTCCAGTAAGAACGATGAGAACAGGACGGAGAGAGTGATGGAGGGAGACTTTCAGGGTTGTGCTCAGCAGGAGTTGGCACAGATTAGCAAATTCATGGAGGAGTAAGGGAGCACTGCAGTCTTGAAAAACTGGAGGGCTCGCAGGACATGCAAAGAGTTAATTCCACTCATTCAGAAACATGTTTATGGGCGATCAGGAAAACACAATACATTACAGACAACACTGCTTATCATGACGTGCTAAATCATCACAAGATGATACAAAACTCCCAAGTGAACTTTACCACTGCCTGGAGTCCAAGTTCTTCAGTTCCCGTAAGAGTTTAGAGTTTTTCTTCAGCAAATGGAAGCTTTTCCTGTTGAACAACAACAAGTCTTGATTAGATTAGACATGAGGATTTTAATCTGAAACTAAAACTGCCATCAGCGGCTTAAATCATCACAAAGAAAATAAGTGTTAAACCAAAGTTGTGTTTTGCAGATCTGATGACCAAGGACCAAAAAAAAAAAACAGGCACAGGTGCAAGCCACAACCTCCTCTTGTAGTGTGCATGTTACACCATCACCATTAAGAGGTGTAAGCTTTTAATTTACGGGGCAGAACAGCAAAGATGAGGCTCTGCAAGCTAGACCTTAGTGAAAACAGCTGGGCACTCTTATCCTGTGGAGAGGAGATTAAGACACTGCGGACTCCAATGTGCCTTTAAATTCATCCTCTCTCTCTTTGAGTAACAAGCCAACAGCTGAGTTACTTTGAAGATGAAGAAAGTGACTTTGTGTCAGACTTAACAAGAGGATGTGTCTTGTTCTTTCTCTCTGATTGCCTGCATTTAATGTGTGTTTGTTTTTAGACTAGTGACCAATAAGTAACAGACCCCTGTCTGACTTCTCTTAAAACCCCACTTTCCTCTATTTGTTTCTTTCAGTAAAGAGCAGGCTATTTGCAGTCTGTCTGTAATACCTGCGATCCCAAGAGTTCATCCCAAGATCATTAAGCAGCAGCCGGCAGAAGTAAAAAGGAGCTTTTGGTTCCTGGTGGGACGGTTCACTCTGGCAGTCAGCCCGAAAGCTTACATCAGCCTCCCACCTCCTCACTTGCTCCTCCTCCTGCTGAGTCTGACGATGAATGGCTTCCAGGATGGCGTTCTCTTGCTCTAGGTTCATTCCGTGTGGTGATGCGGCCGGCTGGTTAAGCTTAAGTCGTGGCTGGGGAAGACATTCTGGGCTGCTGTGTCCGAGGTCCTCCAAAAGCTTATCGAGAACATCAAACTCATCCTCCTCGCAAGAGTTTGAGAGGCAATCGGAGCCTGAGCAATGACGCTTGTGCGGTCCTGCTACTGGGGAGGGGGGCGGGTTGCTGCTGTGGCTGACTGCAGTGGCTGCAGAAAGGGAAGGGTCAACTGGTTTAAAGGCTCCCACATCAAAGTCTTCATGTGCGGTGCAGTAGAGGATGGCACCATCCCACGAGTACTTGCCCGAGATGTCCCGGACAATGACGCGTACTTGGGAGGAAGTGTGCAGGGACTCTCCAACGGTGGGAGTCTCGGCAGGGATTTGCAGGTAGGACACCAGCGTGCTGTCGTTGAAGACAAAAAGCTGCAGGTTGGGGCTTTTGAAGACCTCGGAGGACAGCTCGGACGACTCCACGTATGGGTTGTCATGATTTTCGCTCACGAGGCTGTGGAGGAGAGCGGGGCCGCCGCTCAGGGGATGATGGCCCAAATGGTTCACAAGGTGTGTCATGACCATCCGTGCCGTCAGCGGGATCAGCTCCATGTTTCGGCGACGCTTTTCTGGTGGGAGAAAAAGGATGGGAGGATGAAAAAAAAAAATACAAGCAAGCAAGTGTAACACATGATCAATAGTAAAAATGACCAATGGGTTTAGAATACAGCTGCACTCAGGGCTGTCTTTTATAATATGTTCAATGTAGACTTTAACAATATTTAAAAAGCTCCACATTTGTGTGTCGACATGTTACACTCTTTATTAGCTCCTTTTACACAAACCCAAATCTGATTCATGATTACTAATAGGGCTACTTTATTCATTTCTCACAATAGCTTAGCTAGCACACCTCTAAGTAGGTAGCATCTAATCATAAGAGACAACTTTGAAAAGCCCATTGAGTCTTCTTACAATGGACAACCATTGAGACTGGCCAAGTGCTAATGAGAACCACCATCTTTGCAGACTTCTGAATAGAATTGTACTTTGCAGATTGCATTTATGTAAATGTACAGGTTTTTACTCCTAAGTGAAAGGCATGCCGTGCTTTATTCTGCAGGGATGTGGGAAAAACAAGAAGATGCACTCTTGCATTGTGACAGTGCTATCAATACCATCATCCCCCATCAAAGTGGAGAAAGCTCTTTAGAAAGCAGGCCAAGCTGCATTAGAGATGCACTGGCCCTTTGATGTGACTTGATCAATATGAGGTGAGGGCATGAATATAACTAGGCCGGCACTCTTTGGTTTGCCCTTTTGATAGTGTTTTGTTATTTCAACCAAGACTCTGTGCAGCTGTGCAGCTGTGCACCAGAAAAAAAAAAAGAATTGAACAAAAGCAGAGGTGTGATGAAATTTTCAAGACAAAAGCTTCTGTTTGAATTTCTTACATTGTTTCAGGAGACATTCACATTGTGTATTTGGACTTTGAGGACTTTTTAGAAGTTGAGGACGCGAGAGAGAAAGAGAAATATGTTGCCTAATGGAATCACAAGGTCACAAAAAAGATTTTTTTTTTTAAATCTAAACCCCATAATGGGTCTTCTCTTAGGGCTGAGTACTAATGTGAACATTCCATTCCCTGTGATGGTTGATTTCCTTTTTATACTTTTAATAAGATATTGACATTTAATGGAGAGGCTCTAAATGGATGGCCTACTTAGAGTTTGCTTTTACCTGTAACCTGTTTTGGATGATTTTTTTGTGGGGGTGGGAGGGTGGGGGCAGACAGGGTAGAGAGTTTGGCTCCATATTCTGGGAGCTATAATGTAGGAACTATAAAATATAGAGCTGGCAGCAGTATCCAAAACATTACGATGCAGCAGCTGGCATCAAGTACTAACTGGCTTTTAACCCTCCTATGTAAACCTATGTACATACTAACACATACTATATAACAATTAACACTTAACCTTTTTATGCAGTGCGAACTTTCTCAAAACAGATTCAGATTTAGGAAATGACATTTTCCTGCCCTTACCCTCAGCCACAGTGAGTAGGTTGCCTAAGTCCATGGTGGGTGTCTGTGACGGGGTTGGCTCGCAACGCTTAACCTGACCCAGCATGAGGTCATAGTCACTGGACAAGTCAGACAGGGTGAGCAGATAGTGGCTCTGCTGGGTGTGCAGGTTGGACCCAGCCACACAGCAGTGCAGCACCTGAGGAACGAGAGCGGAAGAGCAAAAATGTAGTGATTATTTGGCATGCATGGGTTGTTTTGCTACAGTACTTAGTAGAGACACCCCAAACACCCCGCAATACCATAATATTACTACATTTAACTCACAACATTACTGGAATCACCTTTTTCAAACTGCAAATTATGTCCTCAAAGTCAAACTTCAGTCATACCTCTTTAATCAGATAAGATAAGAGACTGCAGTCGGCAACTACATGCCAACAGTTTTATATTTCTTAGAATTCAGCAATTAACTGCAACAGATTGCTGAAAATCACATTTATTGCCATCTACGTAGACAGAAGTTCTCATTTAACATAAATTGATATTTAACTATTACATTTGTGCTCAGCAACCTTCCTGCTCCAGTGTGATGGCTGCACTTACAGCCACACAGTGGTAATACCCACCATGTTAGTGCAGAGGCTTATAGGTAACATTGCATTCACATTTCTTTCTTTAAATATAGGAATTTATTTACAGGACAATAAATAACTGGTTTTGGTTTAGAATTCATTCACATATCCACATAACACTGCATTCTAAAATAAGTGCGCACATTTTAGTTTACACTGTTATGTATGATTAAATTTTTGTTTTCTGAGTTACCTTAGTTGCAGCTGTTCCAGTCCCTTGATTAAGGAGCCAAGAGGTGGAAAAGGGGCGGAGCGAGCTTTAAAGGAAGACTACAAATTGGTTCATGCCATAACTCGGGACCATGGGGGGGAATTGGAGTTCATTATGTTTGGTTTAGTTAGGTTTTGTGTGTTTTACCCCTTCTCCTGTTTTTGTGGGCTGATCAGCCACTATTTAAGTTTCCCCTTTGTCTCATTAAGTTAGGTCAGTTTGAGTTATCAGTTGTGTTGTCAACTTTGAGTAGAGTTTTGTTATTTTGACCTCTTTTATGGGCCCAAGATTTTGATTCTTTTTGCATGAGTTAACCAATTATGTTTTTTGGGTTAAATAAAAAAATCTTTTTTTTGGACTTTAACCTGTGCCTAAGTTTCCTTCACTGCTCGGTCCATCACATCCAGTATAACCAGATTACAGGCAGCTGGCAGTTAGTTGAGTCAAGACTCCTTAAGTTTTGCTCATTGACTCATTCATACTGATGGCAACATGTCAGCAATCTGTCTACATAAACAGTGTAGTGATTTATGGTAGTGATTGGGGTCAGTCTAAATCAGACTGCAACTGTTTGCAACAAGGTTGCCTCCTATCAGATGACTTGCGAGTGTGAGCAACACCAACCTCACTCCAGGCAACCATTTAGTCACCAAAACTTGCAATTGGTTGCTGAAAAAGGAGGTCGCTGTCCTACTTTCACTCGTGTGACTGAGCCATTAGCGTGCTTTGAATTTGGAGACAACTTGGTCAAGATAAAGCATAATTTATGGTCCTGCTAATGTGTCCATCTACACATTTGAGTTTGAAGAGGGAAATGCAACATGTGCTCCTGTGCAGTCCTCAAAGATCCTGACTGAGCACAGCTGACGAAAGTGTCTTTTTAATGTTGACAAGTGGGCTGGAATAGAGGAGAATGACAGCAGAGTTCCCGGGAATGGGAGCACAGACAGTGGCTGCAGTAGAGACTCTTGTTTTTAACACTTGGATTTACTTCAGCTCTTTGCATGTTTTAACTTTGCTCTCCTCTGCAGCTGCCTAGTGGACCATCAGCAGTACAAGTAAGAGTGGCCCACAGACCGGCTGTACCCTAAACTTTGTAAACCGCCTCCATTTGACATCAGAGCTCTCTGCAGGCAGTCCCCAGACTGGAACGGACAGCGAACACTTTCCTCTGCTGGACCATAAATCCCGCTGAAGTGTGTCTAGTGTTGGACGTTTTTCAGTTGAATCAATTTAATTAAAAGTTTGCTTAGCTAAGGTTATCTGAGGATGCTGGTGAATAAGACGAGCCACCTTGTTTACAGTATTCCCAGATTTTAATTCATTTTATTAAATATTGATATTCGATGTATGTTTACCCTCCCCCCCACTCACTCATAGTACTAGAAGGTTGAAGTCTGGTAAGAAAATATGCAGCAGTGTCTGTCGTGACTGTGCACGACGCAGGAGAACGTGAATGGGGAATATATGGTCTATTTACATCATAAGGCAAAAAGGGGGAGAGAGGGAGAAAAGGGAAGAAAAGAGGGTCTTTATAGCCACTAATCCATTTCTTCTGTGATGTGTGAGTGTATCGATCTACATAACAGATGGCAGAGCATCCGTTGGCAGTGCTAGATAAGGCGCACTGGGGCAGTTGATTACAGCCACTGAACAGGTTTACACTGTTTGATTTAATTAAGACTTTATCCTTGTGCTCAGCTCCCACCACAAACACGCATGCTTAGCCACATATACATATCCGAGTACACAGACAAACACACCTGTATAGTGTATAATCTGAGCAAAGGTAAGGGGGTAGAACATATGCCTAATGTATGTAGAGGAGGGCGCCTCTTATTCAGAGTGGAGCAACTTGGGTAAAGCCATGCAAAGGCTAATCCCATTCAGCGCACACACACTTGGCTGTGAGACGCTGGCCCTGCCATGTGAAACAGTATTGTGTGGGGCAATGTAGACAGTATGTGGATGATTCCATCAAGCAGACCTCTGGGTGCGTAGGGGGAGGGATTTGAGGCTTGATGCTGAAAAGATGTGAACCAAACAGCTGCTACACCAAAGCCCCAAAGAACTTCCTCTGTGGAGATGTAGAAAGGGGGGGGGGCAAACCCACGACTGTGCTTGACAACAAATTGACTGCAATTTGCATAGCAACAGTTCCTGGAAGGTAACACAGTAGTTAGAAGGGCACATGGTGCATGGAGATGTGAGCACACTATGTACACAAATAAATCAAATAATAAAACACGGATGTACCTATCTTTGCTGTCTCTCTTGCACGCACACACACACGCGGTGCAGCTGGCTGCTGAGGCAGGCACAGGGAGCAGATGGAGAAGCCTGAGCAGATCTCCAGTGAACCGACATGGTCTAGTGCAATGTTGCTTTTTACAGCTATGTGCTCGCCGTTAGTCAACCGTACCAACTTTTTTCACTTTTGTCTGCATCCCAGGAAGCATGGAAGCCATTCATTAGCTGTAAACATGGTCTCTGCTTGCATTTGATTGGTCGGCAAAGGACACATTGTTAAGTGCCCAAGTGGAGTCATTTATGACTCAAGTCGTATTTTTAAATGTGTAGCTGTGATGCTTTCAGTCATAAGAAATTTTTCTATAAACTTTTAGCAGTTTTTGCTCTGCTGTTGTGACAAAGACAGTGGAAATATGTCTTTTTTTGTACATTTATATTAATTTTCCACTTCTAATCACTACATTGCAAGACTTTCCAGCGAATCTCTGCTAACCAATGTCTGAATAAAAACGATATAATTAAATTGATTAGAATATTTTAGAAAATCTAAACAGAAAGTGGAGCCAGGATGGGGGAAAAATTGTGGTCACTAAAATAGCTTGGGCGCTTGAGCGTTAAATATAAATTTGTAATTAAAGGAAAATGAGGCATGAAACAACCTGTCAGGGAACGTGGGTAGTGATGGAATAAAGGGAAGATCTTTTCTATTCTCTGCCTGGTATACAGAATAATTAGCAGCCAATGTGACAGTGGAAACATATAGATTTCAGCGTTGATATCACATTAATATCATCACACCTTGAATGAAAGCCAGAGGGACTGTGCTTTTTGTGCACTGATAGACAACCAATCATGCTTAATTGTCTTTGCTTTCATAGCAGCTGCAGTCTCTCTCATATTAAGACATATTCCATTCAAATCTCCAGGACAAGCATTTATAGCCTGAGCTTATCAAGTGGACAAAGGGTCCCGTTTGAATAATTGGACCATTTCTTATCAGGGGTGACATCCTTACAAAGATCTGCTGTTGACCGCATCTGCCCAGACAGGAGGGAATGAATAATACCTCATTCATTTGGGCCCGAAGCTTGGCCCTCATCCTCAGGGTCAGACCATAAAATAAAGAGTTTGAGGGACAAAAACAGAGGAGCAGATCCAATACGGAATATTTTGCATGCTTGAAACAAACACTCCTGAAGTTTCCTAACAGTTGCCAGGGTTTCGTACATATGCTAAATGCCAGTCACGAGTGTAAGCTGCTGTGGACACTTCTACGCCTTTGTGCTACAATAATGTTAAATGATGCATAGTCAAAAGGTCATGGTAGAGGTGAGTCTAATTAAAGTGGCAAGCCCATGTGGCGGGGTGGGGGTGGAGATGTCAAAGCTTAAGTTGCTGTGTCTGTTTGCAAAAGCTGCGTGTGGTTCAGAAGACTATGAATATGAATCGGTAAAAGGTGGCTCTATTCCAGGCTGCCACTGATGACACCCACCCTGTAGATGTAGTCCAGCAGCGGGGCCTTGTGGGCTGTGTGGTCCTCCAGTGACGGCATGGTGATAGGCTCAAGCAGCAGACTCAAGGGAACAGCCATGCACCAGTCCAACAGGCAAAGCAGAAGCGATACCATCAACTACAGTGTGAGAAATGAGAGAGAAGTTCCTAATTTATTTCAGTCACACACTAACAAATAAAAGATATATTATTAACAAAGAAAAAAAAAAGAAAAAAAAAAAAGAAAGAGTGGCAGCAGATAACAGGTGAGAGCATCAAAGACGCAGTGGAGAACGAGGTCGAAGAGAAAACAAATCACTTCAGTAGAAACATTCCTCTGCAAATGCACCATTCCAACATGATAGATAAAGAGCCTTTAGATCTCAGCCATTTCATGTCCCATCCTTTCCAACATGTACCTTTTTGTCCGCTTCCACCGTTGAGTGCTCTGCGCTCGGCAACAAAAAGGCTATTGTGGCCACAAAGATCTGTATTGGGACAAAACAAGGAGAAAGATAATTGGATGACACACTCCCATTCATCATCTGAGTCAGGGCTGATTGCTAAAACGGAGACGAAACCACAGGATGAGGACTGTGCACATGAGCGAGCGACAATTTGTGTAACGTTTGCTTTTAAATGCTAAAAGTTATTTCAAAGGAATTTCTCTTATTGGATGTGAAACACATTTACATGGGTTACATCAATGTGTGTGTGTGTGTGTGTGTTCATATCTTAGTGGGGACCAAAAATTTGAAGTTTACTAAACTTCTGGGGACCAAAATCATGGTCCCCATACGTTTGAAGGCATTTTTACATTACCATTGGGTTATGGTTGGGTTTAGGCATTCATTTCTGATGGTTAGGGTAAGCAGCTAGAGAAAGCATTATGTCAATGGGATGTTCCCACGAGGATAGCAAACCAGACGTTTGTGTCTGTTTTACCTCAATAATTTTCTTTGGGAATGTGGGCTCCAACCTCTGGAGATGCTCCCAGTGAGAGATGAGCAGCTGAAAGACGTCACAGGCTACCTGCGCCACTGCTTTGTTCCCAAACTTTAAAAACAAAAAACAAACAAGAATTGAAAAGTGAAGAGGAACTGTACCGTCAGTTAAAAAAACAACAACATAACACACTAGCTAGCCACTAAATCAGATACATCTTTTCAATTGCTAAGCAAAAGCTAAAAGCAGTTTATTATACACACACATACATATATATACACACACACACACATATACATACATACATATATATATATATATATATATATATATACACATACATACATATATATATATATATATATATATATATATATATATATATATATATATATATATATATATATATATATATATATACATATACATATACATATATACATATATATATATATATATATATATATATATATATATACATACATACACATATACACACACACACACACACATATATACATACATACACACATACACACACACACACACATACATACATATATCCAAGAAAGGGTCTCCAGTATGAAGAGTTGGACAGCACCAGGGCCCGACATGGTTCACGCCTACTGGCTGAAGAAGCTGACTGCACTCCACGAGCGTCTGGCAGCACAAATGAACCAGCTGCTAGTTAACGAGAGACACCCGGAATGGCTAACTGAAGGCCGGACGGTCCTGATCCCCAAGGACCCCAAGAAGGGACCGGTCCCCTCCAACTACCGACCAATAACCTGCCTCAGTACTACATGGAAGCTCCTGTCAGGCATCATATCGGCTAAGATGAACAGGCACATGGGTCAATACATGAGCGGGACACAGAAAGGAATTGGCAAGAATACCAGAGGTGCAAAACACCAGCTACTGGTAGACAGAACAATCAGCCGAGACTGCAAGACCAGACTGACCAACCTGTGCACTGCCTGGATTGATTACAAGAAGGCCTATGACTCAATGCCCCACAGCTGGATACTGGAATGCCTAGAATTGTACAAGATCAATGGGACCCTAAGAGCCTTCATCAGGAACTCAATGGGGATGTGGCGTACAACACTAGAGGCCAACTCCAAGCCCATAGCACAAGTTACCATCAAGTGCGGGATCTACCAAGGAGATGCTCTGTCCCCACTGCTGTTCTGCATAGGCCTGAACGCCCTCAGTGAGATCATTAACAAGACTGGCTACGGATACCGACTACGGAACGGAGCAGTTGTCAGCCACCTCCTGTACATGGATGACATCAAGCTGTATGCCAAGAGTGAACGAGACATCGATTCACTGATCCACACTACCAGGCTATACAGCAATGACATTGGAATGTCGTTCGGACTGGAGAAGTGTAGTCGGATGGTAACAAAGAGAGGAAAGGTAGTCAGAACTGAGGGGATTGAACTACCAGAAGGCAACATTGCAGACATAGAGGACAGTTACAAGTACCTGGGGATCCCGCAGGCAAATGGGAACCATGAAGAGGCCGCTAGAAAGGCTGCAACCACCAAGTACCTGCAGAGGGTCAGGCAAGTCCTGAGGAGTCAGCTGAATGGTAAGAACAAGATCCGGGCCATCAACACATACGCCCTGCCCGTGATCAGGTACCCTGCTGGGGTAATAGGCTGGCCAAAGGAGGAGATAGAAGCCACTGACATAAAGACAAGAAAGCTCCTGACCATGCATGGAGGGTTTCACCCCAAGTCCAGCACCCTGAGGCTGTACGCTAAGCGGAAGGAAGGGGGCGGGGGACTGGTGAGTGTCAGCACCACAGTCCAGGATGAGACAAGGAACATCCAAGAATACATTGGGAAGATGGCCCCAACTGACCGAGTGCTCAGTGAATACCTCAGGCAGCAGAAACCCAAGAAAGAGGAGGGAGACGAGGAACCATCATGGAAGGACAGGCCCCTGCACGGTATGTACCACCGGCAGATAGAGGAGGTGGCTGATATCCAGAAATCCTACCAGTGGCTGGACAAAGCTGGACTGAAAGACAGCACAGAGGCACTAATCATGGCAGCACAAGAACAAGCTCTGAGTACAAGATCCATAGAGGCTGGGGTCTATCACACCAGGCAAGACCCCAGGTGCAGGCTGTGTAAAGATGCCCCAGAGACAATCCAGCACATAACAGCAGGGTGCAAGATGCTAGCAGGCAAGGCATACATGGAACGCCATAACCAAGTGGCCGGCATAGTGTACAGGAACATCTGTGCCGAGTATAACCTGGAAGTCCCGAGGTCAAAATGGGAGATGCCCCCAAGGGTGGTGGAGAATGACCGAGCTAAGATCCTGTGGGACTTCCAGATACAGACGGACAAAATGGTGGTGGCTAACCAACCGGACATAGTGGTGGTAGACAAACAGAAGAAGACGGCCGTAGTGATCGATGTAGCGGTTCCGAATGACAGCAATATCAGGAAGAAGGAACACGAGAAGCTGGAGAAATACCAAGGGCTCAGAGAAGAGCTCGAGAGGATGTGGAGGGTGAAGGTAACGGTGGTCCCCGTGGTAATCGGAGCACTAGGTGCGGTGACTCCCAAGCTAGGCGAGTGGCTCCAGCAGATCCCGGGAATAACATCGGAGATCTCTGTCCAGAAGAGCGCAGTCCTGGGAACAGCTAAGATACTGCGCAGGACCCTCAAGCTCCCAGGCCTCTGGTAGAGGACCCGAGCTTGAAGGATAAACCGCCCGCAGGGGCGTGCTGGGTGGTTTTTTTTTTTATATATATATATATATATATATATATATATATATATATATATATATATATATATATATATATACCCATCCATCCAATCACATGTACATTGGTCCCTCGTTTATCGCGGGAGTTGCGTTCCAAAAATAACCCGCGATAGGTGAAATTGGCGAAGTAGCCAACTTTATTTTTTTAACAATTGGATGTGTTAAGGCTGTAAACCCCCCCCCCCACTACACACTTCGTACACTTTTCCCAGACAGGCATGAACATTTTCACTTTTCTCTCTTGTTTAAACACTCAAAGTTCAAACATTCGTAGAAAAATAAGTCCAGTATTATAGAATGAAACCAAAGACACCCGCAGGTGGCATGATTCTCGTCGGCATTGTTGTGTTTGTGGGTGAGAAAACTTACAAACATACAGTGCAGCACTTCAAAGTTGCATTGCTAGTGATCAAAGATTTGACAAGCTGAACACATTCTGTACTGTACAGGAGACATGGCACGGGGTTGATTGACAATGGTCTACAGCCAATCAGGAGTCAGAACACAATGCGCTGTAAGAAAAAAAACAAAAAAGAAAAACCTGCAAAATTGCACCAAAGAAAAATCCCAGAAACCGCGAGGCCGCGAAAGGTGAACCGCGTTATAGCGAGGGACCACTGTAACTTGATGCATTTAGGACATGTGTGTGGACATGATCAAGAAAACCTGCTGAAGTTCAAACTGAGCATTAGAAAGGAGGAGAAAGGTGATTTAAGTAACTTTGAATGTGGGGTGGTTGTTGGTGTCAGACGGGCTGGTCAGAGTGTTTCAGAAACTGTTGATCTGCTGAGATTTTCCCACAAACCATCTCTAAAGTTTACAGTGAACAGAGAAAATATAGTGAGCAGTAGTTCTCAAAGAAAATGCCTCGTCTTCCTGCCAGAAGTCAGAGTACAACGGCTGAGCTGATGGGAGTAACTGTAACTAACGTAACCACTCATTCAAACCAAGATATGCAGAAGAGCTGAATGCAGCACAACATGTCGAGCCTTGAAGCAGACGGGCTACAGCAGCAGACCACGCCAGGTGTCAGCTGAGAACATGAAACTCGGACTACAATTTGAACAGACTCAGAAAAATTGTACAATAAAAGATTGTAAAAATATTGCCCGGTCTGATGAATATCTGTTTCTTCTGCCACATTTGCATAGCTGGCTAACAATTAGAGTGGGCAACATGAAAGATTCATTATGCCTTGTATCAATAGTTCATGCTGCTGCTGGTAGTGCACAGGTGTTGGGCGATACTTTATTAGCACACTTTGGACCCCTCAGTACCAACTGACTATTGTTGTTAGCCACGCACACCCCTTTGATTTGAAATTTGGGACACAGTGTGTTGCACAAACAGTTTCTGAACACGACGATGAGTTCACTCAAATGGCCTCCATAGTCACCAGATCTCAGCACACTTGAGCACCTTTGGGATGTGGTGGAGCAGGAGATTCACATCTGCAGCAGCTGTGCGATGCTATCATGTTGATATGGACCAAAATCTCTGAGGAATGCTCCCTGCACCTTGAATCTGTGCCTTGCAGAATTAAAACAGTTCTCAAGGTTAAAGAGGGCCCAACCTGGTATTAGAAAGAGTTAACTAATACAATGCCAGATGTGTGTATTCACACATGTACAAGTGTATATAAAAACGTAATTTTCCAATAGAAGCGTATAGTGGGACCCTGGTACAATGTTGAATATCTGCCATGTTTTCATTTCAAACTGAAGATAATCAATAAGTTTAGGGATAGAAAATTTATATACAATGGAGGAAGACATTTAAGATGTTTTGTTTTAATCAAGGTGGAGCTGTAGGAGCATTAAGGTGGAGCTGTAGGAGCTTTGTGGCACTGACCATTTTAAGAGGTGGATTTGATCAATTCACAAGAGGCTTATTCAACAAAATCTTACTTAAAGTGCCTCAAGTTTCCAGCAGAGTTAAATAACATGATGTGATCGAGGTATCAGAAGTAAGACAAGATTCAGTGTCAAAGGGTGTAAAATACACTGAAGACTTGTAAGAGGACAGTACCCACAGTAAGACCTCTGAAACACTTTAAGGAAAAGGGATCAGGTAGGCAGACCTGAAGGGAAAAAAAAGCCTGCTGAATAAAGAATTTAACACTTAAAAAAAAAAAAAAAAAAAAAGCAAAGTTAGTGGTCAGTAAACTGCTTTTCAGGAGGGGAAACAAGGCCAAATGCTTGGGCTGGGCTAAGACATACCAGCATTTCACACTTGATTACAGATGAATCCATCTCTGAAATCTACGGCAGTAACAGAAGGATACGAGAGGGAGAAAAAAAAGAGTGATGGGAAAATCAACTCCTCTCGAGTTGGACACCCCTCGATTCTGCAGAGACAAGCTCCACCCGCTGATTTGCATTTCTGCAGACAAGGATTCACACTCCTGTCCAAACACATCTCAGAGCTGTGCAGGAACTACTTGAAGACCAAAGAAGACTGAGAAGTGCAGACTGTCGTAGACTTTCTTCCACCCTCAATGACCTCGACTCAGCTGAACTTGTGTTTGAAGAGCGAGAAAGTCAAGCTCTCCTGTCATCACAAGAAGCTTTTTGGAACATGGTCAAATCATTCTGGTATGACATCGGCTATCAGATTTGACAAAAACATGAGGAGTCATGCTTAAAACCCCCCACAAAAACAACCATTTTTTAATGTTTATCTTCATTGGAACTTTTAATCTAACCAATAGTTCATTTTCAATCTAAACACTGTAGGGAAAGAACGTGTTTTATCATGATACTCTTTAAATTTTGCAGATACATAAACCTCAGTGGAGCCTCTCCTTACACTTAAAAAAATGGGCCAGTTTTTTTTAAAGACACTAGAACTACAGAAGTACTTTGAATGTAATGTGTGATCTTAAGGCAGAACATTAATTATCTGCAGAATCCCTGATTTTAAGGCTTTTAAATGTCTCTTTCAGAGCTTCCAGAGAGTAACGCAGGAACAAAATCTCTTGCTGCATTTGTGTCACGTAATTTGTAAAACAGCACCGGGACAATGCTGATTAAAGACAGTGAAAAAAAAAAGTTTGAGGACACACTGACTGTGCCAAAATTTGGAGTAATTTTCCTTAAATTTAGTTTTGCACTTACTGTGCAGATAATCAGCATAATTTCATTTCACTTCAAACCATGGTTCATTTTCCCCAGACTCATTGAAGGAAAGAATTGAGCTGTTGACAATTTTCTTTCAAATGTGGATTTCTTCAGTGATTTGAAATTCTTTGTGGAGAAATAGAATTTCCTATTTCTTCCAGCTGAATGCCTCTCAACATGTAACAAGGGCAGACAATGTGGGGAGTGCAGAAATGGCCAAACACAAAAAGGGGCCCTGAGAGTTCAGCACCTGCTTTTAGAAAAGAGACTCTCAGTGCCACTCTTCCCCCTAGATCCCCCACCCAGCCTATACCCTCTATTTTGGGGCTGGCTGAGTCTGTGTGTCAAGTTGTACAGGGGAGTGATTACTGCTCCATTAGAGAAGGGGGCGAGGGGATGGGTGGGGGCTTTGCTCGAGCAGGAAGCTGGGAGATGTAGCTGCTTAAATTGGCCCACATCTACTGAGAGTGAGCAGCCTGGAAATTACACCACCGCCCCAAACCCTTTTCCCATGGAAGAAAAAAAAAACTAAACCAAAAAAGCCCACAAACCCACAGCTTCTCTGCATCTCTTCACTTAGGGAGAAAAAAGGCCTGTTCCAGAATATACCCACGAGTCACATTTTATTCTCACACTTTTTGCCTGTGTTGAAAATTTTTCTGCAGTCCTTTTATGTAATCAACTGTCATTTTAGTTTGAGATAAACAATGTAAGGTTTGCACAAAAAAACAGCTTCCAACACCCATTCATTTCAGGACAGCGGGCTTATCTGTGTTCTCAGCACATGACGCAAGCATTTAAAAAAAGCGCACCTGTAGTTTCTTGTAAATGAAACTGGAAATGCACAAGTGCAGCGTCCTCGGGTAAGAGGTTCACTCACCTTTAGTGTCACTCCCAAAACATTGATGGCATCTTTAACCTGGGGGTGGATGTTCTTTTGCATTAGCTCCTCACACACCCACAGACCCAGGCTGCACACAGCAATGCACCTGAATGGCAGCAGCAGAGAACAAAATGTGCAGATTTAAGTAGAGCAGGATCTGAATGGGATCAGATGTTTTGAGAAATAAACTACTATATAATTAAAACCATGAACATTCGGACTTTTTTTTTTGCAAACAGGCTTTAGAAGCATTGCATCAAATTTTAATGACGGGTAGCCACTGCTTCACCACCATTAGCCTCTTCAAATTCCTTATGTATACAGAAATGTACAGCTGCAAAGAGAAACTAAATGTTGGAATGAATACATGTCTGCACTGATTGGTTGTACTTTGTTTGTCTACAAAACTAAACCGCTCCAGTTTATGTCTTTATTGAACACTAATCATTCACAGTGCAGCCTGGAAAAATGAAGTGAACCTCGATGCTAATGAGTTCTCCACAAGCTACTTGAGTGAGTTTTGAGATTGGAAGTGTTGGCTGTAGAGGTGCTTCTCCAAAAGAGGAGGCTGGTAAAGTGTGGTTAGTTAGTCTGCCCCTCTTAAAAATGATTGGCTGGTGTCAACAATGCCTCAATGACAATTTAGTGGAAGAACAAAGCAGGAAAAGGCTGCGGAAGCATTTCAAAACATGTCATGATGACAATAACAACAATATGATAGAGCAGGAGGAGGAGGAGAGGCAGGTGTAATCCAAAGCTTACAAGAGCACGACAATCGTAACACAGGTGGACAAGATTGTTAAAAAATATGTATTCTGTATTTATCGAGGAGTGATCAACATAGAAACAGTATTAGAAAACAGTGACGAGCAGGTTCCCAAACCTTTTCTTGGAACGTGTGTAAAACGCGATCATATCAGACAGTGCAACAAAAGAATTACTAATCATACCTCGCCCCTTCATAGTGCTCCTTCGTTGCCGTCTCCAGCAGGATGTTGACCAAGTAATTCTGAACAGAAACGACAACACCAGTTAACAGTTCTCAGTGACAATCCAAGCCATTCCTTCCTTCATCTTTATAACAATAAGACTCCATTAACTGTAACACGCAGCCTTGTAGTCATGTTAAATCAGTGTGATGTTCACACTGCTGTATCTAATAACGTTTAGGATAAGTTTGTCATGATTTACACAGCAGACGACTGATTGATCCTAATTAAAACAACATCTGCTTTTATATGAAGTGTCCGTATTCCCGTCACTGCACATCATGAGCGTTTACCTTGATGTCCTCATTGCTCACACTGATGTCATCAGAGCCAGGCACACGGTGCAGTATAGGAATCTGGAGGTAGAGGTTTGGGAAACACACGAGGGAGCCCAGGATCGTCTGAGCTTCCACCCTCGGAGCCTGGAGGAAATTTAAAAAAAAGAAAACCAAACCCACGGCATCATTAATACCAGAGACAAACACATAAACAACCCGCTTCAAGCGAAAGGCGCAGAACGCATACGATGGATGAGGATTTGAGGGAGCTTGCAGATTTAATTTCATCTTTATTCATGATTCTGCTGACGGAAAAACATCGCACATGTTAGGCGCTGGACAACAAAATGATTGATTAAATGCATGATGGGTGCAGCTCTGTAGCAGGTTGTGCTGCCGCACCTGATGAGCTGCTGTTAAACTGAGGAGCGAGAACAAATCTATGCTGGGAGGTACGTGTAATGGCAAAAACAGGAAGAAGCAACACATACACACCTGATAAATGACAGTTAACATCAACTGAACCATATTCGGGTTTAAAGCTGTGCAAGTAACAGATAGCGGCCATAATATTGATCTGCTCCAGATCAGCTCTCTCTCTATCTAAAGTCCATATGCTCACTTGTACAGATGGTCTACAACATTAACTGAACATGACCAACAGTCATATTAAGACTTTTCATTTAATACTTGTGTGGATTTAATGAAAAAAAGGATATTTACGTATTTCATTTAGTCCTCAAACATGAAGTCATCTATCATGATGAATAATCATAGTAAGACAAAATATCTATAATTCTAATTTCAGCCACAGTTGCTCAGTCCTACATGTAAGTGCAGTTTGTATTTTGTTTTTTTAACATTTCTGCTATTTGGTGCCTCAAATACATTTTTTATTGCTAAAAGCATAAAAATGTCACAAAACAATATCAGCTTTTCAATGTCAAACAGCTGCAAAATATGAGAAGGATGATTTATGATGTTTTGTGAAGAATTTTATCATCTTTGTTGCAGATTTACAGTGCTACTGATTTGTGGGAAAAAAGAAAAAAAATCTGAAACCTTTTTCTAGTTCTTGACTCATAAATTCCTGTATGACTGAAATATCAAATAAAAGTTGAAAGTGTGTTTGTACCTCTGAGGAGCCAGAGGTGAGGACGCAGGCAGCAGCAGCGATGAAATCTCCAATCAGCATTGTGAAGCCCGGCAGGCCGAGGAAGAAGAATCGAGGAGAGCAGGAGCGGATGATGGTGTTCAAAACATCCTGATGATAAGCATGGACACAGATAAACTGTCATCATGTCTGCAGCAATCTCCGTTATTATATCTCTGCAGACTTTATTTAGGAACAGCCTGAATAACAGAACAAAAACAGATTTTTTTCCTTCTTTTAATTCTCCAAAATTTTTTACGATTACAGCCCGGGATTTTTGCATTTGGGGGGAGCCTCGTGTGTTGTTAGTGTGGGTGGAGTGAAGCAGTATCAGAAATATTTTGTAAATGGGCCACAGTGTGAGAGACGTGGCACCGAGAAAGCTTTTCACTTCAACAGGTAGGCTAAGCATTTTAAGCGTGCTGAGGAGAGTAAAGCACTCAACAGTGCATGTCACCAAAGGACAAAAAAAGGGGGAAAAAACAGAGTGGGAAAGACAGACAGAAGAGAGAGACAGCAGATGGATTGTTCACAGTGGATAAGAGGGAGAACAAAAGACCTCAACTTTCAAGAGTCACATGTATGTACACACACAAGCAAACCTGTAATTAAAGCCAGAGACAAGGTATTGTTTGGTTGAGGTGCAGGCGGCTCAGTGGCAGATGGGTGCTCTTTCAACACAGGCATATGCTGTATTGCAGAGGGTTCTGCACAAACTGCTCAAGTATGTACAGTATAATACTGCACTAGTGAAGGGCGTAAAAGGATGCTTGAGAATTTCCAGACTATATTTAGCTGGTAATCTTACAGCAAAGACGCTCATTTCTTCACCATTGACGGACACAGGAAATACTCTTGGGAAAAAAAAAAAAAAAATTAGTTTAAGAATAAAAGAATGCAGCATCTAAATAAGACGGAAAGATTGCTGTCTCTCTTATCCGAGTCATGCATGCGCATATTTGCGTATGAAGGCAAGGTCCAGGCTCCAAACACCTGCCTTCTTGGCCATAAACTTGTGTAAATCGGACAGTTCAAACATCAGCCCGTTTCTAGCTGAACCGAAGGGCACCTTAACAAACAATTTCTCTCTCTCTCTCTCTCTCTCTCTCTCAATCACACACACACACACACACACACACACACACACACACAGTACCACTATCTATGCGCGACATTAATCACCCAGAGCTTTGGTAAACAGGGAATCCAGGTGAACAACAGAATAGAATAAACACAGAGAAGACTAGTAGGAAGTCAAACCAACACCAGCAACACATGTGGAAAATTGGTGGGAAGAGCTTCGGGATTGAGGGCCCATTTTACCCTCGTTTTGTTGGTAATTGACCTCTGAAGCATAATGTGTAGTGCAGTCAGAGGTAATTAGCAGGCAACAAACTGTTTCTTGATTGCCTGAAATGAGCATTTTAGAGGAAGCCACAAATGTAGAATGCAAAGTGCTTTCAATTGTACGTGCAAGTAGAGGGAACCTGATTTGAAGTGTGTATAGAAATCAGAACAGAGAAATGTGGAAAGGGAATAACCGCATGCGGCGCTGTGTTGGCAGTAGGAATAGCCCCTGCATCAACAAAAGGTGCATTAACGTAACTCTGAATAGAGCCACCTCAGGCCTTTTTATGTGGCCTCATTTTCACGAAAGCAAACGCTTTCCACCTGCTGGCCCCTGGGGTGACGGGGTTCATTCTGGCATTACATCACTCTGCACAGAATCCCAAAATTTACCAATTTAAATGTACAGTTTCGCATGGGGACATATTTCCTATTGTAATTCATTCACAAGTTGTAAGAAAGGGATAATAACCTACCTGCAGGCTGTTGTAGCCACGAGCAGTTTAATCAACAGCCGTGTCGGTGGCCTACGGGTCAACCTTCACATTTTAATCTGACACTATATAAATTATGCAGCAGCCTCCTTTTAGGGAATGACAAGATGAACCGAGTTAAAAGGAGAAGCCAGCTCTGCACAGGTGCTGAAATCTGTGTGTTTGTGCAAATGTGTTAGTGCTTTCGAGCCCTTTCTTTAACCTAAAGAATAAAAGGTGAATAGATGCATTAAAGCTTTGTGTGCACTTATTATGTTTAGCAAAATATGCTGTTGACTATTGCACTCCAGATTGCAGACCTATTAGATAGATTACTGCCATTGTGCGGTGGTCATGCTTTTGTGAGACCAGTGACCAGAGACTGACAGACTATCAGGACAATAGCCCTGACCTTGGCACTCTGTCAGTTGGAAGGAGAATCCCTCCAAGGGAAATGTCATTTTCCTCCAAGCTTAGTTGATTTTATTGGTGAGGATTTACACTGGGATTCCCCCTGCTGTCTATAAAGCATGGCTGTTTAAGGCAGACTGTGTTACTCCATTGACAGGCAGACTATACATTCAGCATTCATTTCTAAAGATATGAGAGATGCTGTTGAACAAAAAGACCAAACATCTTCAGATGTCTAATATTAAACGCACAAAGAAAAAAACATTAAAAAAAATAAGTCCTATAATTGGAGCCTCCAGAAAAAGCTTATAAATAAAGGAGCTTAATGTTTTAGGTGCATTGGGGGGGTGGGGTGAAGGCAGAGAGGAAGGAGGAGGAGAGTAAGAGCCACTTTCTTATGTTAAGCAGGCGTGCGGCTGTCCTCTATTGTGTGGCGTGAGGACTCTTTTCTCTGGCCAATTTGAGCATGCTTCAGTGGCCAGCCTGGCTCTGGCCCCCCAACGCATTATACAGAGCCACAACAAAAGCTTGAGAATGCTGCCTGCTCTCTCAGAGTGCCCCCCTCATTGCTCTACTCTGCACTACGTTCCCCAGGCTCCCCTCCCACTCCTTCACACACACTCGCATACACAGAGGCAAGCGGGCCAGTCTACTCCGGGCCCCCGGCCGACGTGTCAGTCTAACGGAGCGCGACAGACGTCAGTCCTTAATTAATCACGTATACGCGGCAGGGGCTCAAAACATTATTTAACGACATGGAAAACATTCTAATAAGCTTGTCACACAGCCAAAGCGCAACAGAAACCCGGCGAGGAGGGCATATATAAATCTATAGTCCTTTATATACACACACACACACACACACACAGTAGCATGCAAAACATCTCTTACACACATTTTCATCTTCATGTTTTTATTTAGAGGAACTCCATTCATAACCACTCAGCTTTGTGCAGAAGCAATGGAGCAATGCCAGACCTGAATACTAGGAAGGGTGTGGCTGAAGGAGGTGGAAGATGCCAAAACACAGTAATGTTCCTCCTCACCTTCTTTTTTTAAATAAAACAAGGGTCACAATCATAAACCTATATAAACTGTGTCCTCACTCCTGCCAAGAAACCCTTGAACCTAACTCATCACTCCAAACACATGACTAGTACTGACACGAGTACAAAGATTGCAGCAAATACAACCAGTTGAATACGACAAAAATCACACATTAAAAAAAGTAAATGGCAAACTGACAAAAACAAACAGCCTTAATTGCTTTTCAGTTTTTAATCAGGGCTGATGCACATTGATTTGACCAATGCGCCATCTACTGGAGGAAAAAGGAACAACCGGCAGCTTTTGTGCAGGAGCCTTACCGGGTCATCGCTCATGAAGCCCTTGTGCATGATGTGGTAAAGGTGCACCAGGAAATCACTGTTGGGGAGCACATCCTGGTGCCTGGTCATCATCTCACAGATCAGCTTGAAGGCCTGCAGTTTGCCAGCCTTGTACTCTGCAGGCAGCATGGTGCCCTAAAGAGGGGAGGAGTGCCATTATCAGGAGCTGGAGACACTTCTATTCTATTAAGCTGCAGCAGAGGCTTGAGAAGCTGATGTCCCCCACCCATTTAAAAAAAAAAAAAAAAAAAAAAAAATCCAACACCAACCACTAAATTTTCCCTCATACAGACATAACACATATTGAGGCAACATTCTTCCTTTTATTGGTTTGCATAAACAGTTTGATTAGATAATACTAATATGTTTGTTGCCGCCAAGGCTAACCATTCAGCTGCATTGATTACTTTTTGCTGCTCCTGGAAATGTAATGATATTGCCTTCTGAGCATTATAAGATCCTCCCAGATTCCCCCCCCCCAAATAGCACCAATTGAGAAATTCACTCTAAATGTTTTAATATTTACTTTTAATGACATGACAGTGGATCCGGCAATCAGATCTATAAATCATTTTTAGGTTTTAGTATTTCATCCATAGCTTGTGTGCACACTAACATATAAAAAGCGTTTTGAACATCTGCTGTGTCTTTGCATTGTTCATACCCTGAAAAGCCAGGACGCAAGCATTCGAAGAGGTGGGATGAAGGCAGGTTGGGGCGGAGAAGACTGGTTGTCCACACTAATCCCAAGATTGTCCCGAATCTGTAAGCAAACATTTCACTTCATTGAATAACACATCATATCTAATGCTTGGTTCAAACTCTCTGCTTTAGGAAGTACAGAATACAATGTCTGATTTAAAATGTCATATTTTTTTATAGAAATTTTATCTGTCTTTGACATAAAGAGGATTTAAAAGCATCACTTTGATGTAGGCTTTTTTTTTTTATGCTCGTGTACAAATAACATATGGAATTACTGGTTTATCATCAGCTGATTATGTCTTTATTGTACCTTGGCCAGCTTGTGCCACAGCTCATAGAGATAGGAGAAGACCTTGGCATGGATTTTGGGGCAGCGGATATTGTTGACATCTCCCAAGATACCCAAAATTCTCCTCCACAGGACGAAGGCTGAATCAGCATGCCAGCCAGTCAGAGTCCCACCAGCAATGATGCTGACATCATCAGCCAGAAACTCACTGCTATCTGCATGGTCACATAGAAAGAGTAATAGGTGATGTGGGTTACAGAAATTATTATTTGGCAACACTTTGCCAGTACCAAGAAAGACTTCATTTTATTTAGCTGAATGGATTCAGTCAACAAATGCAGATCAACTTTATACAGTTATAATAAAATGAATTGATTTGACTCTCAATGCTAATGCGTCGTTAGAGCAGCTGTTGACCAAATCCTTAAGTTATCTGGTGCATATTCCCCAAACGCATTATGCAAGTGAATAAAACACTCAAATACTTTTGGGAAACAGGCAGAAACCACATGCATCATCCAAGTGAATTGTGGCAGGACAGTGCCACCTAGTGGGCAGCAGGAGAGCAATGAGAACCTGAGGGAGTAAAGGCTTGGAAAGACAGATGATAGTGTAGCTGATGTGAGGTGATTCAAATGACTTCTGAAAGTTTTTTCTGTTTCACTGTTTTTAAATTTAGTTGCAGGGAAAAAAAGATAAAAGATTGCTCATTTGTTTACAAGAAGAAACAAAAGAACAATTATTTTGTATTATGTGTGCAGAATAATGACAAAGCAACTACTTTAAGTAAGAGTAGCATCAAACCAAACAAAGAAAAAGAAAATAGAAAAATCTACAGGGGGAATTTAAGACAAAGAAGTGAAATGCAGATGAAGACTGTGGTCTACATGATGAGTAGCAGCTAGGGAGCAGTACCCAAGTGGTGTGGCATGTGTAAGACAGACTGATGCATGGTGTCGTCCAGGGGGCAATCCCGTGGGCACTCTGTGTGCACCAGCAGGGCTGGTGAAGCGGGGGGATTCTGGGGGTAGTGGTAGTGGTTTTGGTGGTTGTGGTGGTAGGACGGGGATGCGGAGTGGGTAGGGAGAGCACACTCAGGACCTAAAAACAACAAGTGGACATGGATCAAACTGGGTTTGAGGAACAGAGCAGAGGGGCAGTGATCACAATGTGGGAAACACAGAAGTTCACGTACAAGGGTGGGAAGGGCAGACAGGGGGACGACAATATCTGCATACACGAGGGGGGAGGGAGTAAATAAATAAAAAGCCTCAAAGCTGAAGGGATGTTGTGGTAACCCCCCCTCACAGAAATTGACAGGTGACAAATTAAAGGAAAAACAAACCAGCTAATTCAAGCCCCTCCTCCATTTTTCCTGGTTAATGAAACATCTCTATCCTGATGGGAGTAGTCTCCTCCAACATGACAATGCTCTCACTGAATGAAAATTATGTGAACCACATGCTATCCACAGTCACCACTTCACTTCCTATCTGATTACACATGAGACAGTACCTATGAGTTTTTGCACAGCATCAGAAAACCAAATGAGGGAATATTTCCTGGAAAAAATGTGTTCTATCCCTCCAAGGGGCAAAAAGTAAAATGATGCTGTGGTGGTTCTTCTCCATACTACAACAGCGCATCTTTTTTTCCACCCTTAAATTTGTCAAACATCTGTAGATACCTTAAACAAACCAGAGACCACAGGTTACTTTTCCTTTCATAACATTTCCACTTTTCAAACACCACAAACTCTGAGCAGATTTAAAATCTTAAATTGCTTGGGAGAAGTCATCTAGACAATATTAGGTTTTTCACCCTTCCTAAGATTGATCAATCTATCAATCAAGAGCAACGTTAGAAAACCCAGTTTAAACTGCACAACTGCTGAAGTGTCCCAAATAATTTAATCACTGTGATGAATGGTCACAAAGGGCTTCCTTTATAATAATGAGGATATTAGCTCTGTTGCTAACTATTATATGTATCAAACCAGCTGCAGGCTGCAGACAGACATAAATCAAGTACTCTGACTGGATTTGTTAGCTCAAACAAACTGTAACAAGCACAGCTAAACAGAGACATTTAATAGAGACACTTGCATCAAGATTTAGGGGCATGCTGTGAGTTTCTACCTGCTAAAGCTTCATTATGGCTGAGCAGCAGACTCCCCTGGCTCTGAGGATCAACTGTTACGTCCATGTGTGCCGACTGCGTGGACTGATTATCGGCTTCCTCATCAAACGCCTGCCAGGTAACTTCAGCCTCATTGAGGTAGCCATTGGACGTCTCGCTACTAACACTCTCACCTAGGTAAGGTGAAAAGATTAAATTCATGAAAGAAAAAAAAAGCAAAAGAAGCTTCAAATGGAGCCTACTAGCTCTGTAAGGAAAACTGTAATATCCAATGCAACAATTACATATTTATATGCTATAGTCTCAGAGTATGCTGATGAAAATTCACATTTGTTTAACATTAAAACTGAACAGTGATTATAACTTCTAACTTTTCTCTCTGAGCTTGGGCCTCGTGTAGTTTGCGTGTCCCTCAGTATTGCACTCTGTCTCAGCTGAGCTGCTGGTCCGTCGGATGAGGATCTACAACAAAGACAAACATTTAAACAGATGAACCAAGCGTTGATCAATCTTATTTTAAGCTAACACGATGGTTGAGGATGAATGTTCTCACCACAGGTGGTTCACTGCTCTCAGTCCTGCCCTCAGACATCCTGCTATCAGAACCACAGGAAGTAGGCGAGTACTCTCTCTGCTGGACTGAAAGGCAACAAACAGTTCTGATTTGGTCTCTACCAAAAACTGGAACATGTTCAGTTAATCTCTGTAGCCCTGATCTTAATTATAAAAAAATAAATAAATGAATATGTTTAAAGCAGGTCGTCTGACCAATCAGAGCAATCAGAGCACACAGGCTCAGGAAGGTGACCAAGAACCCGATTATCACTCTGATCGAGCGCCAGAGCGTCCAGTTACACTGGAGAGAGGAGAACCTTCTAAAAGAACCATTTCTGCAGCACTTCAGGCCTGAATGGTAGAGTAGCCAGATGGAAGATGCTTCTCAGGTAAAAAGCACATGACAGCCCACCTGGAGTTTGCCAAAAGGTCTCTCATCTGATTAGAGCACTTTGCTCTCACACAGGCCTACTTGTTGTTCCTACAGTATTTAAAAGTAGAATGGGAAGCAGAGCCTTCAGTTTTCAGGCCCCTCTTCTGTGGAACCAGCTTCCAGTTTGGATTCAGGAGACCGAGAATTCTGTACTTAAGATTAGGCTTCAAACTTTCCTTTTTGACAAAGCACATAATTAGGGCTGGATCAGGGGACCCTGAATCCTCCCTTAGTTATGCTGCAATAGGTGTAGGCTGCTGGGGGATTCCCACGATGCAGTGAGCATTTCTTCCTCAGTCACTTTTTTCACTCACTATGTGTTTGTACACCTCTCTGCACTTATTTGTTAGTACTAATCTCTGGCTCTCTTCCACAGCATGTCCTCTGTCCTCCCCACTGTCGCCAACACGCTTGCTCATAGAGGACATGTGATTTTTTTCCCCCTCGTTATTATTGTAGGGTCTTTACCTTAAAATATAAAGCACCTTACAGTAACCATTGTTGCTGGGACACCGTCCCTACAGTAAAGCATGGTGGTAGCATCAAGTTGTTGGGATGCATCAAGTTGTTGGGATGCATTTCAGCATAAATGCAGCAATCTACAGAGACATGCTTGATGATAACTTGCTCCTGAGTGCTCTGAACCTCAGACTGGGCTGAAGGTTCATCTTCCAACAGGACAAGAAACGTAAGCACACAGCCATGATAACAAAGGAGTGGCTTTGAGACTCTCTGAATGCCCCGAGTGCCTCAGCCAGAGTCCAGACTTGAAACTGACTGAACAACTAGGGAGAGACCTGAAAATGGCTGTGCACCAAAGCTCCTGATTCAGACCAAGCTTGACAGTTTCTGCAAAGGATGTGAGAAACTGCCCCCCCAACAAAAAAATAGGTGCGCCAACCTTGAAGCATCATACTCAAAAAGACTTGAGGCTGCAATTGCTGCCAAGTTATTAAGCAAGAGCTGTGAATACTTTAATTTTTTTAATAAATTTGCCAGAATTTCAAGCAACTTTTTCACTTCACTATTGTGTGCAGAATTTTATTGTGATAAATGAATTGAATCTATTTGGAATAGGGCGTTAACGCGGCAGCTTTATTCCAGCCGGAGAATGCTGTGAATACTCTGGATGTACTGCATCTCTGAAATAATTAGCAGACACCTGTTTCTGTGCAATGCAGCTTCTAAACCAAGCTGACTAGCACTGGCTCATAAATCCACCGTCTCATCACTTAAACAATAATAACACCAAAGATCTCTGACATACAGTTTAAGGTCTGTTTAACTATTCATGCTTAAAAATCAAACATATCAGGCTTAGCTGCTAAAATGAAAAATTCCAGTTGACTGTAATGTAAATAATAAAAAGTGTTCACACTATACAAGTCCACTCTCACATCATCTTGTTGAAAAGAAGAATAATGAATTTTACCTTTCTTTAATTTGCTTACAGAGCTGTTTTTTCTAAATGGTTGTTTTTGTACATGTATGTGCAAATATATGATGTTCAAACTCATTTGCAAACTCGAGCTGCATGATTATATCAGCCGTTTCTGCTCCAAGCTTATAAAGTGTAAAGAAGTCAGTAACTTCCTGTTTATGAAAATCAGACTAAACAGAAAAATTCAATTTGGTGTTTGGCCTGTTTTTCATATCCTTTTTATCACGAGGTTAAATTTTTAACTGTGAAAAACAAGCTGTTATTTGCTTTTTTTGTATTGCTTTGAAAAACCGAATAAGATTAATACCGTAATATTGCACTGGATAGTGGTGTAATAAAGACAACTGAAGTGACAGATTACTTCTCTTTTATAAAGAAACTGCAGGGTTAATTTGTATCACAGCTGAACACACAAACTGAATAAAAGAGGAGTAATTCCACTGAAAATAGTTGAATAGGCCTATAAAAGGAAATTGTCCAGTGAGCAATAGTTCTCAGTAAGTGCCAAACTGCTTTAAGTGGATAGGAAGGCAACAATAACTCAAATAACCTCTAATTACAACCAGGGTGTGCAGAAGAGCATCTCTGAATGCCAATAACTGAAACTTTGAAGGAGATGAGCTACAGCGGCAGGAAACTGAGGCTACACCTTGAACAGTCTCAGCAAAATTGGACAGCAGATGATTGGAAAAACATCTGGTACTTGTAGGGTGTACCTAATACAGTATTCAGTGAGTGTATACAGAAGATTAAAAAGTGCTTTGCGCTTGTATATACCTGGTAAGGTCTCAGACAGCTGTTGGGTGATGTCTGAGGTGCTGCTGCTACGCGGCAGAGGACTGTCTCTGCCTCCCAGCTCCTCCTCTCCCCCACACTCTGACAGCTGACACTCCTCCACATCTGACAGTCGGGAAGACAAAGACATGGTCAGGAAGAGGTGCAATACGGATCAAATATCATGGAAACACACTGGAATATGACTTGCAGACACTGTACAGACAAAGATTTCACACATATGAAACATGGTGAGGAAAAACAGGGCATGCAAACATGCAACGGTGATACATACACTTGTTAAGGACAGCACAAGGCACCGGGGCAATCTTGAGAAATGCATTAGTCAGATCATCCAACAACATGGATTAAATAAAAAGTTCAGGGTGCTATACGAGAGACTGTGACTGAATATGAATGGGAAAGGCTGGGCGAAGGTCACGCAACATGCAAACACATGCAGCTCTCACAATACTTTACCTGAGAGTCTGTGAGAGCAAGCAGAGTTACCAGAAGAGATACCAGGCAAGAAAGAGCTCACAGTGTGGAGCAGCATAGGAACACTTTTAGTAGTGGGCAAAGCCTCGTATAGATGAACACAGTTGCTGATGGACTGGCTTCGCTTAGCTTCCATCAGGGAAGGAGAAAGAAGAGGAAAAAGAAGAGAAACAGTGGGAAGAGAAATAAGGTAAAGGAAAGAAGCAAATATTCAATGATAGTAAAGTACAAAATGCTGCAAAGAAGCTTCTGCTAATAAATTCAATTCTGATCGTGAAAATGGAGCAATTGAAGACCAGCAGCACCAGAGTTTGATCCAAATATAGTCGCATGTGAGTCACAGGTTAAAATAAAACGGCTTTAAGAGAGAAAATATTTTAAAACCAGTCAAAAAAATAAATAAATAAAAATGAAGGGACACTGTCACAAAAGTGAGATTTAAAGATTTTATACAGAAAAAATATAGAAAATCATAACACAAATCAGCACAGCAATACCACAAAATCTACCAAATATAAATCACGAGGGAAAGAAATCAAAACGCCTGGAAGACAATAAAATAAAAAACTGGTAATACACATTTCTCAGATAATGAAGAAACACTGATTCTGCACTATGTCAATTTTAGATTTTATTTTACTGTGAAAATCTCTGGTTTTAAATGTGCAACAGAAGTAAAGAAACTATATAGAAAATGAGCACGAATGCTAAAGTTTTCCTCCAAAAAGCAAAAACAAAGATCAGCGATGTCTTGGTTCTGAATTTAGTGAACTGATTATTATTATGATTATTTAACAGCCGCGTGACCCTTTTAAGATGATCATGAGGAGGCTTTTTAATTTATTCCTAAATAATAATGACATACAGCTGACATTCATTTTAAATTAAAAGATACATTTTCTGACACGTAGTAACATATTTGCAAATGGCAATACGTGACTTCCAGTGTGGAGTATCTGTAGTATTTTCAAACTGATTTTTTTGCTCCTTATCAGCTGAAACGCATATCAGTCTATAGACTAGTACTCTCCCCTAAATCCATGCAGATTCAAATGATGATGATAAAAATTTGTGTAGTTAAAATTTTCATTGAGACACACACACACACACACACACACACACACACACACACACACACTCTCTCTCTCTCTCTCTTTCAAGGGCAACCTAAGAAAGAGAGCAACAGAACTTATCCATCACACATATACAAGGCAGGATGGCTGCTGTGTATCCAGGTGTTACAGGGTGAGAGTCTGAGTACACCCTGGGCAGGTCGCCAGTATATTGCAGGGCTACACACACTATGCAGTAAAAAATGAAAAATTAATAAAAATAATTACCCGTGTACACGCCAAGCAGAAAACATTTGATCTCACTCTCTGCATTATTCTATAAGACCTGATAACCATCTCATCTCTGGCAGACTGAGAGCCGGTTCAACTGGGTCCTTGAAGCTGTAGAAGCTTAATGAGTACTGTAATGAATTTTTGAGCCCCTTCCTTCGTTATCAAGATATGATCTCAGAACAATATTAGTTTGCATTTGCATGCTTAAGTGCAACCAAGTTTTGACAGTTGTCAATGCTGAGGCATTGCCATTGTGCCTGAATAGCACTTCAGGTTTAATCTCAAAGGGAGCAGAGAAAGAGGACAGTTCTATTCTCTGCTTTCAGCACACTTTAATTATGCCTTTCAGTGAGAGAGATACATCGTCTCCTCCAGCCCGCCACTGCATCCCATTTATGCATATTAATGAGCATTAATTACACTCTTAATGAAACTATCAAAAACTGCCATGCAATTGATGTGTGGGCCTTCTCTTGAGGAGTAGGGAGGAGGGCTGCTCGGCCTTTGAAGATCAATGTGGGAGAAATCCAATTAGGCCAAAGAAAGGGAAGGGAATTTCAAGCAGTAGTGTTTCATGTCCATCTTTGCTTGTACGCAGATACAAATAAACAGACCAGCATAATAGGTGGATAAACATGTGCATGGGACGCATAATAGATCGAGAACACGCGCGCATGCACACGCACGCACACACACACACACCACAACCTTAAAAGTGACCTTACTTGAACCTTTAAATGTGTGCGATTTATATTACAGGCTCTTGCTTTTCGCCTCCATAGGGAAGACACGTCTCCATAATGAGACTGTGTAGACAAACAAATTTAGGCCCCCACAACACGAGTAATACCTACACCACACACACACACGCCCCTTCTAAGATGTCATCCAGGCACAATTACGTCTGCTCCTCGCTCAATGAGCTCGTCATTTCAGAACATTGGCGGTAATTGGTGAGGCGGAAGGCCAGGGAACAAAAAGGGATCATCTCTGTGTTTTATCCCCCACATTAAGATTCTGTCTAGACAAAATTAAGAGGAGCAAGCCAGACACTGTAGCTTCTTACTACTCCACTGCTCAACTTATAATTAGCCTGCCACTTTCTCATCAGATAAGGGGTGTTTGCAGAGTCCAAAGCTGGCCTCTGACATGCTGTCAGGGGGACTGTGCTGTATGCCTACAATCCAGTTGACATGGAAACATGTTGACACTGGGTAGTGACATGTGAGGGAAACAATAGGTGCCATCTGCTGGCCTCTTTGTCTTTGGTGTCAGGGCTTTCAGAGACACCTGGGCCAGTGTACACACGGACCTGTCTGAAGACTTTCACACACAATAATACTGTCTGATAAACCCTGCGGTCTAAAGTTGTGCTTCAAAGGGTTATCAGTATGGTGTTAGAGACTCACACAAAAGCTGAAGATAATACTCTGTGCGTATGGAACAATGCTTTAAAAAAAACAATAACAACACATTTAAAACAGCTTTGTTTCCTGCTTCTAACGCATCAGCCAAAATGCATCTTAAAAAATGCAATCATAACAAGATAATCTGAGTCATTCTCTTCACCTGTCAGTGCCTTTAATGCTAATGTTTTATATAAAGCCAAGTATTCAATTCATTTTACGTCTGCTTTAAATGTATATGGCTCATACGAGCCACAGCTTACTTACCAGAGGCCTTCTGTCGGACATTGTTCCGGGCCTTCTCCACACCCGGTGCTCCTGAAGTAGTGGCTGAGCGAGTCCTCATGGGCTCCTGTACTGGTGGCCCGCCCTGTTCCCCATGATTCCTCCAGCTCAGGGAGAATGAGCGTGCAACTGCTGCTGCCTTCTGAGAGTCCTGGATCACTCCTGACATACGAGGAACAAAACTTAGTGAGTGCTGAAGTGTTCAAGGGCATTTTGTAATGAACAAAACTAAACATTTAGTTTATTTTAGAGCTGAAAAAACAAGAATGAAAATTAATGGGCCAACCCTTTTTATTTGACTTTAAACAACACAGAGTAGCTGGCAGAATTATCGTTTTAACCTTACATAGGTCACTTTTAAGCATGGCACCTTTAAAACAGGTCAAACAAGTGTACTGAATCGTACTGGTCAGAGTTAGTCAAGCACACAAAGAAAAACAAAAGACAAAAAATAAACCGTGTCATCCTTCCAATCAAATTAAAGCCACTCTAATCTCATCTTTTCCCATTTTGTCCTCTCACCACGTCCTCTCTGCTTCTTCTCCTTCTGTTCACTGAGTTTGTCCAGAGGCAGGTTGGCCATGTCCAGGCCATAAACGGAGCGTGCCAGCACAGCCGTAAGCGAGTCCATGATGCTGGCCCATTCTGTCACCAGCTCCTCCCAGCAGGTAAGAGAGGACAGCACTGCCAGCAGCTCATCCCAAAGCTCCCGGGAGATAAATACGCACAGGTTGGCTCGTACCCACGCCACAATGATGGTCTGGATGCAGGAGGAGAAAAGACATGATGAATTAGCACCAAGTTACACATACAGTGAGACACAAACACGCTGAATATAGAGCAGGCTTGATAGCACGTGTACAAATAAAGACAAATCGCACTGTATTCAGAGCCAAAGAACAGAGGTGATGACAGATCCATCTCTATGACTGCCTGTTTATCAGAGTGTGTAACAAACTAAATGCAACCATACCCTAAAAAGCAAAGATGCTAAACTTTCAGCAAAGCTGTCTTTTCTTTGGTTGTCCTGTGGCCTCTTCATCACAGCCTCTGTGATTCTCAGTAGTACCTGCAACATCTGCTCCCTGCAGAACATGGACAGTAAATAAATTACAATAATGTCAATTGAATTCGATTAAAAAAAAAAAAAAAAAAAAAAAAAAAAGGGATAAAAATCACAATTTTTTTTTTTTTTTTTTTTAAATAAATAAATTTGCACATCTAAACATACTACTAACCACGTCTGTGTATTCATGGAGTGCTCCATGATCATATGCCGATAGATGCTAAGAACACCCTTGCACACCTCAACCTGATTTTCCAGGAGTTTTGGTACATCCTGGCATGGCTCCAACAGAAACACGTTGGATGAACTGGTCAGAAACACCTGCACGAACGTAAATGTGTGCAAACATAAAGTAATTAAGACAACAACAATACTGGAAAAACACTAATTCCAACCATCAGAGGTTATGAACACAGATATACCTGTAGTG
This sequence comes from Aulonocara stuartgranti, assembly GCF_965226115.1. NCBI lineage: Eukaryota > Metazoa > Chordata > Actinopteri > Cichliformes > Cichlidae > Aulonocara > Aulonocara stuartgranti. Next base: position 19,625,632 of record NC_138955.1, read on the forward strand.
TTGGCTGGATGCCGGCTTTGATGTTCCTGTTCTCCTCCTCGGTGATGAAGCCCTGATTGATGGCACTGCTGAATGAGTAGGTCCTACCCCAGCTGGACGACCGCTTGTGACTGTGACTCTCCATCATCTGGTAGAAGACAAGGCCGGCCAGTCAAATTCACAGTAGACGTAAACTAATTTATTAAGACCGGTTTTTCTATGTATTTGTATACACAAACTGCATGACTAAGGCCAGTTAATCAACGTAAGCTGGTTTTATGCACATAAATGCATCGTATCATTTGCATGTTACACGTTCGTTTTAATGGTCAAAAGGGTTTTAGTGTTTATTTCTCAGTCTGGTGCACCTTTATCATTCTACACCATTAACTGGGGCTCACAATAGGCTGCAGAGACAGGACACTATTTCTGGACGTTTGCATGATCGATACAGGCTGCAGGTAGTTTCTGTGAATAAAAAATAAAGCTGCTAATTGCTTTGAAGTAAAAATATGCACTTTAAATGTTGTGGTAATTAAGTTATTGAGGCATATGATTTATAGGTAGATCAATGTTTACAAATAACAGAAAAGATATGTCTAACAATGAAAGTGAATAACTAATAATATTCTTATTGCATTTCTGATTATTCCAAAATTGTTAGTAATTAAATGTTTTTTTCTGTAAGATTCTCAACTCAAATTGTACCAAGTCTGATACAGGCCTGCAAAAACTACCTGTAAGACGGGTTTTTGAAAGCATGGGGGGAAAAAAACAAGGGCATAACTGATTTTTATACAACTTAGTCATTATATATGTGACAGGTTATTGCAAACTTATTCATCTTTCTGCATTACTTACTTGCCCGTGCATGTTATTTGTCTCGGTGCTGATAATCTGTTCGGAGCATTCGTCCACTTCATCTTCCCGAGCGGTTCTGTCGGGCTCTGCCATGAAAGAGGGTTTCTCCTGCAGGAGCCACTTCCTGTACACTTTGATGACCTTCCTGGTTGCAGAAGCCTCACAGGATGGCAACAAGAAAGCCTTTGCAAAACAAATTAACAAGAAAGAACGAAAGAAACCATGGCTCATTAGGATTAAAGTTAGTTTTAAATGTGAATCTGTAATTTAATGAAAAGGCCAGCAGAGGGCGACACAGTCCGTGTTACTGCAGTGCATCTTTGTTAGAGGCATCTTCCAACAGAACAAAATAGAAAATACTGGCAAAGGTTGCAACAGACGACAGAAATACTCCACCTGGTGGAAGATCTCGTTGACGAAGTTCACATTGTCCCGGGTGGAGAGCAGAATGGACTGCACCATGTCATAAACATGGCGGTGCTCCTCCTCAACGCTACACAAACTGGAATCGCTGGCTCGTCGATCTGACAGGGTGCTACTGTTGGAGTGGCTCTTCTCAGGCTCCCCCGCTGGTCCGTTTGCATCCCCATCTGATGTCTTATCCTTCTCCTGGCTGCTACTGCCTGCAGTGACAGTCTGGAAAACACAGCCAGGAACGAGAGTCCTTCAGTATGCAGTAGGGGGTACCTCCTCACACGGACCACTACAGTCTCCTTCAGCACAGATTACTTGGCTGTTAGTTGTATTTTATAGCATTTGTAAAGGGAAATGAACCACTGTAGTATGTATGCAGCATTTGTCTCTGGATAAATCACATAAAAATCCATTTATTTTCTCCATGACTGATTTAACTCGAAAGTGACAGAACTGTTGCAGTCTGAAATAAAACCTCCATGACTCCTGATCGCCGTCATCACGATTTTATTTCAGCTATAATCTTAGGTTGAATGCTGTATTGCTTGTGAAGCTGTTGATCAACTATGTTTTATATAGAGGTAAAATAACATTTAGGAATGAATAAATGCATGAATATTGTTCAGAAACATAAACCCCAGATGTCTTTATACTACTGCTAAAGATGGTGTGCTACAAAAACATCTGAAGGATAAAGAAGATCTTGGAATAACAGAATGGAGAAAGAAGAAACCAACACAGGGTACTGTGTGTTCACCTGGATGAGTTTGGGAATGACCTCGGTGCCGTTCTTTGCGCTCTGCGCTGAAGCAGCAGTGCTGATGTACTTCTTCTCCAGGAAGAAAGTGACAAGCCAGGTGATGAAGGCCACACGAGGTGCTAGGTACTGATCCCTTGTGCAGAAGGTGCTCTCATTGTTCCGTGTCACTGGCACATACAAGGGTTTTGGTCTGTGGTGGGGGAGGTCTGATGGAGTAACACAGTGGATGAAGAGTTGAGGGCAGAGGGGCGGTTAAAAATGGAAAACAGTGGGAGAAAAAGACAAAGATAATAAAGATTAAATGAGTGGCTGTGGTGAAGTCAGAGTTTTTCCCACTAAATCAAATTGTTCATTTAAATGATTATGGAATCTTGAAACAGGATATGATTTCATCATTTCCTGTATTTCATGAACCTGCTGCTCACGAGTAAAGCCGTCACTGTTTTTATTAAGGAAACTATTTTCTGCACACTTATCTTATTTTCTGTGTTACGGGAAAGTAATAAGTAAAGAAAGAGTAGCTGATGTACACTGTGTGCAACTTGAGAGAATACTCCTTTTGTAAATAAACATACTAAAACATACAAACCGGATTCCAAAAAAGTTAGGACACTAAACAAATTGTGAATAAAAACTGAATGCAACGATGTGGGGATGGCAAATGTCAATATTTTATTCAGAATAGAACATAAATCACGGAACAAAAGTTGAAACTGAGAAGACTGATAATTTTAAGGGAAAAATATGGTGATTCAAAATGTCATGGTGTCAACAAATCCCCAAAAAGTTGGGACAAGGCCATTTTCACCACTGTGTGGCATCTCCCCTTCTTCTTACAACACTCAGACGTCTGGGGACCGAGGAGACCAGTTTCTCAAGTTTAGAAATAGGAATGCTCTCCCATTCTTGTCTAATACAGGCCTCTAACTGTATTATCGTCTTGGGCCTTCTTTGTCGCACCTTCCTCTTTATGATGCGCCAAATGTTCTCTATAGGTGAAAGATCTGGACTGCAGACTGGCCATTTCAGTACCCGGATCCTTCTCCTACGCAGCCATGATGTTGTGATTGATGCTGAATGTGGTCTGGCATTATCTTGTTGAAAAATTAAGGGTCTTCCCTGAAAGAGATGACGTCTGGATGGGAGCATATGTTGTTCTAGAACCTGAATGTATTTTTCTGCATTGATGGTGCCTTTCCAGACATGCAAGCTGCCCATGCCACACGCACCCATGCAACCCCATACCATCAGAGATGCAGGCTTCTGAACTGAGCGTTGATAACAACTTGGGTTGTCCTTGTCCTCTTTGGTCCTGATGACATGGCGTCCCACATTTCCAAAAACAACTTCCAATCGTGACTCGTCTGACCACAGAACAGTCTTCCATTTTGCCACACTCCATTTTACATGATCCCTGGCCCAGTGAAAACGCCTGAGCTTGTGGATCTTGCTTAGAAATGGCTTCTTCTTTGCACTGTAGAGTTTCAGCTGGCAACAGTGGATGGCACAGTGGATTGTGTTCACTGACAATGGTTTCTGGAAGTATTCCTGAGCCCATTCTGTGATTTCCTTTCCTGTTTGTGGTGCAGTGTCGTTTAAGGGCCCGGAGATCACGGGCATCCAGTAAGGGTTTACGCCCTTGATCCTTACGCACAGAGATTGTCCCAGATTCTCTGGATCTTCGGATGATGTTATGCACAGTTGATGATGATAACTACAAAGTCTTTGCAATTTTTCGCTGGGTAACACCTTTCTGATATTGCTCCACTATCTTTCTGCGCAACATTGTGGGAATTGATGATCCTCTACCCATCTTGGCTTCTGAGAGACACAATCGTGTTGCCAATTAACGTAATTAGTGTTAATTGGTCTTCCAGCTCTTCGTTATGCTCAAATTTACTTTTTCCAGCCTCTTATTGGTACTTGTCCCAACTTTTTTGGGATTTGTTGACACCGTGAAATTTTGAATCAATATCTTTTTCCTTTCAAATAATACATTTTCTCGGATTGAACTTTTGATCTGTCATCTACGTTCTATTCTGAATAAAATATTGACATTTGCCATCTCCACATCATTGCATTCAGTTTTTATTCACAATTTGTTTGGTGTCCCAACTTTTTTGGAATCTGGTTTGTAATATATACAGTGCATAGTTTGGGTTTGTGGGCTTACCTAATAAAGGCTTGTAGAGGTTTGTGAGCTTGGTGAAGGAGGGAAATAAGTGTGGAAGGTAGTACTTCTTGAACAGGGTGAAGAGAAACCTGAAGCCTGTGTCCTGGTTCTCTTTGTTCTTCCATTCTAAACTGGATGCCTGGCAGACAGACAGCACAATAAGGCAGACAAGGTCAGGCTACAGAGAGAGGAGATGCTTCCAACATCACAGCGACAGTATATTGTTTGCAACACAATAGCATGAAGGTTCCTCTAAGATTAAAAAAAAAAAAAAAAAAAGTACATAGACATAAACTGTTAGATCTGAGGCCAAATATGATGAAAAACTTTAGACTTAACAACTGAATTTACTTTTTATCTTACAGTGGCACAATACATGGAGGAGACCCAATCATGAAAACAAATGAAAGATGAAGCCAGAACAGAGTATGTTCACATTTGTTGAGCACTTCCATCACACGGCTGTCTATTAAAGACAGAAAAAGCATTTGCACATAAAAGGCATTTAATTTAAGTATGCAAGTGCATTTGCGCAAATTTTATAACACAACTTAATCTAGTCACTGAAAATGTTTGTGTCTGAGGAACTAACTGTACAGAACATGAGGAATTAATAGTTTAGCTGCTGACTTCATAAAACGTGCTGGGTTAAAGCTGATATTTTCATGATGAAAGAAATACTCAACTAAAATACTTTATCTAACAGTATTAGAAGGAACCCCAACAACAAGTGGGGTAAAGCAGCCATCAAGCACATCCAAGAATATCCTGCAGGCAGGGTTAGTTATGATAACATTACTATTCTTGCTGCTGTCAGACAAAGTGAGTTATTACCTGGATGACCATGTACTTAAGCAGTATTTCTAGGATATAACAGGTCAGGTCATCTGCAGCTTTTTCACCTGCCACAGCTGGAACCAGTGGGGTGATCTCCTCAGGCACCACCTTGGCTGCTCAAATCAACAGAAAGAAAGGACCCGAGTTAATGACAGAAAATAAACCTACCCAGTATTATAACTGGGTACTTTACATAATTTCAGTGGCAATCCTAAGCATGTACAAATGTAATAAAATCTATGGTCATTTAAATGTGAATACATAATGTGTAATGTGCTACTCTTTTCTCACCATCTGGGGGGTTGGAGAAAGGGTTGTAAATGATGGTGTCGAGGGTGCACGGCCCTCTGGAGGAGGGCACAGCGGGGAATCCTGGCACCAGACAGGCAAAGATGAGGAACTGCTCCTCTGCACAGTGGTCCCTTAGGGCCTGCAGCCACAGCAGGAAGAGACGGATCCCCTCACAGCGAATCTAGAAAGCGGGAGAAAAGGTCATTTTTATGCATATTCAAAAGGAGGCTAATTTTAACAATCCATTCAACTAAAAAAATATGTTCAGTCCATCTTTGTGTGCCAAGATTTTAAAAGCTCAAATTGGGCACTTACTTTGAATGAATTTCCAGTGTGCAGAAGCTTTTTGAGAATAGAACCTGGAGGATAGAAAACGTGACAACGGTCAAAAACCGCTATTCAAATTTTCTTCTGCACAACAAGGAAAGAGACAAACCGCACAAAGCTGTCATCTCGACTCAGAAGAATTGACCTTGATGGGTGGTCTTGACAAACTAGTGGGTAGAGTGGCAAGGCTTCATATTTTCCTGATGAAAATTAACACGAGTTGGCAGCGACACACATTTATGAAGCCAATCTGGTTCCACTGTAATCAAATGAGACATCGGTCTGATTGCTAAATATCTCGGGAGGAAGAGCTCTGCATGTCTGTGCGTGCGTGATTTAGGACATGCTCTTGACAGGCAGCAGTCTCTTTTGAGGACGTTGTGGGCTGGAAAACACTTTGACTGGTCCTAATATTGATTTTAAGGTGATGATTAAGATTAAGAATCGGGTTTTGTTAGTGTAAAAGCCAAACCGCTGAACAGGTGTCTTAAAGTCCTGATCAACAGGCCCTTACTGAGGGAGCTTTTGTCTGGTCTTCTCATCAGAATACTGAACACGAAAGCACAGAGCAATCCTTTCATGGGTTGTGGACTGGGGACAGAAGGATAACAAAAAGCTGTGCACATTTCCTTCAGCATCTTAAAGGTACGAGTGAAGTACCTGTGACCCTGCATCTCCAAACTAAAAGGCCAAAACCACCAAGTCATTAATGTAATTCTTGAGCTACTCTACCCACCACAAAGAATATGTCGCAAGGTGCTGTATTTCCATTAGTAACGGTTCTGGATACAGCACACTAAAAATTATGTGAAAGAAAAAGTTAACCAGGCTGAAGTACACATATAACAGCACTGGATCTTGACCAGTGACACCTGAACTGATGTGTGGAAAAAAAAAAATTCTATGCGAGTGCAAGAAAGGCTAAGAGGAAGCTTTAAACCTGCGCGGATTTGTGATCCAGATGGACAAAAATGGTAAATATGTCTGGGACATCCACCCAAAGATAAGTGTTGATATTTAAAATTACAAGCCTGGGGAGGGGGAAGGCAAATCTGCAACAGTGATCTCAACCTGGACTGTTTAGCTGCCAACGGCTGACGAAAAACAGTTATAATTGGGGTTATCGCTTCTTGCAAGGGTTTTCCTTTTTTGTGCAGGACTGAAATCATGCATAATTCAATTACTTATTTGCATTTCAAATGAAGTGTTAATTTGCATTTCCCATTTACATCCCCTTCTCAGACTAATTATTTCCTCCTCATTATTAAAGGTTAAGGCTTGGTCCTGGTGACATTTTTTTGTCCTTATGTGTAAAGAAATACAAAGCGTACACCTACCTGTCAGTTGTTACAAAGAAAACGGTTACAATTCAAGCAAGTGCAAAATGTTTGATAAAGTGGAAAAACGTTACGTGCATACCTATACTGTGAAACTGCCATCTGTTGTAGAGCTTCTCAGGCAGATTCTGCAGGATTTTCTGATGAAAAACAGGACATGTCATGATTAGCTTTAGAGGAGTGATTAGAGTGGTAGAGAACAGTACCTGCGTCAGCTGTGACAAACAATTCTGGTAGCTAGCTGATGAATGACAAATTGGGGAAAACACCCATTTATTCCAGTTATGTTTTCTGGATTTCTAAAACAAATAATTCTTTGCTGAATTTCCAAGTCAAACCATTTTTGACCAAAACACACATATACATACATTTATACACAACAATGCAACAATACTTGTATCGATATTGAACCGCTCGATACAGTGCTTTCAGTTCGGTATGCATATGTATCGAACAATACAAAATGTTTTATTTATTTTATCAGCTTTTCTTCTGACGATGCTGTCTGTGTTGAGCGCTCAGTGGATCTGCGTTCGACTACTCCGCCTAGGCTGCACTGTCGAGTGCAGATCCACTGAGCGCAGCGCAAGCTAGCAAGACAGAAGCTAAGATCGTTGCAACATGGCAACTGCCTCAACGCTACCCGAAATTGAACCTCCCCCACCCTCATTCAGATCTGGCCTTTGGACCTATCTTGGTTTTCATGTGACGTATGACCCTGATGGTAAGCGCGTCATGGACAAAAGTAAAATAGTATGTCGGATGTGCCACGCAATGCTCAATCGGTGGGAACTAGTGCGTTAGCGCAGTTAGCTTGTTAACGTGTTGACGCCATCCAGCCCCACGCACGGGGCGATCCGCGGTTACTCGTTAACAGAGGTTTGCCGTGTTGTGGCGTTAACGTCATTTTAACGAGATTACCGTTGACAGCACTAGTGGGAACACAACGAATATGACTGCACATATACGCCGACAGCATCCTAGTGGAAGCAGACAAAAACAACAAGCACGCATGCTACAAACTTTACCAGAGTCATTTAGACAGCCGTTAGCACATGATTCTCCTTATGGGGACCTGATATGTTTAATATGCTGCTGAGAGTATAGCCCAGAAGAAGCGTATAGTATAGCTTTTGTTTTGGAAAGAGACATTTCTCTGTAACAAACTCTTTTCCAAAGATGAGTGATTTCTCGATCAGAGATTTATTATTTTATCCCTTTGTTGTTTCAGCAACATTACATTTAAAAACTGTACGTTTGTGTTAAAATATATATTTATAATTTTAATAAATGACAAATTAAAAAGGCATGAACCTTTTTTTTTTTAATCGAAAAAATATCGAACTGTGACACCAAAGTATCGTACCGAACCGTGAATTTTGTGTATTGTTGCACCCCTAATATATACACACATATATATTTATTTAAGCAATGCCCTCTCTCTCCACTTTGCCTAGCCTGTCAGTGAAACCCCGTGACCCGACACAGCACTCATCACCTCACCAACAACAGTTTTACAACTCAATTAGCGAGCTCTAACCTTTGAGCAGACTATCATTATTCCTCAATGCAGCGACCCGTTAACTGGGTCCCTCTGGAAAGATGAAAAAAATGCCCCGAGTCTGCAGATGTGTGCGGCTGTGCACATGCGGCTAGTTAACAGTCAGTTCATTGCGAGCAACTAATGCTCCAATGACTCACTTCTCATCAAATCCTAATGACTGACCCAGAAAGACTTCATGATTGCAATGCAGAGGTCAAGCCTGTCCTTTACTGCTTTACGTATGCAGCTCTGACCCACTCAACCAGACAACCGATGGTGGTCAGCATGATAAAAAGCTCATCTGGTCTTGAGTGCACGAAACAGAGGCGAGAGAAGGAAAGTGAGCATGCCAGGAAAGAAATGGCAAATATTAGTCTCCTATAGTAACAGATATGAACAGTGGAAAAGAAACTTGGCACTGAAACAGAAACTGGCAGGATAAAAAAAACTCACTGAAGTGATATACTAACAGAACTCTGTGCTTTATTAGCCATGGACATAACACTGGTCTGACAAATGGTATGAGCTTTATCTTTACCCTGTGCTTTGCCGCATTATGCTGAGAGCTGTGGTGGCCCACAAGTCATCTCAGGCTTTGAGTGTCTCCGTTTGTCAACAACTTCCTTCTTCCCTTATCTTTAACTTTCCCTTCTTGTCCTCTGAGACTAAATCCCCGTCATTATCAGTGACAGCAGAGAAACTGAAAGGCATACATCACTTTAAGGGGGCGCTGGATGACTATCTGTGCCATTCAACTTCTTTCTGATCCCCAGACTCGATAATATGCGTGTACAGGCGTGTGGCTGCACCTTGGTATTGATCCCAAGTGGGATTATTACATCTCCGCAAAGGCTGTGCTGGCCACCTTCATTTTGTCTCCTTATGCCAGTAGAGACATTATGCTAGTCGGTAGCACAGCAGGGTAGCCAGCTTAAGCCTTGTGTGTGTGCGTGCACACAGTAACACTGTCTCTTCACAGAGCATTAGGAAGGGAGAGTGGGAATGAGGTGGAGAAGCTAGCTCAGAAAAACTCCCTGTGGAGCTGGAATGGCGGCCGCAACAATGAAGAATTTACCGGCTGATACAAGGCGAATACAAAATCTGCAGGACTGGATGTTGTTGGAGTTACACTAATCTGCAGCCATACTCCAGCATAAATATAAGGGCATTATTGTGGTCCAACAGCAGCCTTAACACATTTACATGATCCGTACTTAGATTTCCAGCAGTAGAGCCTGAACATGACACAGAATATGCTGCTTACAGATGTGGTCTACAAGGGCTTCTAGCACCAATCACAATGCAATGCTTTTAGATGAAATGTTGTACTTTGCATATTGTTTGGGATTTCTGGCAATCATAGAGATGAATATAGCATATATGGAGGAAGGACCAAACACACTAGAGACATAACGAACTAATCTACCTTAAACTGCAGTCAAGGACGTGCAATAATGAGAAAACCAGACAAAACAGGCAAAACTCAAATTATAACACAGAGTAAGCAGTGTAGGAAATAAAGTGCAATGTATAGTGCTTGCATTCAATCAACCAAAAGCGGGCCCTGGGATTACAAACACTTATAGATGAAAAGCACAGAGAGAAGACGTCAGTTACACACACCTGCTTTGCTTATGCCACAACAGTGTGAGCCACGTAAGACTGAACAGAAATTTGACTAACATGCAAATTAAACCAAGTAAAATATACAAAACTCCAATTAAATGGTGCTTTAAGCCCAAAACACTTGTTTTTATTCTTTGTTTTTAAGAAGAACACCAAAAATATGGGAACAGTGTTACAAAACTGTTTTAATTCCCCTCTGTGGCCAGTAGATGGCAGCAACAGCACATGAGACTCCTTCAGCGCCTTAACACCAGCTTCTCATCCATCTGCTACACCTTCCTCTTTGGTTGGCAAAGCCAAGCTACAGCATTCTAGGGTCCGTTTTAAAAACTCTTCTTAATCAGGTTACGTACTAGTGACAAAAATGTTCCTATCTGTAATATTCTGGACCAACGCACAGATCATCAAGATTCATCTGCTGCTCCCCTGTGCAACCCCAAGCTACACTTTGTACATTTGCATTATGCATAACCAGTGAGGGTCCAATGGGTAAACTGCCAGTCAAGAAGAATTAGACTGTAAAACAAATCATGTAACTAAATGGCCCTGAGCACATTTTTTTTATTAGAAGCGTTAGCCGAGGTTTAGAGGAACAAAGAATATGAAGCAATTACACAAGGCCGAACAGAACTATAGATGGCTGCTCATGATAGAGACTTAAACTATGTAATTAATTACTAATTACACACCTGGGCATTTAAAAACATGCAGGTCAAAATAAATCATATGCTACGGCTGACATGAATAAATCTCAGTTTAACCTCAGAGATCTCTCTTCTCTCAGAGTCTTTTTTTTCTGCTTGATACTTGTTTTAGTGTGTTGCCATTTTGGCTGATACTATTCCTATAAAAAAAAAAAGATTTCTCTCAGTCTGTGATCTCCAAAAACAAAAAACTATACAAAAATAGATTTATTTTGTTTATTAAAAAGTCAGTAAGTTAAGTCTCAGATCTAGATGGGGCAGCTTGACAGAGAGGATAACAAGGGGAATTCAGCCTGCTGACTCAGGTCCAGATGGCACTTGACATGTCAGGGTGAGGTCACGGAGTTTCAGGGGTCCCAAAGCTGTCCCTTAACCTGTTCCATAACCACAGCGGCACCAGTGTTCAATGCCACTGTTGTCAGTGAGAAGTCATCTCCAGTAATACAGGCGCATAAACAAACTCTTCCCCTGAGGCCTGAGAAGCTGGTTCTGGTCTTGTGACAGCAGAAAACAGAAAGAGGTCTCACGCTGGCTGTAAAACTCATTCTTTATAGTATCCTTCTACTGTGCAGCAGCAAGAAAGAGAAATGAATTACATGTAGAAAAATATTTTCTCAAACACCAACTCTTGGCTCTAATTAGCTGATATCTGATTAGCAAATAAACAATTTACGACTGCAGCTTGCAAACCAAGAATGAAAACTAAAGACATGAACACATGTCATTACAAAACAAAAAACAAAAATCACAAAAACACGAATAAAACGACTACATGACAATAAAAAAGAAGCCCTCCTTCCTTAACTTTCTGCACTCAAATCAGAAAGTAATGAACTAAACAAGCACACTTAACTTCACTGATCAACCTCACAACCTCTGTCACATGTGTCAAATTTGGCTCTTTGTTGATCGCTAAAGGTTGTTAATAACTCTTGGCCAATCAGCAACAATGTGCGTCTCATGCACAGGTCACCTGACGAGACAGGTGGTTCTCCACAGCAGCTGGGTGCCAACAGGTTAAGACAGAGATTGAAAACCATGAATCTTTACCGAATGTAAAGAGAAGCCTGTTTATCCTTTTGGCACAAGTTTTTATTTTATAAAAAAAAGAGGAAAAGAAATTTTGTCCTTCATGTCTGAATCCATGTACAACACAGATATGGAGACACATCCATGCATCTACAGCAGATTGTGTGTCTTTGAAAGGCACATTGTGCTCACAGGGATGGAGCTATAAGGGAGTTTTATATTAAATTTTACATCTGTGTGCAGCCACTAGCCTACCAGCAGAACTGTAATTAGAATGTATTGTTTTGCTTGACCTTATTTTATAAAGGCTAATAAGATTTTTTGTGGACATGTTCGCATGCAAAAGGCCACTCCAAACAAATTAATTTATTTGATTTAATTAATTGAAGTACAACAATAAACTCTATATGCCTGGCCCTGACGCAACACTCATTTTCCCCAGTGAATTTTTGGGAAACGGCTCCTCAATTCAGATTTCCCGACTCGGAGCAGACAAACCCCGAGTTAGCAATCCAAGATGGCGGCAGTGAATGTAAACAGTTGTGAAACTGTAAACCTTTGAATCTGTACTGCCACTGTTGTGTATTTGTGACTTAGTAAAGAAGCCATACACAGAGCACTGACCAACATACCTGGAACGTGGCCTCTTTGTTGGTCAGTCTGTAGGAAGAACCAGTACCAACCCCTGCTGGCCTCAGGGATTGGTATTGGTTGGTGTGCATGCTGCCGGCTGTAACCCATAATTCCCTTCAGGATTAATAAAGTATTTCTGATTCTGATTAAACTACCCAAATGAACTGCAATTTAAAAAAAAAAAAAAGCATGATTACTAAATCTATAGTAGTTTACCCTCTTTCATTGATTGTGATACTGGTGAGGTTTTAGGTTTAGGTTGTGCACAAACTGCCTCAGATTTCTGCAGCTGAACAGCCCATAGGTTTCATGATTCCCACCTGCCCATTTCCAATTTCACTCTCACACAGAGGATAGTTTCTTCTGTGTGAATTTACAGCTGTTCAATGTTCTGTCCATGTTCTATGACAACCATCACATTGACTTCATCACATTTGTTTCTGTGTATTTGTTGCTAATGTGCCTGATTTGTATGGGAGTTACTGCCTAGGAATCAACTAACCATCAATCACCTTGGAAGTCTCCACTGAATTTGTCATTTGCAGGAACAGATAATGATTAAAGTGCAGCAGATGTTAATGGCTAGGCAGTGGAGTATTTTCACATTTCGATCAATAAATTCAGAACTTCTAATCAAACTAAGTGTTCGCTCTCTCAAGCTGTGAATGACTAGAAAAACTGCTAACGTTACTTCAAGCCTCCGCCTACACGGTCAAAGGAGCCAAACACAGTTTTTTCTGCGGATGTTATACACTGAAAACTTTTCGTTTGAATTATTTTTAACAGCATGTATCATAGCAACACGTATTCAAAAACATAAAACATGTTTTAACATAAAACACAAACAGTTGCCAAGAGAGTTCAAAGCCTTGTGGTCATACTAAGGCAATCCTTTGATTCAACATTGACTAACTATTAAAGTTAAACAAAATAAATAAATGTTATGTCGCTTTTTATGGGGTAAAATCTTTAATCAATATCAAAATAAAAGATGCTGAGAGCACGACTGCATCCTCAGAAATGTGGTTGCATTCCCATAAAGACTGCCATGGTATGATGCCTCTGTGGAAGCAGACAAAGAAATCCTGGAAGGGAGTGATGGCTGCTGGTGGGATGGGGGGGTGGAGTGGACCAGCACAGTTTAGGCAGAGGAACAAAAGATTACCCCCTCTAGACAGCCATTACTCAAACGGGCCCAGCATGGGAGATCATGCTCCCCCACAGCAACTCATGAAAAAGGGGTTGCATACCTCATCATGACAGCAAAGTAATCCCCACATAGCCAGCTCGAAGGAAACAAACTGGGGACGTGGACTGTATATATCAGGCAGATGTGAGGGACAGGTGAGAGCGTGAGGGACTACGTTTCACATTCCTGAAGAGAGGAGTGTAAACGGGGTTCTCCAGGGAAACTCATACAAAGAACATGAGAAGTGATGTTGAGATGTCCTGTTCTTCTTACCCTGTCATACAGCATTAAAGTGTGACTCTAAGCACTGTGCTGCAAACTTGCTTTTGTCCCAGCCATTATCCACTCGTAGGCCACGCTACAAAATCCTCTGACACTTGCTGGACAAAAGCTGCCATGTTTTGGCCGGGCGATTCCCATCACTTATGTTAACAATGGCCGTTTACACAAAGTATTATCCTGCACTGAGAGAAGGTGTATGACACACGTGGCATAAATGTAAAATTCCCATAAGAAATATATTACATTACTGTGCTTGTTGTAGAAATAATTTATGAGGGAGCAAAATGCCATTGCCTCGAAACACTGTTTTAATTAATTTTCTGCTGCACTGCCACATCTTTCGTTGCATAATATTACACATTTTCTTCAAGTATGCATGTTCGAAGTACATGCACTGATATCACATTGACGAAAAAATTCTTAATGTAATGTGGTGTGACGAGAATGTCCACACAGTGCAGCACAGCTCAGGATCAAGGCAACCCTGTATCTGTCCTGCCCACATTAGTCAAAGCAAGCTTATCTTCTCAGTGCATGGGTAAAAGCACACAGCGTCACAGGCAGGGGCTAAAAGGGGAAAAATGAGGGTTAAGCTGCTTTCAATATTAGTTCTCTCTGAAAAGATGACTCCATAAATATGTAGAAGCCATGAATCCAGGCTTTATTTACAGGTCAAATGACTGGATGTGTGCAGACAGACACTGTGGGTTTCTAGGTAAAGAATAGAGAGAACTGAATGGAAATGTTGAACTGAATGATAACATTTTTCTGTTTTGATCAGAAAATAATTTCTGGTATGATCTGCAGGAGAGGGGCATCGGCACAAGTGTTAATTCTAAAGAAGATTGACAGACTGAAAGAACACCAGCAGGAAAAACGATGAGCAGCCAGACACATAGGGAAGCATTTCAGAGCATGCATGAAGTACACGATGCATCACCCAGACAGCACCGAAAACGTAATGTGATTACACGAAAACACTGAGCCCAATTTGCATTTGATATGCCCGACTAAAAAAAACCCAAAAAAAACCAAACCCAAAAAACCCCAACAACATAGTA
Source organism: Aulonocara stuartgranti (assembly GCF_965226115.1). Classification (NCBI taxonomy): domain Eukaryota; kingdom Metazoa; phylum Chordata; class Actinopteri; order Cichliformes; family Cichlidae; genus Aulonocara; species Aulonocara stuartgranti. The sequence continues at coordinate 19,640,678 of NC_138955.1, forward strand.
ATCCATCGCTCAAGACAGACTATAGCAGTTAAGAATCCTTGGCAGCGCTTCCCTAGCTGTGACTTGGTGTAATTTAAGGAACCCCCTGATACTGCTCCCAGGTGATGACAAAATTTAGGGCAAGGCATACTGTACCAAAAGAGACAAACAGACTGCCCCACAATTTGATCTGCTGCCATCCTAACAGCCCTGCCCTGAGCAAATGTAACCGGAGAGCTCACTGTTTGTATTGGAAACTCGAGCTGCCTTTGCAGTCAGGTGGAAAAACAAGGTAGGGGACTTTAACCTGCATGTGCAACATAAAAGTGCTCAGCAAAAACAGAGGGAGGGGCTAGAGAGCCAACAGCATGCTGTGCATGCAGAGATGAAACACACCTCTGATTTGCATGCACGCCTGGATTTTAAAAACAAGTGGACTGAATGGCAGCGTAACAATGAGGCCTTAGAACAACCTGCTATTGATCTACAGACTCTATGAAGTGAATTCAGGACGTAGCAGGTGATTCTACTCCCCGAGTTTACCTGGAAATACCAGCTGGAGATATCAACATAAAAAACAACAGAGCACTTACTTCAAAAATAAAGAGGATAGAGTCCAGCTCCTCCCTTTGAGATTTGTTCCCTGAAGCACAAAGAATACACGTTTAGTACAAAGTTTTTAAAACATTTTACCTGAAGCTATGCTGCATAGAGCTTCATCAATAATGCAAAAATAATATGGGCCATTGCATAAACATTCATTTAAATGAACGTGTATGACCATGAGACCGCAGTCCCAGTGGGAATGAATGAAGGCAAGCTCAATCCACTCAGTTACACTAAACATAATCAGATTGATTCTCTAAGTACCGCTGCTCTGGAAATGTGGGGCAAACGGAAAATAACCTTTGCTGTAGCACAGAGGGCAAAGAGAGGGTTAATTATTGAACCGACACTGACAGCAGCAGCTAAATAGTTCATGTGCAGTTTATTACAAAAAAAGCTTTTACTCACCTTTTTGTTTTAAGTTGCTTTCCAGTGTAATGAAATTTTCATAGAAGATAAAATAAATCTGAGAACTGTTGCTCTCAAAGAATGTCTTCAACTCACTCTTGTCAATGATATCTGGGGGAAAAGAAAAAGAAACTCAATCAACTTTAGTCAGTGAGAATATAAAATAATAATTAAATAAAAAAGAAACAATCACTTTTATTCAACAGTGTATTCAACGTTCAAGGTTTGTTAATGTAGAGATTTTCCCCTGTAGTCTGTTTTGAGAAACCTGGATGCTTTAATGTTGTCTGTGTGACACTAATCACAGGAGTGACAGTGAGTTCCCATTAGTTCCCCATTTAAACAGAAAACTACATACATTTTAAAACAAAGCAAATTGCTTCACTTCCTTAAGCAGTGTAACTTCTCCCACTCCTCACCTGTAGCCACGGGAGAGAACTGTTTTTTTTGGGGACGTTGAGAAACTTTTTACCCCGATCTACAATTTCACAATTTGAAAAGTGAAAGATTTCTAAATGATGCTTTTACTGTGAAATGTGCATTTTATCCAACAAAGACACAATTTTTGTATTGTTGCCTCTGTGGTGGCGCACAGAGGCACATCCGTGCATTGGTACATAAATTATAATAAGTAACTAATAAGTAATACATGTTAAGCTGGCACTACAATGAATAGACCGATTCCGGTGCCACCATGTTGCACCTCAACCGACTACAGTGGTCCTTCTGCTCTGGAGCCTCAGCCTGGTACAAGGTTCTGGTTAGCTTGCAATCAATCTCCTAAACAGAAGGCAAACAAGCTGCAGTCCATCACAGTGAAATGGATGCCGTCTAATAAATTCATCCACCCATCCAACCGCTTATTTAACTCAATCCATCTCAGCAGTTATGGTGCAAAAGGCGCAGTGAACCACGCACCGGTCCACTGAGATCTGGCAGAGGGACAGAGAACCTTACCTTCTCCCATATACATGCACCTATGGCTAATTAACCTAAAATGCCTTTGGGAGAGAACCAGAGTACTCAGAAGGTCCCACAGGCACAGGGAGAACACAGAAACTCAACACATAAAGGGCCCAGTCGACTAGGAGGTGCAAACCCAGAACCTTATTGTGAGGAATCACTTTAAGGTTCTGCTTAAGCTAAACGAGTCGCAAAATATACTTTTTGTAGCTCCCAAAGGCAAAGTCCATGTGAGGAATACAATGCAAAGCTAAGAGCACTTAATCTAAAGAATGGTAGTCACAGTTTAACATGGAGACAAAACATACTTGCAAACCAAATAAATGTTAAAGAAAATATCAGTTTGTGATTTTTTCCCCTTTTGTTTCCTTCTGTTTTTTCAAGATTGCAAAACTCTCAGACAATATGAGGCCATTGTTTCAGTTACTGCTGTGATGAAAGTCTCCTCCATGTTTCAGCCAGTAATACTTTGAGTTCATCTACACTGGAGGATGAATAAATGAGATGACTTTTTTCCTCCATGCCATCCAATAGGGCTCTTTGGGATTTAGGTCAGCACTCAGGAAGTGCTATTGTAAGACAGATTTTCTCCTGGGCAAAAATACACTTTAACAGGCAGCTGGGATGCTGGAAGAGACACCTCTGCTTGATATTTAACTAATACACATGTTTAAGCTTCCTCAAGCATTAATCTATCTATATTTATTTACAGCTGTGGTAAATGTGTTTTTCAATGCATTAAATAGCAGTTTAGTCACACACACACACACACACACACACACACACACACACACACACACACACACTGTTGAAAACTATAATTTCCCCATATACATTTCCCAAAAATGATTCCTGGCAAAACAGAGCAATTAAGCTTCACCTTCTGTTCCAATTCTCCCTCTACTAAATGGCAAATTGGAAAACTCCCAGAAGCTGTCCAACTCCCGGGGACTGCTGGAATGATGAATTACGTGACAAAGACAAAGCTTTGCCCTGAGATCAAAGCAGGGATAATGAAGATGCATGATGAGAAAACTGAGTCAAAGTAATGAGTGTTTTACATTTTTAGCCTCGATTTAGGAAAAAATAAATAATCATGTCATCATGGGTGAATCCCTAGTGACGCTGCTGTTTGACAGTTAGATGTATAATGTAACGACTAATTGGTGACACACAGTGAGATGACACCGACTTTCTACCCGACCCAGTTTTACTACCATCAATGCTTTACAGTTACCTTAGCTTGCCCATAATTACTGTAGACTAACAAAACTACCTGATGATATCCGCAGATAGGCAACCTCCCTGCCAGCCAGCAGCTAGCAATTTAAATCAGTGTAATGCAGCTATTATCAGCCCATTGCTGTAGAAACAGATGCTTGTTTTCAACTGAGAAAGCACAAGAAGATGTACATGAAAAAAAGAAAAGCTACATTAATCCCATGAGGCTAAGATTCATTAATCATGAAACAAAACAGTGAAGCATAACCAAGAATAGCTCCATCAGGAAATTCAAATGTCTGTATTATTTAAACTACCGGTTTAAATAATTTTTCGTTAAAAAACACAGGGATAAAAGGGGGAGATTTTTTTTAGGTTTTTATTTCAGCTAATTTTTAACCACTAAAAACAGTTGTAAAGAGATGCTGGAAAATGTAGGATAACAAAAAAATAATACTAATTAAAAAAAAGATTATTATTCCAATTTTCCCATTTCCAATCCAAATCTAAACTGATTTTAGGTTATAGATTAGATTTAGACTATCAGACTGTTTTAGATGAGCCAATCTTAATCACAAAACACATTGAACTGAAGGAATTAGCTCCGGTCAACTGCACTGTTATAAAAATAACATCCAACACTAAAATGATTTAAAGAAATCTAATGAACCTTAGTCTCCAGTCACACATGCCTATAGCCAGCCACCAGTTGCTATGGAAAAAAAAATATTCCTTGAGTGGTTGCAAGTGGCTGCAGGCAGTTGCTGCAAAATCAACTACTAAAGCCCCAGTCGCATGATTTAGCAGTAAAGACAACTATTACTTTAAAGTAGAATGTTCTCCATAAGGTAACAAGTGCTTGCAGACAAATGCATCTTGCATGAACACTATGGGCCAACCCAGGAATCTGCGAGACCAAAGAAATCACAAGGTCAATCAAAACATACTCTGTGACCGATTTAACCCAGAGACAGCCACCAACCTCCAGAAAACACTCGCTAACCACTGAGGCAAAACAGAGTGAGACTGCAGATGAAGAAGGCTGAAATAAGCCTTCAATGGAAGAGTGCCTGGGCTCTCCCTTAGAGCTACAGTGAGAAGCTTGGTCACTTGGGAGCGGCTCAGAGTAAAGTAGCCCCAGATGCACAGGGGGAAATATTCTAGTTATCCAGAATCAGAAATGTTGCACAGAATAATACACCAAACCTTTTTAAAGGCTCATGTTGCTCAGTTTGGCGTTTCTCTGCTACTAGGGCTGGTCGATATAACAATATATATCGGATGACGATATAAAAACATCTATCGTTTCATTTTACGCTATTGTTTGTTTCGTGGTGTCGCAAAATAAACTGTTTACGGCAATATTTTTTCATCGTTTTGATGGCCACTGTAGTGGCTATATTCATTTCTTAAAGTTCTCTCTTTCTCTTATATTTAATATAACCACACTACGGATGGACAAGCGCCTGTTTTTTTTTTAGTTGTCGTTAGCAACAACGACGGTAAAACCATCGCATGTCCGCTTGTTTATTTTCCACATTAACCTTTCACAATAAAGCTCAAGATCCTGTTGAGAATTTTCAAAATAAACGGAATCACATGAAAAAGTATGCAGAATATTGACGGGTGAGAAGCAAAAAAAAAAAAAAAAAAAATAGTTGTCAGGTGCTAAAAAATAAACCTTACACTCAGAACAGGCTTTTCCCCGCAGCACGCTGTGTAATAAATACAAAGAAAACGGCGGCCTTTACAACTTATGTCTAAAAAAGTGTAGTTTCATGCATCGGTTAGAACACTCGACTCCAGGTACACGACGCCCAGCTGGAAACACTTCACCTACCCGAGATTCACAGAATTTACAGAAAATATTAAATTTTTTGTGATTTATATTGTTATTGGGACGATAGATGTTTTATATCGGGATATGAGATTTTGGTCATATCGCACAGCCCTATCTGCTACCCTATCTAGTTAGTGTGAACCATAAAGAATGATTATAATACTGTTTAATGTGAGTTTAGTGTATCTGACGGACGAAAGCCAAACCAGTTCCACACCACTGAAGTTGAAGCATTTTTAAAAACCAGTTCTGGTTCATCCGTTTCATTCAACGATACGCTTTCTCCCTTCTCATTCTCCATCGCCGCCATGCTTTTTCCACCATGTGCGTATGAAAACAAAGGCACTGCACATGCACGTTTTACCCATATTCTATCGCAATATTTAATTTTCTTATCATTGCCCAACATTATACCAGTATTACTGTGAACAGTATGGTATGGCTCAGCCCTACTATCCACGTTACTATTTTAGAAATCAAAGTTGTTATGCACATTTGTATAACATCATTCCCCTAATTCCAATCTTTCAATCACTTCCAAAAAACAAAAAAAACAAAAAAGGGTTTATTATCTGGCTCAATGAGTGTCTGTGTCTGGTAAACCGTGAGCCCATGGGCTGTAGTAACGTCACAAGCTTTTAAAAAGTGAGCTTTTAGGACATGCTGCATATGAATGCTGCTAATGAAAAGCTGAGAATGACCTCTAATATAAACAAGCCCCTAACAATAATCAAACAAAACATGCAAAGTCATAGTGGAAGCAGGGCTGACACGTTATCATTTAGAACAGAACAGCCGCTTTAATGACAAGAACATACACAAGTCAGTGCACATCAGAAAACTAAAGGTATACTTTTCCCCCCCTATTGTAGGATCTGTACACCTAAGAATATAAGACAAACTTGTCCCTATACATTATTATTAGTTAGTAAAACTGTACAGAATATATTTGAAATAAGATTAAATGGACAGGCATTGGGGAAAACCATTTAAAAAAATGGCTAAATCAGCAAAATGCAGAGGATGGTAGCTGCCCACTTGACAACCCTAGCTCTACTATGTGTTATCCTTTGAAGCTAGTGCAAGAACCCACAGTCACCTCTGAGCACAGGAAGAATGAAGGATTATTCACTGCTTTCCCAGTAGCTTTGAAAACATGGAAGAAGTGCAGATGCACAATCTTTAACTTGGATTCAGCACATTGGCCTTAACATGTCCTGTGTATAATAAACAGTAAGAACTTGACCTTACAATATAAAAGTGCCCTGAGATGAAACTATGTGTACTTAAGAGCTCTGTGGATAAAATACAATTAAAAAAAAAGTCTTCATATCAAACAGATTAGATTAGAAAATCATGTACCTGTAATGTAAGACGGAGAAAGAAAAGAATTGTGTAACAATTCATCACTAAATGCCTCTAAATTAAATATTATTGGCTGCTTCATATGTTTATGGTGCTGGGTGAATTTCATACATCAAGCTGTTGTGATACTAGTCTGCGCTCTTCAGCAGTGGGTAAGCCAACATCCTTAAGCCCTTAAGGATGTTGGAAAAAGCTGACAGTCATCTGCCTACAAGTACTAAAGTTCAGATAAAGAGCCTAGATGTGATTGGGAGTGTATACAATCCCTCCTAACAGACCTACTGTCCAGGCTACATGGAGAGGGTTAATGCATTAAAATTCAGTAATGAGAATACTCTAATATCTGATCACACTGCCAGCTACTAATGGTCTGCTAAGCCATTAATGATTTACAGAAAGAGAGGAACTTTATTTCTTATGCTTGCTACATCAGGACTTGCTTTTTATGAAAGAAATGTGTTAAATGAAAGAATGAAATTGTTCAATAGCATCCAGCAATGTGAGAAGATATCCAACATCATCAGGTAACAGGATGTGGACAGAAAGCGACAGAACCTGCTCTCCAGACCCAGGAATGCTGGGGATAACTCTGTATCCTCCGATTCCAACAAAATAACTCAGTCCTTTGAATGACACGCCTCCATCTGTCATTCTCCATCTGCTCGCGTCAAAAACAGGAAATGAAATGATAATGAAATGCAATCAGCCAAATAATGAGATAGGAAGGCAATGCATGGTAGCATGGAGATACAACACAGGAATTAGTGTTGAATTAATCAAGAATCATACTGGGTAAAAACGCTCTAACTTTGGCAGTGGCAACATGACTGCTGATAGACATGCTTATACAATTTATGAAACTGCTGTTAGAAATGTCTCTCACACACACCTTTAGGGTTTATTGAAGAAGTTCAAAAACACAATAAAAATGGGTGAATGAAACAATTTTATTGGTGAAAAGAGTAAACGGGGTGTGGCCAAACTGGTTCGAGCTGAGTTTCACAAACGTTCAAAGTGCACAACAAACTCTGAGACAGAGTCAATAAACAACAAGATCACATCTGGCTGGGTATCTGCAGGCCGAGGGCAGAAATCTAAGGCTGACACACACACGCGCGCACACACACACACACACACACACACACACACGGTCTGATAAATCTCAATATCTGCTGAGACGCACAATTTAGTGCCGACTGCATAAATCTAGAGAGCTAAACTGCCTTCAAACGTCAAATGCCGAGTTCATGCCACAGGTGCTATTTTGTTCCTTCCAGTTACTGTTTATTTTCTGATAAAGTGCCCAATAAGGCTTCATACTCACATAAAGCCTTTTTTGGTTGCATAAAATGCAGTAAAAATGACTTGTGGGGATCACCAAGTCAGCCCTATTAAACAAACAATTGCATGAACACTCTTCTAAATGGTGCTGACAGTGATAAGTTAATGATTCGGAGATCTGCAATTTTCTACAATGGAATTAATAAATACATGCCAAACACATCAGCCATGCCAGGTTTGGCTCGGAGGACACAGTTCTCCATTGTGATGTTTCCTGTTAACTGTCAGGAAAGGGCAGATGTTCCACCCCTGTGTGAAACGACCAGCTGCAAAACAATAATATGCAGCCAGAGCTAAGAGCCATAATCTTATATACTGCACAGCCGTTAAACACAGTATCTTCTCAAAATGTTCAGTCTAATACTATCAGCTCATCCTCCTGTCTAAAAAAATTAATTTAAAAAATGACAGATTATACCTTTACTTTCTGATCTTTGGCAGCGCTGTTATCGGATAATTCATATCATCGTCATCATCATGACATGAATGAGGCTTCCTTACATCTTACTGTGACTTCTACAACAAAGAGACCGAGAGCTGCTATGGTGAGAGTGGTTGGAAATACCCCAAACAGTGTTCAAGTGTTATCTAACGCTTTTGCACATCCTTTGATGCATAACCATTTCAAATAAGGTGGAAAAATGAACAGCAGCCACCCGCTGGGTAAAGCAGAACAGTCTCAAGTTTTAGCTGAATAATTGGTGTGCTCTTCTGCTGTTTGCTCTTTGAAGGTGATGGGCCACGATACGCCACTCTGCCTACTCCCCTGTTTAAAGTTAATCAGCAGACAACACATCCAATAAAAACTGACATTCAGTGTAACAGGTTTTGTTAAACCACATTTAAGTCTCTGGGTAAATTCCAGTGTACGCCACTTATTTCAATTAAAGCTGAATCATTAGTATGCCACGTCATACACAAAAAGCAGTCGAATAAAGCCTTTGATCAGACACACTCTCATTTGCATTAGTCCTGGGCTAGCTAGCACTGCAGGTGCACTATATTCTTGCCAGAAAGGAGATGAGAGAGAGAAGAGACTGATATGTGCCCTTGGCTGAATGCTCACATTAGACACAGAGGACTCTTTAAGGGCCCCGGCACGGATGCCTGGAGGCTGCCAACACGTAGGAGCACAGATATGGCATGCCAGCTAAAGGAGAAGGCGACAAATGCACTATGGATGCCATTATACTTCCCAAATTTAGAGAGACTGCAGGAGATTGATCATAATAAAGATACGCCTGTTCCTTGAGGATTTCTTGAGAATATTCAGTTCTTTAACCAGTTCAAACATTTTTCATTTATTTATAAGTATTTATTATTGAATAATAACTGCAAAAGTCAGCAGCAATACCCTTAGCTATTCTACTCAAGTACCTTAGCTATAAAATATTCCAATTAACAAAATGCATTTAAGTAAGAATATTATTACCGTCATCCTTCCAGAAATAATGGAAATTCTATATGAATATGAAGCCAATTATGGGCACTACTTAAAATCTGTTTTTTTCTGCTCCCCATCCTGCTCCGTGGCTGTTTGCATGTTGAGCTACGATCCTCCACTAACAGACAGCATGATTCACAGAGCCGCCCAAATGCTATTTGATCATTCTTAGTCAAGTTAACTTAGTGAAAGCGGTGACAGTGTGTCTCAAACAGTTATCATGGCTGCTACCAGTGGTCACAGTAATTAGTTACAGTAATTACATATGTCAGGCAGGAAATCCAAAGTGTGGAATCATTTTGAGAGAGTGGAAGAAAACCCTAAGAGGGTGACATACTAAGTCTGCACGCAAACAGTCCTCTTATTTGTTGACAGACATCAAACATGACATTTGAAACATGTAAGTGGACCAACATGAGCCCAGTCTTTCTATTCAACATGTTTTAATGTTGAATAAAAAAAAAACTAAAAAAAAAAAAAAAAAAACTTGTCAGTTATTGCACTGCATTCAGAAAAAAAAAATGCTGCTGATAAAACAATACTGGTAACATTTTGAAAGGCTTTGTGTCGAGGGGACATTTTTCTTATAATGTGGTACGGCCTTTACAATATTATTTAACAATGTCTGTCTTAGCACTGGAAGTGAAACCATTTGTGCTCCACCCAAAATAAATACTGACATAATAAAATTATTTTTGTCAACAAATGCTGCCAATCAAAGGGAAGCCAGGGGCAGCATTAATGCAGTGCTGATGGAAACTTACTATTAAGACATGCAACAATACTTGAATACCTTTGGAACAAACTAAAGATATAAAGTCAGTGTGCAGAGTTTGAATGTTTTATACTTAGTTAAAAACAATCTAAAGGCAGACAACAAAGGACAGACCTGCTGCCGTCAGCTGGTTTCATTTAAGTGTAAGGTTAACAGATTTCAACCATTTCTAAAGTATCTCAGTAACTGCTAATAAGCTCAAGAGTATGCCAAGTTACTCTAACTTTTTTTGTGGCTGTCTGTGCTAAAAAAAAAAAAAAAAAAAAAAAAAAAAAAAAAAGGAAGCAGAGTTAATATATAACTTCTTCTAAAACTATTTAATATATCTACAGTATCCACACTATTAAAATGGGACATAACAAACACGTAGAGTCAATTATCAGTCCTAAAATTCCACGTTCATGAATGTAAATGAAGAAGAAGACAAAACAGGAAAACATATCTCCTGTAGGAAGTTCTTTGCAACCCACAGAAGGTTGATATTTGACCAAAGTGAAACAAAGTTAATCATAAATCTGCTGCAACCAGCAGAGAAGGACACATCTGTCACATGATGCAATAAGGAGCAATCAGTGTGAGGCACATTTGAGGCCTTGATAGCACACAGTGAACATTTGTGTTACTAAATGCGCTCCAGGCTTTGCCAATCTACAGATGTCAATCATAATTCGATGCTCGCTGGGACAGAATGATTTTCCTTATCAGGGGGTCTATTAGAGCCATTTGTTTTATTACTGACAAGACTCGTCTTCTATGGATTGCTTCGGCCATTAAAGCTTTTATTTTGCAGCACTGGGCAAATGTACAAGTGGTTGGCTGATTGTGAGCTTAGCTTAAGAAAATAAATAAAATATTTCCAAACTTTATGTTTATGGTTGAAACAGACATTTACTCATCATAATCTTTCAAACTTATAAAACTGTATTTTAGATACAAGATCCACAAAACTGACATGATCTAACAGACATGTCCAATATCAGAATATCCTGTCATTTGTCAGAGGCACTCACACCTTGCTGACTTGTATATTAGCCAATGCTTCACTGATCAATTGGTGGACCCATAACTAACATGGTGCTAGGGTAAAGCAACACTGCAAAGGCTGCCACACTCTCAAAGCATCAGCTATACTCATGGAAGACCATAAATTAAATCTCATCAGGCTTGTCATAACATGATGTAACATGATGGTGTGGATAAAAACTAGAGTCCTATTTAGACGTATTATTTATGGTTGAGGGTGTAGAGCTTCATTAAATCAATCACAAGAATGAAACTGTGATGAAAAAGGACTTTCCTCCAATCCCATCACTTTTGGTCCATGTCATTTCATTATGGTGCCACCATGCCAAACACTGCATGAATGCCTCTTGACTTGCAGTTAGTGTCTAGCTGTGTAACAGATTGGGGCCTATGAGTCTACAGAGAGCACAGTGTGAAGTGGTCATGCTACAACTGGCAAAGCCTGACCTTATCCCAGTCTGAGCCCACACATTAGAAAACAGCTTATCGCAGAACTGAGCTGCTAAACTGGCAACACTCACTCTTCCTCTCCACGCACCATCTTTACTTTTATTGAGAGCTGTGGAAACGAAAGACCAAACTGAAACAAGTGGACAGGTAAAGACGCAACAGCTGACCACAAGGCAAGGTCACATGAACACCTGCAAGTGTGTAACCCCAAACAGAGGTTCTATTTTCATTGAATATCAATTTGTCACTGACTATTTTTGAAACAAACACCAGCCTCGATTGTGCTTTACTCAAACTACTAATCTGATGGACTGTAAGCCAAACCTGAGTGTTTGTTTTTACTTGGCTTTAAAACTGCTTAAGATTAGCGGGAGCTTGTGCATTCAAAAAGGCAACATGAAATGTAAATCCACCCTGAGATCAGATCTCAATAACATGCTGCCACAGTAAAACACGGGGGCTAGGTTTAAGTTTGGCCATTATAAAAACAGGAAAGGTCAACAGTGAAACCTGTCAAACTGGTTTTGCAGTGGGTGAAACACAGATCACCCACAGCACAACACAGGGTTTTGGTGTTTTTCTCTCCATTTCATCAACTGGCCTGTAGCTAAAAGGGGAGGAAAGGAATTCATTCAAAAGCATGTGATTTAAACATATCTTTATATCTGAAATGTGGGCTCTGATAAACAGCAGTGATGGCAAAAAGAAAATAAAGCCAAGAACATTTCCAAAAGACTCAAAGAAATGGCCCCAGAGTTTATTCTGATGGTGTATGAGAAACACCTGAAAACACAGACACGGGACACCCTAAAACTGTCACTACTACGGTATGGACGTACTTCAACATCAACTTAACACTAATAAGAGCCCTCCACTCCTACTGAGGTGTGCCGATCCAGCATTTATAATGCGCGATAGCTAGTTTCTGTTTTATGGTGCCATGATTTGCAATTCTAATCACCCAGGGACTGCGGGATAGGACTTCTTTGTACTGCCAAATGCTTATCTTGACTCTGCCACCAGTTTAGAAGCCACCAACATTAACAGCAGAAACAAGGGTGGAAACAAACTGTTCCTCTTATTACATCTACTTTTTAATCTTGTTCTTAAAGCCTGAAGCTCTTTGCCTACAGAGTTATTAATCTCTGATCTGTTCCAATGTAGCTAATGAATAAATAAATCATCATTCATTTACCAGAGTGACTCTGACAACTACTGGTCAAAACACTCGTTTTTCACCTTCCACCTGCTTCCTGTGTGTGGCCAGATAACTCAGTCTTTATGTAGAACTGAAGCTTTTTCCCCAGCTTACCTTAGTTCCTCTATAACTTCTTTTAAAAAAGCTCTTCCACTGATTTATCTAAAACAAATACGTGGATGAGGTTTTACATTCGTCTGCCCAGCAGCTATCTGTTAGATCATCAGCCATTTTTCACACTGTAATAGGCTCACATGAGCCTTTTTGCAGATGTGGACAAAAACAAACCTGTTTTGCTGCTTTTACATTTTTGAGATCATGACAGTTATAATCCAGTCTCTTCTTTTAAGGATCGATTTTTAAGAAGTCTAGTTGTCTCTAGGGAGGGGGGCGATGCTGCTTCTGATAAATAGCCCCGAGAGACTGAAGCTGACACTTTCATTACGATCAACTGCACCATGATATACACATATTTGGGTTTTATTACTGACTCAAAGGGTACTTAAATCAGTGAAGCAGCACAGTAAGTAACAATAACATCTAGAAGTGACTATTTGATAACCTGCATGGCTAAGTTCTGTTTTGCTGCAGAAGCGTCGTCTACCTGTTGATGCCAGTAGCTGCTCCCATTCTTGATTGACAAGACAGTAAAAATTATAGACTTTATGAAAGGAAATAGATCTTCCCCTCCAGCCTAAATAAACCATGTGGTTAACATGACCACCTTGTTAGATATCACTGCAACACAATAAATAATTGATATCCATGACAGAGTCATAGTCCTGCCGACCCTATCAACTAATATAAAGCAGTTAAAAACATTCACCTTTATGAGCAAATATATATTAAATATAAATTTAACTGATAAAGTCTACAACAATTTATAATGTACAGTCAAATCAGGCAGCTTTACACTATTCCATGATTATACAGTGTTAGATATTCCTCATTTCTATTCTGAAGCATCTCTGTGCTTCTCTTAATAAGGCATTTAGCACGTGTTAAGTACGTGCTAAGATGCTAAATGCCTAGACCATTATGAGAGGAGGTGCTGCTGTAATAGGCAACACTACAGAGCTGTTAAAGCTGCCATCTAATCTAAGCAGCACACAATGCTTCTAACATCATTATATTAACAGTTTATCTGACAGGGAACTAACAATGATTTCTTTCTGCATACTTCTTCATTTATCTGGAAACCAGGTAAATGTTTTGGTTTAAAAGTGGTCAGATTTATTTTACTTGTAACATTAAAGAGTCCACTTATGCCAATTAGTGTCAAAAAGCTTTAATCATCCATGATGACTCGGATACAAGTTTAGTTGGTGATAGCATGAAAATAAGAAACAAAACTCAAGACTGTGAAAGGTTAATAAAATCCTGAAAGGACAGTTTAATATGACACTTGCATTGAACTGCACTACACTTTTTAAGTGTTGATATCCTGCCTACGCAGTGTGGGATAAAAGATGGTAAGAGGCTGGACTTGTTCACAAGTCTAACCTGAGTGTTGTACAAATGGGGCAGAATCAGAAGTCAAGTGATCTCAGCCTTTACTTCAGCCACACAGAGGACCTTCTTGAGAGCACTTCCAGTGTTGTGCTCATTGTTCCCCCCTGGTGCTTCAACTTGTGATTTCCTCCTCTAACAGCAGCACTTTCAGTTGACCCCGACCCACACAACAGCACACGAAGAAAGGCAGAGTGTAATGACACCATTTTCATTTTTTGTGAACGATGAGTACAGAGCTTCATTTTTTCCCCAGGTTTACCTTTGGTTGCAAACTTAAAAATACCAAGACCTACAACAAACACACCTGAGTGTTATCACTGGCAACACTTGTTCCAGTGCAGTTCACAAGCAGATTCCAGCTGAGCCTGTTTACACCAGCTGAAAAGTAAAGAAACAACAGCTAATTTACTCCTTCAACCAAGGCACCCGGTCTCAAGTCCTCACAAACGAAAAGCTTTGAGTTAAACATTTACGAGCTTCAAATGCAGCAGCGTGACTCGTTTATAGCTGACTTGGCACTAAAAAAGAAATACTGCCCCGGGGATACAATGGGTATTCCTCCAGACAAACACTGTTGTTTACATTCATGTCAATGAAGGATTTCCTACACTTTCATCATCATACTCCAGGTCACTATGAACAACCTGGAGCACTGGGATGCACAGCGAGCTCAGCAGGTGGGGGCCGAGGATGAGAAAGACTTCGCACAGAGAGAAGTCAAAGGAAAAGCGGTTGGTGCCACAAGTGTGTGAAGCAGTGAGTGATCAGGTGGTTTTGCTGGGCTCCTGTAATTAACAACCTCAGCCAAATGCAGCCAGGCATGACCAGCAAATTAACATGCAGCAGCTTTCACACTCTATCCCACAGATCGGCTCAGTGAGCAGAAAACCAATAGAGGGCCACTCTGAAAATAGCCCAGACCACAGATTGTCCTTTCAAGTACAATACTGCTGATAGTACCACTGATTTAACAAGCCTGTTTACCAAATTTCTGGTGTTGGTGTGGCAATGACATAAAGAGGTCAAATTTTGGATAACTTAATAGACAATGACCTTGAGAGAAGACGAGCAGGTTGAAAACTTCTGTGCAGAAATTAAAGGATTACTGAAAACATAAGAGTCATTAAAAAACAAACTGTGCCTTAATGGTATCTTCTCCTTGGAACATAGTAAATAAGTGTGGTAAACCCCAGCTGTGGATGCTTGACATACAGGTTGTAAAGTTTAACAAGAAGCTACATATTAAATTTCCTCCCACCAGAAGCTGTTCCAGCCTGCCGCCTCTGGAAATGTCTTCTCTTGCTAGTGTTATGAATAATAACATTTAAATATTTCAAAAAGATAAAACAGCGTGATTGGTGAAAGAAGGTCAGCTCTATCCAAGTCCCTGTCCTGCCCTGTCCTCCACCTCACCCCCATCTCTCATCAAGCTTCCTGCCACACAGGAACCAGCAGAACCAGGAGGAAATCCTTCCTGAACTGCAAGCTCGGTGTAATCTGGGAATTTGGGGGAGATTGCAACGTCGGCCCAACTATCAGCTGCTGGACAAACAGACCAGCCTTATCTTTAGCGGCACATGAGGGAAAGAAAAACACAGATGGCAGGCAGAGCACTGTGCTGACCTCCACCTTGGCTGTACTAGTCTTGACATTGAAAGTTTGCTATGATAGCAAAAAAACTTCAACCATATCAACTTCCCACAGCTTTGCTCAAGCTACAACTGTTAGGCTGACAGTGGCTATTACAATCCTGCTGCAGTACTGAGGATCAATAAATTGGATAACAAGTCACTATATGAAAAGGTTACAAGCAGGCACGTGTCAATGAACCGATGGTTTAAACTCTAAACATGGCAAACGTGCTCGGACTTTCCTCTGAATTTCACTGCCACCACAGACATACCAAACTTTAGAAGCTCTAAAAGTGCTCTAACTAAAAGCAATTAGTGTTTACTGTAACTAAAACTTACCCAAATCAGTCATCGTGTGTATTTTGGGACAATATGTAAAAAGGTTTCCAATATTTTTCAAAGCTTTATGTAAAAAAATAAATAAAATAAAATCTAAATGAAAACAAGAGAAGAAACTGTGTTTACTGCATCTGTTTTCCAGCTACTCTGGGGATATAACCATTAATCATCAAATAAAAACAAGAGAAAATTAACTGCCTAGATGTTCACCTCTGTGTGGTCCACGTCAAGAAATACACATACATGACCTACTTTGAATGATATTTCTGAAAGACATGATTTATTGCACTCAGAGTGAGCAGATTGCAGTTTTTCTCCAGATCTCTTTGTTCCTCTCCACACTGACCTCGATTACTGACAAAGCACGGAGAATAACAGAAGAGCACAAGATATAGTACAGCATTCATGATGTTGTCAACAGAGTTCTGATGGGAGGCGACTGTAACATTTGACCTCCTGGCCTCTAATACAACGTTTGAGTTCCAAATACGAGAAACCAATAATACACCAGTGACATATCACCAGATATTAGCCTATCACATATATTTTTCAGCCAATGGATGCGCTCTTCATTTATAAAAAGGATGATGGTGCCTTCAAATTCCAGCACTGCATTTATTTTGTCTTTGATATGATTCGGCATGATAAAATGTACAACTTGCACGTCATCGGTTCTGCTTAAATCAGTGTAGATTCAGCATTCACTTGTCATTATTACAGTTTATCAATGGAATAAGCCGTGCAAACTCAGACCGTTTAACAGCTCGTATGGACAACACAAGTCAGGTGACTGCAGAACATAGTCGTGTCTCTTTTTTATTAACGCAGCGCAAGAAGACAACAGTTTTATGAGCCTCATAAATTCTGCACTTCCTTGTCCAGTGGATTAAAATAAATGACTGCTCTTGTGTAACACGTTTATGTCAATATCATGTCAAATTTCTCAAAAAAAGGTAGAGGCAAGTTGACTGAAACTCGGGAAGGTAACCTGCAGTAAGAAAGCCCTGTCTTCTCTCCAAAAGTCCAAACAGAGACTTCAACCTGTGCGAATCGATGCTGAATGACGAAGCTTCAGTTACGTGTTTAACACTATAATGATGGCACAGGACCGAAGAGCAGCAAAGCCTGTTCTCGGCATCTGTTTCCCTGCATCAGTTAGCATTATTGGCTGGCTAGGTAGCCGCAGGGGAGCTAGCTTGTATTAGCTAGCATCCATGCCTCATCACAGTGCGATTTGTCTCATATTTTAAATGAACAAAGACTTCAAACAGCAGAGGGTACCGGCATAATGCAGATGCATGTTACAGGTCAGCCGGCTGGACTCGCACTAAGCAGCCAGCTGACCTGACGCCTTGTTTGACGTTAGCAGTCGGCTGGTGCCAGCTAGCTAGCTCCACTTAGCTAAGCCTCGACGATGCAGCATCCAGCTCCCCGGTGACATTTCACTCACCTAACAGAGTCCGGAGGTGTTTGAACCGGGTAAACACATCCTTCTTTGGGTCCAGAACTTTCTGTGTAGATTTCTTGACGTCTCCATGCCCCCTTCGAGTGAACATTACGCTTTAAAATGCGACCGTGGAAGCTGAAATCACCTGTCTTTCACCATACACCGAGCCTCCCGTGTGGCTGTCACTTTCCTCACTGCTACTCTGCTTGCTCGGTAAACAGCCGCCCGACGGCCGCTGGAGTCTAGTATTTTTGTGGGTGTGTAAACACGGAAGCGCAGTCTAACGGAGGCGTGGTTAGACCTCATGAATACGCCTCCGTGTTTATGTCTTTTACACCTTGCACCTTCAGCTTTACTCTCCGTCCCTGCTAGAAGTAAGGTTACTCATTTCAGTTTTCTAGGTTAAGAACAGACTTTTCAAAGCACCACGGAGGAGTTTGTCTACTTTAATTTCAGAAACTGATAGTAGTGGGCTTGAGTGCACTGTCCTGTCTAAAAGTTTGAGTATTGGCAGCAAGCTTTAGTTTAAAAATGGGACTGTGAGACTGTATACCTCTTTATTTTGATAAAAGGGGGTTGATATAGCTCCCAAGCGCCCTCTGGTGTCTAAGGTAAAACACTACAGTAGAGGAGCAGTGGATGGATATTCATGATACTATATACACTGATAAGAAAAAGTGATTTCCATATTTTCCCCAAAATGATTGTCTGTATTTAAACTGTTGTAAATGACTTGTTGGCCTATGTTCAACGTGTCTTTCATGAATGATATTAAGACATTTTTAAACAGAAAGAACAGAAAGAAAGTTTATTCTTTATTTTAATGTCATTCAAATTAAAAATGTGTTTTACAAGAGATCGAACCAAGAGGAAATTGTAACAAGGATAATGTCACAGTTCTGATTTTTTTTTGTAGGTACAATAACTCAGACTCATAAAGATAATTGTAAAAGAGGTAATTTCTTTATTTTTTATATATGACCCCAGTCATAAATCCTGTTTCATAAATCACCTTTTGGCATAACAACAACAACAACAACAACAAACAGAAATGTGCTTGCAAATTAGAATTTGTTTCATGAAAATTAAAGATAAAGTAGTGATTGCCCATTTTGTCCAACACAAGGTCATCAGGTGAGTGAAGTATAATTAGTGAATTGAAGTATAAAAGTATAATTGGGTTGAAAAACAAACCCAAACAAACAAAAACAAACTAAAATAATATGCTCTTGAAACACTAACTAAAATAAGATTTGAAAGAATGTACAGAATGCTTTCCCTTTTAGTCTCTAACACTAAAGCTAGAGAGGGACACGGTGCGTATGTTCACACATATTAATAAAATAAATGAAAGTAATATCAAAACTAAGGGTAACTGACAAATGAAATCACCACTTTTTGAAGGACATAAACAAATCACAATTATGACACAACTGCTCCCTTTAGGGATCATCACAGGGAATCACCTGGCTCCATCCTTCTCTGTCACACCAGCCCTCTGCATGTCCGCCTTCACTACGTCCATAAATCTTCTCTGAGGTCTTCCTCTTTTCCTCCCGCCGACCAGCTCCATCTTCAGCATCCTTTGTCCACTGTGTCCAGTATATGCTCTATCCCACCTCTGCACATGTCCTAATCATCTCACCTCGCCTCTCCAACTTTGTTCCCAAAGTGCTCAACCTGAACCACTCCTCTGACGTAGCCATTTCTAATCTTCTCCATCCTGGTCACACTCAATAAAAACCTTAACACTCGTCTTTTTGTCAGCTCCACCATCTTCAAATCAAACATCTTAGCAGGTCTCAGTAGCATCATTTCAACCTTCACTCTTATTGCTTTTCTTCTTTGTCTAACAGCCAAACATGCCTCAAATAAATTAAATGGAATTATTTTAATTAACGCTATATTTTTTCCAGATAAAGTAGAAATGGAAACACTCGATGTTGAGGGGAAAATGATGGCGTAATCTACAAAAACACCAAAATTAATAATTTATTGCATCTCCTGTGGCTTTCATAACGACCTGATTTTTCTGAGGCATGGATGGATTTCACTAATGAAAAGCAATATTCTGTATCAACCTGCTCTCTCAACCAGCCTTCCCAAATAGCGGCTGGCAGATCAGCTTTCCAGCATGGATGCTCACTATGGAAATTTACTTTTTCAATTTCCACCATAAATTTTCAATCAGACTTGGATCCAGACTGTTTGCTGCCCATGGCACGAAGTTGATATTAGCTGCCTTTTTGAGCACTCTTTGCTCTGCAGCAAGATGCATTATGATCCTGAAAAATGGCTTCATTATCACCAAACCTACTTTCTGTCAGATGAGAAAAATGCCCAACATGCAAGTGTGATCCTGTGTGAATAGTGCTGAGTTAATGATGGTCATGCCGCCCGGTACTTTACCTGATATGCAACCCCATTAGCCAGAAAATTTGTTCAGGTAGTCGTCTTTAAATGTTTCACACTGCAGATTTGTCATTCGGCACTGAACATCACTTTCATCCATGCTGCTCCTTGGCCCGCTATATATTGGTTTCTTCTTTTTAGGTCTTAATCTTGCTTTTTCTTTGGCTTCTCTGCACGTAGATCCCAGTTCACTCAGTCGTTCATTTTTTACAGCTTCTCATTTTGTCTGGTAGTTTCACTTTTTGGAAGGAGACAGAATATCAACCAAAAGTCCGGAAAAAAACACATTAAATTAAATTCGGTTTAACACATTACACCAAGTGAAATAAATATTTGATCCTCAAGGAAGTCATCATTTAGTGCGCGGTGGAGAAACCCTTGGTGAGACCTTTGCTGTAGTTGGTCACCAGGTTCGCACACATCTCAGGAGGAACTTTAAGTCATTTAGGTTTCTTGGCTGCCTCTTGGTAAATGATCATTAATATTAATTATTTCCTCTGCTGTATATGTATAAAAGCAGACACAAGCCTGCACTTTATCTCACTGTAGTTGGAAGCCTGGGAACACGTCAGAGGGTGTATTCAAAATATTTCATGTCTTCCTGCAAACTCTCAGAGCCGAATGCACTAATTTTTAGAGTGAAGTTAAAAATGAACCGTGGAACCCAACTTTCAGATTAAAAGGACTTGCATTTTTTGATATTCACACCCTGCTATGGTGACACTTAAAAAGAGAATGAAAGTATAACAGCTTCACTGCTCATTCCAGCTGCTGCCACTTGACACTTTAAACTGGAGGTTTTGATGAATTAATATAAGAATACAAGGTAGTTTCAAAACAGCAAAGCTTTTCTGTAGTTTTAAGTACTCTCACGGTTATGATACCTTAAAAAGAGTTCACTGTACTCATGACACTACTAGGTTTTATGTTTTTCAGAACATCGTTCTGAGATAAATATTAAGTTTGAAGAACATGGATAGATTTATTAATCAACCCACTAAAGTGACATTCAGTGCAGTTTCACACTTTTACTTGTCTGAACCAATCTGTCTCATTTTGTAAGCAATTCTGACCTAAAATGATTTTACTTACACTTCTTAGTAACTGATTAAAAACACAGATCCGACTGCAGGCTTAAAATCTTTTTAGCCTTATGTGAAAAAATAAAGGTTTATACAACTACCGTGCCACCGCTACATATGAAAAATCATGGGGCACTTCCCACCTTAGGATCTGCAAATATTCTAGAACAATGTGTAGTGTATTTAATGAAGCCATGTAAAATTTGTGCTATGAATATTTACCAACTTGTGGACTTTCATAAAGATTTGGTTGTACAAGCTTTGCTCAAACTTTCTGTAGAAAAAGGTGAATGAGGTGGACTGAGAGGCTGTAACTCAGGAAATGCTCATAGTATGCGTTTAAAATTCAAATGGCTTAATTTTATGTGATTCTGAGGGGTCAGGTGGAAACTTTTTTAAATATGGAAAGATCCTTTATGACGTTATGTAATACTATTTTTTTGTTTTCTAATTATTGTCCTCACAACCATCCATCCTAGGTTCTTGGAGTTGACCTATTTTACCAGAAGATGGCGCCTAAACCACTGAAGCAAACAAACCTGCTGAGCTGCAAAGGCTGCAGATCTGGATTTCTTTCTTTTCCCAAGGAGTAAATATGCTTCATAGCCATAGGTCTGCAGATGCAGGTGCATCGGTGCAGATAAGACTGACAGAATCCATTTAAATGGCAATAACAGAATAATCTGTAGGAAAAATCTCACAAGTTCTCATGTTTTGTCTGAATACCAAAAAACAAAATTGTGAATGTAAAATAAAGACATTAACAAGAAATTTAGTCAACGGTGAAGCATCGCTTTCATTAAAGAAAACAAGACTGCACTCTGTTCTTCTGTCACCCCCACATATCCACCACTGACAATGCTGTGAAAGCATTTGTCTCTCGTTTTCAAGGTTCCCAATAATGGATGTCTTGAATGATAGAGAGGAAAACAGAGGGTAGTGAGAGCAGAGGCCAAAGAGGAGGAGTAAAAAGAGGAGTAAAATCAGCCTTCGCCCTGCAGTTTGGTATGACACTCATTATCTGAAGTGGGCCATTCTGAGAAAGGAGGAGGGTGCCTGTCACAACAGATGTTGATTACACAAAACAGGGTAGTTTGGAAGAATGAGTGAATAAAACAAGCTCACACATGCTCACACACACACTGGGTTATTATTGGTGCTTTGTCATCAGTCTTAATTGACTGTAATCACCATTCCTTCTTGGCAAACCTCCCCTGTTCTTGAAGAGCAGGTTATTGCTCGTTATCTAAGATGGCACGGACCTACGATAATCTATCAACACTAACAATGGGACTGGATCTTTTCCTCTCTAATTTGGCACCTGGAAGGAGTTCGGGTCCAGCTCATGTTTGAAATCATATACCCGACGCTGAGGCAGAGTTTGAAGCCCTCCGCAGAGCCACTGTTTCCTGAAAACTGGTTCAGTGCAGAGTTAAAACTCTTACTGTGGCAACTGTAAGATTGTTGTTTAATTATTTCTTCTTTTTTTTAAACAGGACTTTTGATGCATAACCAAACATAATTTGTTATTTTAAGATTGGCAAGTGACGCTCCCCAACACGACCAAATGGTGGCACTGTAGGCTTACAAATGCGCACCACCGCTCTCATGGCCAGACTGTCGGACTGATTCCAATCCAAGGTTTGAAAAGCACTTGTCTGCTCTAAATTGTTCTTATAAAGAGCTTGGAAATACTTGACTTTTCTCCTTATGTGGTTATGGATTTCCTTTTTGTACAATTAAGTGCCATTAAAAGCTAATGTATCCTGTTAAACCACATTAAGGTGTGAGGGTGGACAGTGGTGCATCCGCATATTTTGAACAGGAGCCCACTTTTGGAGTAATGTTTGAAATCTATATCAGACCATTCAGAAACTTCAGGATGAAAAGGATCAAAAGGGAAACGTCCACAGCGACCCACATTTTCAGGCTGAGCGACCACCCACAGCTGCCTGACAGAGACGCGCCACGGAGCAATAAAATGATAAAACAAAAGCAATCTTTGTTTGGTTCAATGCAGCACCTCAGAAAGGGACTATCCATATTTTACCTTCCTTTTTCTTTTTTTAACGCTTTGTTGTAATTATTACATGCAGAACAGCAGAGATAATTCTGAAATATTTATTTCAATTAAATACATTTTCAGGCTCACTGTTAGACGTGCTGTATAGAAAACTCACATACTATATGTTGACTTTTTTCTCTCTCTCTCCCTCTCTTTTTAATAAGGCAAAAATGCAGGCTTTTAATCTGAAATTACACCTCCCACCAGGGGTCGTCATGGTGCCCTTAGCCACCAAGGTTATCTCACAGCTGGAAGTTCAAAGCACAGATTTCCTAATGCTTCTGTTTTTTTCTTTTACTTTGAAATTGAAAAAAAAAAGTTCTTTTTTTAAGAACTGGAAACAGTCGTATCATTTCTGGTAATATAAATATTAATACAAGTATCTGTATGTGGATATAAGCAATTTCGGAGTGCAGTGTGTGTAATTCAGCCAGCAGTTTGGAGCACATCTCCACAGAGGTTAATGAGGGGGCACTCTGAAGTAATTAAAACAAGAGCATTATAAGGCAGCAGTTTCACATAAGGTACTCTTAGCAACATACCCCATACTTAATTAAAACTCTTTGCTGACAGCATTTTGTATCTTCTCAGGTAATCTGCTGTGAAATTAATAACGAGGGAGAATTAAATGACTAATGTTAGCAAAGAAGGGCTATTTTTTTCCTGCAGTATGCATGACAGGGGTCTCTATCAGCAATGCGTGATCCTTATTGCGCTGAAAAACACTTCTTCAGATTCTTTCCGTAATCTGATTCCAATTTCACTTATGCTGTGACACTGTAGCGACAAGCCGGGGGGAGGTTTAATTGAAATGTCCATGCTTTTAATTGGATTCTGTTAAGATGTGAAATTACCTTCTGAATTACAGCCTTGTACCTTTAAATGCTGATACAGAATTGTTTCCAGCGGTGATCGGTTAAGGAGCTGAAATAATGCTTCGATTCAGCGGTGTGCATCTCTGTGCCAAGGCAAAAGAACATTCTTCAATTTAAAGGCAAACGTCCTTGCATTTCAAAGATGGGCGTTTATCTAGTGAATTGAATTGTTTTTTTTTGTTTTTTTAACAGGGTTTAGTGCTTCAGAGACAATGCAGTACTCGAGCATCTGCAGTACAAGACGTGCGACGCAAGGCAATGCCCATTAATTCTGGCAAGATTTATTTATCAAACTCTCACACTCATGGTATACGCTGCTCTTTATCGTGATACAGAGTTTACACCCACAAATGCCCAGTGCCAATAATATAGTGGCTGCCAGATATCCATTGCGAAGCAAGTGAACCTGGCATTCATGATATCATCGTTGGGCTGAAGGTGTTGGCACAGGACTCTGACATGTTCAGGTAATGTGTGGGTGGTAGGCAGCCAAGCTTCCCTCAC
Source organism: Aulonocara stuartgranti (assembly GCF_965226115.1). NCBI lineage: Eukaryota > Metazoa > Chordata > Actinopteri > Cichliformes > Cichlidae > Aulonocara > Aulonocara stuartgranti. The sequence continues at coordinate 19,665,158 of NC_138955.1, forward strand.
CTCCTCAAGGGTTGCGCTCTTCTAACCTCCTACACTGAGATTTGAGAATTTTCCCATTCTGCGGCCGGTGTCACCCTGCTGTGGCTGTGCAAAACATCCCTTCTCTCCTACTGCTGCCTCCTCCACCTACATCCATGACCCCTTCTGATAAGCTTGGAGGTCATCCTTTTCACTGATTAGTTTGCTGGCAGATTGAATGCCCATGTCTACAGCCCCGCGGCACCCGGGCTGGCTCTACCTGTGTGTGGTTGGATCAGCAGGTGGCTGGCACACTGTCCAGTGTGATACTGAAACCATTATTTACAGTATACATGGCAGTGCTCTGTGTGCTCAGCTGAGCCGTGTTTCCAATCTCAGAGAGAATGTGAGGGATAGGCAGCATCCTTGGTTATTTTGCTATTCTAGAAAAATAGCTCTTTTTTAATGCTAGAGCTGTGCTGTATTGGAATAATGTAAAAATTGTCAGTAGGTATTCCAGGATATTCTCCATGAGTGAGAAGCCTGAAAATGTGAGGTCATTAGTAAGTTCTCTGCCGAAATCCCTTCTCTTTAGAATACTGTGGTGTGTGTTTGCAAGAACGCATGTGTTTGTTTGTTTACTGTGTCACTGCTGGCCCAAGTTGAAGCCACAGGAGTGTGAAATAACAAGCACAAGAGGGATTTCACGCCTTTGCAGAGCTGAAAAGATATGTTTTTGTCAGACAACTCAGTCCATTTCCATCCCCAACAAACTTTGTTTACTTCCAGCTACTCGCAGCCTACCCATTTCCCATACAAAGCCGTACAATTAAACCGCATCATTATATATAAATATATATATATGTGGGTTCCCACGGGTATAGTGTGTCCAGGTTTGCTTATGCTACACCCCTGACCCGTTTTATCGCTGTTATCAATTGTGCACGGTGCATCGTTTGAAAAGACAAACAGCCCCTGTTTCTTTTTCGGGGGCAGACATGCTGACAGAAAATCAATGCCCGGGTTCCCATGAGCACCTAATTAGCTGGACACTTGTGCACTGTTGAAACACTGGACCACATCTCTTTGTCTGCTTAGTCGATCAGGTGAAATGCATGAGAGACACCATCAGAGCTGATAAAGTGTCAGAGAGGTGAGGAGTAAACACATAAGTGACACTTATGGTCTAGCACGTCTCACACCCACTATATGCTTTGGCAGACTTGATCTGAACTTTATCGTCACAGAAGCATTTTATCTGCTCATCAAATAGGCTTAGTCATTCCACAAATTTCTCCAATGAAATTTGCCAGATATATATATATATATATATATATATATCATATTGCATAACATGGAGATATTATAATCCAAGAAAACGGTTTAAAAACTATTTCGAGGGCGTATTTTTTCCAGCTCGCTGTAAAACCGGGTCAGAAAACAAGTGCCGGAGGTGGATTTCTGACTGGAGTGCCATGCAGAAGTCATTTTTCTAAAACGGCTTGGACTCAATTGGTCTCTCACAGAAAATTCTAAACACTGAATAAAAAAGGGAAGAGGTGGAAAAAAAATCTTAAATGTCCAATCTTATTCTATAACCTGTTAGAGTGACACTTGCGAATTTCCATTATGGACATGGTGGCAGTACAAACGCAGATAGACGAAGGGGAATAAAAGGGCCTTCTCATGACAAACTTTCTGGAAATGTCAGCCTTTCATGCTGTTGAGAAGACCTATTTCATATCTATTACAGCAGGCATTCTGTGTCCGATATTTCAGATTTCTGTCCTCCCCGCACTGCAAATCCTCTGCCAATCTTCCACCCTTAAGAATCTCTGCCAGCCCCGATGCATTATTCCCCCTACCTCCTCTCTCCCCCTTTTGATGTGACAGAACAAACCGCGACCTATTAGGATTAAGGCTTTGAAAAGATCTTTGAAGCCGCTCAAGGTTCCTTTAAACTGGGGAATGACAATATGAGCTGTGTGGCAGCAGATGCTGAATGGAGTGATTGCTAGTCCTTAGCGAGGTCTGCTGTCACATTCAAACGCTCACACATCTTCGCGAGCACACACACACTGCCGACTTGCAGCATCCACCCTTTGCCCGAAGCACAGCGGTTGTCATTTACAGTACATGTTTTGCGCTCACAAATGCAGATTTGGTTCATCGTGTTTCTTTTTTGCAGCGAGGGCCAAGTCTGGCTCCGAGCCTTTGCTGTATCTGAACTGCTGCCAAGGATGAAAACAAACAAACATGACAATGCCTCAGGTTTTCTCCTTTAATGATCCGATTCTGTTTAGGACGCAGTCGTGTCGGATGTCACGGTGCTGAAAACGTGAAGGACGGGGGTCGACGCCGAAGGATGTGGGCTGCTGGAAACCGACATGAAAGAGACGAATCGTAACCCACTTGTGTGTGCTAATGATGTCAGTATGAGTGCACGCGAATGAGAGTTTTGTGTCTCTTTAAAGCATAATGGCATGCTGTGGGAGCTGTTTATCTAGCTGAAAATTAAAGGAGTTCAAGGTGTTTCAGTTTTTATTGCAAAGATTCTCAATAGCACAGAAGAATTTTCATTTTTATCTTTTCTATGATGCCTCACTACTCACAGCTCATCTGATGGTGCTGGAATGATGGAATGCCACAATGATGCAAAGGAGAGCAAATTAAGTAAAAATGACATCCTGAATGCTACCTATACACTTTACTTCAGTCACACAGACACGGCAGAGTGCAAATACCATAGCTATGCATCTCCCACAATCGAAAAAGAATTTAGCTTTCTTTTATCTAATCGCTCCTCTGAATATCCCTTATCGTTCCTGCCTCGCCCCCTGAGCTAGCCAAGGATAGATGCCATATCAAATATTCAAACTGGATGATTCCTGGAGAGATTTATCATGGCAAATTTCACAGGCGATCCTATTTAGATATTCACCGTCTGTTTTGCGTGGTGTCACGGGTTAAACATGCCCCGGTGTGAGATGTCACTGAGAGACAGTTACTGCAGATAGCTGGTCTGTGGAGAAATGAAGCCATGGGGCACACAGGGTAAAGTCTTCTTAGTACACAGGAAGAGAGACAAGTTCTCAGGGAGCTGCCACCATAGAGCACATATTGATCTGCCATTGCATCTTATCTTTGTGACTCTAGATTAAAATGCTCAACATTGGCTCTCCCCCTCACTCTCTGCCAGGCTGAAGGCCTTTCTGTGTCCCTGAGTGGAGGAGCTCTAATCTCCCCACCAAGTAGTGGGAGCCTATCACTGGCGGAAAAACACATTTCTTACTGTGAAAAGCAGAAAAGGGCGAGCATGGAAATTAGCTGTCTCGAAACGCTTTGCATCTAAAGAATAACGTGACCGATAATCGGGTTTGTTCATTCGGCATCTTTCGATACAGGCAGTTGTTTTTTTCTTAACACCATGTTTTCATCTGTGAGATCCCCCCCAGACCCGCCTTTTCTGCTCTTTCTTTATCTCGAGCTACTGTTATCATAATCCAAACAATTGGCTGTTGTAACTGTATGTATTCCTCTTGTGGGAAATGGCTGGGAATCAGATCCTCTTGGGTCTTGTTTAATGTCCTGTCCAAATGAGCGGGGAAGAGTTGAAGCTCTGACAAAAACTGGCAGGAATAAAGGGGAGAAAGCCTGGGCAGACAGACGGATGAGCCCCAGGCTCCAGGGCTTTGACTTTGGCCAAACAAACGTTTGTTTTTCAAAGTGTTTTTATAGTAGCATGGATTAAGGAGGATGTGGACCAAAGCCCCCCGCCACCCCCTGCCCATCCGCAGCCTTGTCAAATGGTGCATTGAGAGGATGGGTCGCACCTGTTAGGGCAGCCCAGAGGAGCAGGACCAGGATGATATTGAGCAGGGCTTTGTGGCTATCAGAGTCAAAACAAAGCTGTCAGCCAGGGCTCATTCATCTTTGATGTTCATTGATGAGGAAACTGGTGGGCCTCAACAGGGCATTGTTTCCTCTAAGTGGTGCCCATTGATAGCCAGAAAGCCACGTTTGTTTTTAGTCTCTGACGGGTGGAGCTCATTTTAAAAGGCTTAATGGTGCATTTAACCAGTCCAAAACACTGTGCTTTGGAGCCCTCCTTGCAACGTTGGCTCGGGGCTGTCTTCCTGCTTCCTAAATGGCCCATAAACAATAATAAAATGCTAATCGCGTCTGAATGGCCAACACCGGTGGGCATGCATGTACCGTCGATTCCTGGGCTCTTCTGAATGCCTGCTGCGACAAATCAAGATCCAGGAACGAGGGCATTTGACTGCCATCGTGTCTGCTTCCTGGCCCATTCTCCACCTCTCCACCCTCTGTCATAAAAACCTGGATAGCCTTCATAAAGTGCATTTCTCATGCTATTGTTCAGCTAATCATATCCTCTCCAACAATTTCAGGATGTGACAAGATAAGATAGGGAATATTAATGCCATATCGCCTCATCTCAAATTATGAAAATGTGTGGATGGGGGAGGGCATCTAGGAAGGAAATAGAAATCAATTTGTAGCGCTTCCATTTTGTATATTGCCTTGAAAAGAAAACAGTAATTTTCCATGTTATCTACCTCAGATCCTATTAGAATCAGGTTAATTTAGTGGCAATGATTTCAAAACGTTATCACGCCATCCTATCAGCTCATGTCTTTGAGTGCTCTCTGTTTGTAAGGTGTAAATGTTCAAATTTAATATCATGTCAGATACCACATCTGACTGATGCATGATCTTGGATATCGCTTGCAGAATGGTGAATGCGAGAAGACGGCATTAATTAAATTCTTAGCTGTACTAAGCTTCCTGTGCAGTTCACCATTGAATAAGGTGAATGTAGCCACACAGGGAAGGAAAAGTCTTCAACTGATACGACTGCACAACAACAAGGAGGGGTTTTTTTTTTCATCTTTGTTGGCGTTTGCTTCTCTCCATCCTACGTTAAGAGCACTACTCTTAATCAAACTTAATTATTGAGAAATCCCACCCTGTCCATGGTGCACACTTCAAAAAAGTGAAATACATATACTTTGGTACTTTGGTAACTAGCATGAATACTCCACATGATTATAGTATTCAAATGGTTTCTATCATTCCACCTCTCGCGGTAGCGGCATGCTTATAATTTATCACTATAGATGCTTAATTCATGAATATGAATGTGTCTTTCTCAAGAGCTGGCCCCCATTGTTGTGAAAAATCAAGGACTCTTGCCTTGTTTCAGTGCAGAGGTGTATCAAGGATGCACAGCTAATCTTACCTTAAATAAGGGTCTCTGTTTACACCTTCAAAGCACAGGAACAAGAAGCCTTTTCCCCTCTCTGCTGATTGTTTGCAAGCTTGATTTGCTTGGATTCCTAAATGATAGGCTCATATAGAAGCCCCAGACTTTGTTTACGTGGCCGTGTATTGGTTGGCTGCCTCCTTAAGCGCGAGGAGATATGCAAGAGCAATCAAATATTTCTATGACTTGTATAAATGATGGTGGATGGCAGAGGAAGTTTGAATTTTTCACTCCTCATTTGTGGTTCAATTGCCAGAGTGTGTATTGCCTGTTTTTCCGGAAAGAAAATAGATGGCTTTGTCACTCAGTATGCATAAACTGTTGGTCTGCTCGCTGTCAACAGAAATGATAGCAGTTCTATTTGTCTTATGAGAGAGACATTGTTACAAAGTCTGAATAGCAGTTTTCATGAAAGGGATTGTTTGTCCATTCTGAAGTTATTTTCTTCAGACATATCTGCACGAACCCTTTTAAATGCCGAGCGCCCTGTCACAAAGTGATATGTTAAGAGGGGAAACAGAAAAGTAACTGGTACTTTAATGAGTTACAGATTACTAGATGAGCTGTTAAAAATGTAATATCTAATGTTTGCATTTGAGATTTCTACACCGGGCAACAACAGTCCCCTCCTGGCTATAAATGTTTCCTTTGAGGCTGACAGAATTTGCACTGCAGCAACGTTAGTGCCCTTTTCTGAATGCGGACGCTGGTGTTGAATATCCGGCAGTAAAAGGGGTTCTTGTTAGACAACGCCACCGCCCGCCTTGGTGTCTGGATGACTGGACACAGGTGCTTAGAGCAGTGCTGTTGATTTCCTGCCAGACAAGAGGCGGGCAAATCAGATGACCAATTGAAAAGACGCTGAAAACTTAATTTATACACTGTTATTGACGCCATGACAAGAGAAAATATACCCTGATGTAACTGGGATTTCATTTTTTTCCCCTTTTTGAAACTTTCAAAAATTCACTTCATTTTGGTACCTATGTAACTTATGTTATCCCCCAACACTGTGGAAACGCTCTGCCTATCATCACCTGACATACACTGGGTTAAATTCAGAGGTCGCATCGAGCAAAATCAAACAAAAAACAAAAACTTGATACAAGTGCTGGTAATTATGAGCTACTCATCCAACACTAATAGTACACCACAGAGATTACAATTTGTCTCTTTATCTGAAATGACAGACTGTCATACACACTACCCGTCCACATCCACCAATGCGGTCTCATATCATCCCGCACTTGAGCCAAACATATATTTCTACCGAGGCGTGGGGAGAATAGCATCCTCCGTTTGGCGCAGAGGAGGTGTGTCCCCTTCTATCGCCGCGAGAGAGGGAGCGAGGAACAGGAGAGAGAGAGAGAGAGAGAGTGGGTACCTCTCTTTTGTTCACTCCCCTCTCTAACTGGTAGTGTTTGACTTCCCCCAGCCAGGAGTGGGTAATTCTGGAGCCCTGTGTGAGGTTGTTAGATCACTGAGGCCCAAGACAGCACCATTCTTTGCAGACCCTTGACAGCAAATATGTGGTAATGATATTGTCTCCTGCTGGGTAATAACACACAATTCAGACCGCCACATACTGCAGTTGCCGGGGAAAAAATGGAGGGGAGAGAAAAAAAGAATTACACTGAAGTACTGGAGGAAAATGACAGGAGAAATGTCTTCAACCTGAAGTGCTACACTGAAAAAAAATCACTCCTGCAGGACACTGCAGCGGGAACAACTGTTTTATTCTGCACTTCTCGGTGATGTAGCACAGGATGCAATGGCTGCTGATACCTGGGATAGGCACAAGGTAGTTTCCTCACGCAAATGCCTGTTTCTGGGAAGATTACTCTTCTTTAGAAACAGCCTTTATTATTATTTTAGTCAGCCTACCGGAATGTGGTTAACCACTCTTAACAAATGCTGTGGCTTCAAATGACTAAAGCCAAAAAACACTTTGCGTAGTGCACAGTGTTGAGTATAAACAGCATTTTCCCACCATGGAGACCTTTCATTGTTAACTAGACCACACTGGCAGCTTCAACCTTGACCTTTGTGTTGCTCCACTTGCTACTCGGCTTGTAACTGTCAACACCATCCATCACTAGCCAATCTGGGCCTGGGATGGGGGCCGGTCCCCCTGCTGTACTGTGAAATTGTGGCATGTGATCCTTAATGTGCGTGAAGTAGACAAGGCCTCGACACAATGCATCGATCTTCAGGGGGGCTCCTCTGGGCTAGTCTATTAGCCTCCCGCTGTGCCTCTGGCTGCCTGGACTTATTCCTAGGGATAAGTTGGAATAATAGTGTTATGTCTGCATGCATCCAATACACTAGCCTCAGCCCTGCTCATACTCAGGGCTGGCTGTCAATCAGAAGCCTGACCAGGACAACCAATGTATCTGTCCTCCTTCCTTTTTAAATAAAAAATTATTGCTGACAGACGGGGAGGATATTTGGACAGTCTTCAGCTCAAAAATGAGCCCCCTCCTCACAGAATCATCTTTGCCAATACGAATGAGAGTATCCATGATCGTAGATGCAGAGAAATGGTGTATGTGTGACTCCCTATCCTTATTCATACATTTGACTACCGGAGAAGCGCTGTGCAATGGGCTAAAATAAACGAGAGCCCCGCGTAAAAAGGTAGCCTTGATACCGTGCAACTGGGTGAAAAAGGGAGGCACATTCAAACGGAAGAATTCATCTTTTCTATCAGCCCCTCCGCTCAACTCGTGAGCAGAGGGGCTGATGGGTTCAGTCTCAGCCGCTCAGATTTGCATAACACAGACAGATGAACTCAAGTGATTGAATTGGGCTAGGTGGAGTGAAAAAAGAAAAGAAAATGAATTTCCAAGCGAATTAGGAAAGGATGGAAATGGCAAAGGGTACATTATTTATTTTTCACACTGAAATAATTACAGAATTAACCTTTCCTTCCCATGTGACAGCCCTCTGAACCCTCTTTATCGCAATGAATTTGGCGTGCCGGACTCTGTTGAAAAAGAAAACTGGGATCTGCTGATGAATAAAACAATGTTACCTATGCACCTGTGTTTACACCACCATTGGCCCTGTGTGGTCTGCTGATCTGAATTCCTTGGCCAAGCCCCACCCACATGTCATGTCTTGCTTCCCATCGCTGATGTAACACTAATGTCCGTGTACCTTCCGCCGTAACTGGTAGTGACCATTTTATAGAGTCACAACACTACAGGAGGGGAAAAAGCAATTTCACGGTTCACTCTGTGGTTAATGTGCTGCTGTAATCTTTAGAGGGGCCTGTCCGTTTTTGTTTAAGTTTCACAGAATAAAGGGTTGAACTATCGGGAGCTCAGCCCAATTAATCACTTGGCTAAAAGGTGGCAGAAGCATCCACCAAGAACAGGCTCATGGTGGACGTGTGTCCCCATGAGTGTCTGCTTGAGCAAATAAGTTCTTCCAAGAGAAGTCGGGCTTTCGTTTTGTTGGTGTATGTGTGACCATCAGCTGGTGTTTCTAAGGAGAGGGTAGGGTTGGGTTACTTACTGTGTGTACCTTGTGTGTGTGTGTTTGCGTGCTGTGCTCACACAGTCAGGTAAGCCTCTCTAATTGCTGCTAGGTGCATTAGCACTTAGCCACCACTCTTTAGCTCTCTCTCTCCCTCCCTCTCTGTTTCTCGCTCTCTTCCCGTGTCTTTGTTTTTCCTCTCAGTGCCAGTCTGTGGGCCAGAAGACAATCAGACCAGAAGGGTCATTTTCTGCAAGAGCTCACCTCCCTCCTCCGAGCCTCGCCGCTGACAGGCTCACGCTCGGCAGGAGCCCTAAATTAACACTTGACGTCTGCGAGGCTCAGCCCTGATGAGGCCACGGAGAGACAGAATGTCACAAAACAAACACTCCATCATTTTTGCTTCATTTCCTCCACTGTTGGAGAAACACACTCACCTGGAGGGTGACATTCAGTATCTGTTGCTGTGGATCAGCCCTGACGCCTATGGGCCGGGGTGAGAGGTTGAGACCAAAAATGAACGGAGGGATGCTGAGCAGGAACTGGCAATTAAATAATACTTCTCAAGAAACGAGTGGATTGTGTCACACCTGTTGGGTTTGCACGAACTTTCATATCATCGAATCAAGAAAGGAATGTGACTTTGATCTATAAATATGAAAATACATTTGATCAACATGAATGAAACCTAAATATTTTTTTCTTTTTTCTTTAAAATGTTTACAAAAAAAACCCCCCAAATCCTTATTTCCCTTCACTGGGGTTGCATTTATCTCCTTTCTGCTATTACAAAGTAAATGATTTGTTTTCCCGAGCACATCAACAACAACCCTTGTAATTATTCCTCGCTGGGGATGTTCACAACACTAGGACTCAACACTGTGGAGTAGTATGATACTATTTGAAGCCTACTTCAAACACAGTGCCCCCAGCGAGTTCCGATAGTGCCCGTGTCTATTTTATTATTTGCTTTATCTCTTTGTTGCGTGAGAGTTTATTTGTTTACATGAGAGGGATTGGAGGTTTGGTGATCTGAGCAAATTGCAGCAGAAAGTACTTCAGATAGGAATGACTGTAATTAGCATGCTCTTAAATGTGGAACGCTCTCCTAATGTTTTTGTTTACATGGGGCAGCTGATCTGTGACTTGGTGCGGGGGCGGCCCACAGGCAGGTTAAAATCACTTGTCATGCCAGAGATCATCATTATGAGCTTACAATTGGTCAGTGTTGAGGAACAATCGATGCAGCGCCAAGCAGACACTCAACCAGCAGCCTATGCTGTCAGATTTTCTGTTTAATTTTCTATCTATAGTTTGGTCTTCCAGAGTGGATAATTTGAAAATTTGAGTGTGTTTATGTGCGTACATTTGTTTGCGGTCATGCTCGTGCAGATTTTTTTTTTATTTCATTTTTCCGCTGCGCTCACCGAACTGGCTTTTCCTAATCTTAGCATCTACACTGAAGCATATGTTCCATGACACTCATTAAGAGCCAATTAAGAATTTGCTGCTGTGCCCAGTTATTCAGTCAGTGATTATATTTCACTGAAGGATAATATCCAGGTAAATTAAGATTTCGATTTAATTCAGCCCTGGTTGTCGCTGCATCTCCATTTCACATCATGGAACAATTGAGATCTTATCAAGGATTAAAGTGGGGGATATTACACCTAATTTAAAATATGCACATCTACGACTGCTCGCGCTGCTTAAGCATCTGCTATGATAATGTGGGGGGGAAAAGGAGAAGAGCGAAACAATTCTGAAAGCGCCTCACCTACAAAACTTAAAAGGCTTTGAGATACAATTCATCAAACTGGCAGAAGAATTCAGGGCGGAAATGCTGCCTTAAAGAGTTCTTGAGAAAGATGAAGAGAGGCGGCTAAATAGAGGGACACACGAAAGGAGCAAAGAGGAGACAGGAAGTTGGGAAACACTGAAAAGGGGCTGCCATGGTAGTCAGGTGACAGTGTGACAAAGTTCTGCTTGTTTAAAATGGAAATCTTCCCAGACTTCCTCCCTCTTGCCCTCGTTCCCTCCTCCACCCCCCTTAGAGCCCACTGCGAACACTAAGCTCCGGCATCTGAAGTGGCAACACTTGAGATGGTGAAAGTGACAACATCTTAACATAAGCTGAAGGGCTAAAGTGAAAGTCAGTGCAAACCCCCGACGAACCTCTCTTCCCACCAACCACTTTCACTCCTGCTCTCTCGTTCCTCTTAACTCCTCCTCCACCGCCCCGCGCCTGGGCCACACAGTGCCCATACTGTGGCTGCTCGGACATCCAGCCCGCCTTGTGCAGTGCGATAGCTGCAGCTAGAAAACGACAAAAAAGACCACGTGTGATTCAAAAAGTCAACATTAGCGTTAAGAAAGAAATAGACTCGACAGAAAATGAGGGAACTTTTCCTTTCGCCTCTTTCTGTGCTTCACTGTTGGTTCTTGATTCCACCTCCAGTCACAGGTGCCTCCAAACAGAACTGGAAGCATGTAATCCGCCCAAATCCAGCCTCTTCCGAGGAGTGTAAAACCAGGAATGTTCTGTGGGGGTCACTGGATTAGACAGAATTCATGGTGGTAGCTTGGCTTGAGAAGAGGAATTAGAGGAGTAGGGGAAAAAGAGAGAGGAGACTGAACTGGTTTTGTATTAAAATGAGCTTACCAGGTGGTCTCCCTCCCAAAAGTGGACACAGTGTGTCAAGTAATCTGAAAAGCCCCCGGTGTTTGTTGCTCATTGGCCAGAGGCCTGGTAAAAAGAGAGCGCGGGGGACTGAGAGAAAGCGACAGAAAGAAGGGGGGCTGGCTAGGGAGGTGGCACTGATGTAGCCATTGAGGCCTCAGTGAAATGTCTGTCAGGCTTGGTTTACCACAATCACAGCAGTGATTAGGGCCCTTTTGATGACAGGTTTAGTTTTCTGTCCATTGGCAAGAAAGTGAGAATGGACAAGAGGAGGGTGGGGAGCGGGGGAGCAGGGAAGCAGGGTTGGGTTGCATAGGGAGACTTTGGGGTGGGAGTTTACGCACTGTTGCAGGAAAATGGGAGGGGTGGAGATGGGAGGGGGAGGAGGGGGGGTGTATATTAATGTCTTGCACCAGGGAGCTCCTACGTAATTTCCCAGCAGGTCGTGGGGTCAGGTTTGTATTTAGTTAGTGGTAATGATCTCGTTAGGGATCTGAATGGACCACCGTCTAAGCCCATTGAGGATAGCGAGTGTGCTCCCCCATCCCCCACCCCTGCCTGCCTTGTGTGGGCTTACACAGCCCGTGAACTGTGATTAATGGACTTCCAGGGCTTAATAACTTGCAAAACAGTATTAAACAAGGGAGGCCCCGGGACAATCGGAGAGGCTACCCAGGCGGAGTAGGAGGTGGCTGTAAACAGTGCCCGGCAACAATTGCAATGCATGGAATTAACTGAGATGGGCCACTCACAATGCTACAGCTGGCTAGTGGCAGGGAGCCAGGCCTGGGAGAAAGCTTCACTGGTGCTTCCAGGTGGCCCGGACCGGGCCTGGCCTTTTCAGTTTTGTAAGTGTTAAAAAATAGAAGGGGAGAAAGGCTACATTTGTGATGGGAAGACAGTGAGAGGAAGCCATTGAGCAGAGACAAGAAAGAGATTAAAGAGCACAGAGAGTGATAAGCAGATAATGGGGGGGTACATTCAATAGAACAAGTAATCCTTGACATGCAAGCACAAATATGAAGCCTTTTGTCTCTTGTGTGTAATTCAAGCCAGGATGTGTAAAGTGGCGACGCAACAATGGCGATCCACATAAACAAGTACACAGACACAGATAAAACACACTCATCTGTTCAAATGCACACAAACACACACATTTCATCACCGGCTCCCGCCCCACACCAACTTCCCACATCTCCTGGATGTCTTATATTCCTTTTTTCCCACCCTTGTGCCCTCTTGTCTGCAAACAAATGATCCCAGCATGGAATCGTGAGTACTGATGTGTAGAGACCACCCTCCACTCTGCCACAGAGCTTGTCTTTTCCCCCCTTAGTATTAGTGTGCAGTTTATGCCGATGTAATGTACCTCAGATTTGTAAATATAAGCAAAGGGCCCCACTTGTGCAGAGGCAAAAAGCACTTTTTAATGGAGCTGGGAACTACATTTGTTTCTCAGCTGAGTGGATGTGCAGTTAGTGACAAATACAATTTAATCGGGGAATTCTCAGTTATAGTCACATTTCCAAAGAAATTTGAAATACAATTCAAAGAAATATTGTCTCATTCCAAAACACGTAGCATGCATGGACGTATGTCTGAAATGAACAGCAGAGATAGCACTGTTGATACAAACATGTCAGTGTGATTTTATTGCAGAAGACAGATATTGGCACGAAACAGCAAAATTGCACAGTGTGTGTTCAATTATAGGCAATTATGAAACGATTTGGAAAGCATTTGATTAAAACATGAACAGGTAGTTTCTCCCATCACGAGACATGCGAGATAAATGTTTGTGCCGAACACGACGTAGCGACTGTTTTTATTCCTTAATCTCTTAAAAATACATTTGGAGAATGATTCCCATGGAAAACAAGGAGAAAACAGTTTTAGCATGTTTGTCTAATGTTACGAAAGGAACAAATATGAACATTTGCATGTAATAAAAAAGAAAAAAAAGCGCTACACAAAGGAGGCTTAGCCGTTTCTGCTGTTTGACATTCTCTCCAGTTTGTTTGGTTTTTCTCGACAGCATCTCATCTCCAAATGAGTGACACCGGGGTCATCCTAATCTGCTTTTCTAGCAGATCAGAGATGAGTTGGACAAAAGCTCACTTCGCCATTCATTCTAGTATAGAAGTCCAATATGTCTCCAAAATATTTGCCCAAACCCTTTACTTAATCATGAGATGAGAGGTTATTCAGCACCCCAGTCTGATGCTCCATCCTCCACTTCTCTCGTGTGTGTGCGTGTTCGTAAGATTTATGTAAGAAAGAGAAAAAAACACTTCTACTGAAAGCTCACGGCAGAAACTTACAAAAATGAAATAATCAGGTTGGAGTTGTTAACCAATGCGATTATGTGGAGGGAAAAATATTTGATCTGCTCGTATTGCAGTTTGAGGTCCATTCACGTGCAGTAATGACATTTAATATATGTGTGTGGGAATACATACTGTTGCATTATCTCTCTATCTCCCTCTCTGTCCTCACAGCTGTCGCCCGAATAACCCCCACCCCACTCGCCCTCACTTGCATCAGGGTGTGGGTGCAGTGGGGGCCTTGGCCCTGATGAGGCCGAGAAGGGAGCCACTGCTGCGCTAAGCCTCTGGCTCCCTGCTCCCTCCCCACCTCCTCACATCATGAATAATGCATCAGAGAAATACATTTATCTTTTAATAGCCCCGGCCCCCTGGCTGAGACCGTTCAGTCTGGCCCAAACCGCCACAGCACAGGGCTCCCCCCTCCCATGCCACAGCACCCCACCCATGATTGTCTCTGTTCCTTTTGAAGTTGGGCACTTCTTAGTGTCCTAGAGATGGGTAATCAGGCTTGATTTTGGAAGGGTCAGGCCATCTTTTGAAGGGGCGGTCATCTTCAAGTTCAACCGAGGAGGGCCGCGCTCATGCTCTGTGTAAGAATTACTGTAATTTTATTACACACATACACGGCCCAGTGCAGAATTAGATGGAAAGAAAAACAGATGGAGAACAAGGTGGTTGTGACACGAATATTTTACAAGGATTGTGTAAGAAGGCACTCGAGCACTCGCTAACTGTAAGGTAAATATAAAGTGTTTGGCTTTTTTTTCTTTAAAGTTGCTGCAGGAGAGCAGACACTGACGTAACCGTCCTGAAAGAACATTTGTTTACATGTTTCTAGCATTTTTTATAGTGCACCGAATCCTAAAACCCATGACTCGAAGAAGGACAGATTTATTTTGTGACACAATTTTGTATTTTTTCCCCTTTATTTTATTTTGTTTTAAAAAATTAAAAGCAATTGAACCAAAAGAAAACTTGCACCCATTAGCCTCAGATTAACCTAACAGGCAGAAATCTCCTGTCTATGAAATAAAGACAGCATCCACATGTGTCGTCACACTATTTTAAATAAGATTTCAAATCAGTCAAGGCCCTGGCGCTGGTGCACCGTAATGCGGGAATAGTGCCGTCTTTCTTGTTTAATCAGGATCAGGAGGATTTCGATCCAGCCTCCTTGCCTGCATTGGTAATACATGTGTACGTGTGGACTCTGGGGAAGGAAAGTGTAGCTGGTTACCTTAACCCTCTGTTTGTCTGTGATGATTTAAGGCTCAAACGGCTCTCACTGTGACACCTGCGGGAACAGATACCCGAGAGGGTTTAATTTCACACTCTATTTGTTACAATGAGAACATAGCTTATAAAAGAATTTTTCACAGTATAATCAGTTAGTTTTGGTTTATAGTGCATTGTGTAAGTGTATTAGGACTGTGTACCCACCGGCGTGGCTTTTACCCAGAATATGAATGGACTTTTATTTTATTTTTTTTATTTAAATGTCTCCATAACTGACACTTTCATTTTAAAAAAGAAAAAAATATGAAGGAGCCTTTAGTGAAGTTCAAAGCAGAATTTGCAGTTATTTCAAAAAAGATTTGTAACATTTCCCAGAAATTTTTTTATTAAAATATAATAAAATTTTACACATGCCATACTCACATTCAATGAAACAGCATGTCAGCAACACCCTGATACATTTCAGTGATTCGGATCTTTCATATCACTAACTTGTGGTCAGATTATCACATAACTGAAAAATACAAAGAACAAAACGCACTCGAGAAACACTGAAGCTGACATCACTTTTTCAGCCAACAATAACAAGTTCAAGCACACACTTCTTCCCAACATGCCCCCTCCCCGCCCTCTCCCAACACACACACACACACACACACACACACACACACACACACACACACAGAGCAAAAACTAAATCTCTTTTCTCCATACCCCACACACACGCACACATCACCGAACCCCTCTTACCCACCACTCCCCTGCACCCAAAGCCTTCAAGCAGCCCTGGGCTTGTGTAGTCATGCGTCAGTTGCCCGGCACTGGGGATGAGGCCTCGCTAGCCGTGGCTGTAGCTGGGTCCTAGCCAGCAACTCCTCAGCTCCCTGCTCTGCTCTATGGAAGGCAGAGAAGCTGAAAGCACCATTTATCATCACTTGTGTGGGCAGCATCACCACGGCAACGCTCAGGCTGGCAAATGCCACTGCTGTGAATACTAATGAGGCTCTTGGCAGGCCTGTGTTGGCGTAAATGGGGCCAGGGTTGTACTCTGTGTGAGTGTGTGTTTGTGTGTGCATGCGTGTGAGCGAGTGCTGGGCTCTAAGAGGGCTACAGTAGAGGTAAACAGTCCAAAGGAAATCAATTAAGTGTTTCCACAGTGTTTGGCAAGAGCTCTAATCTTCAGCACCACATTTTAAAATAAGGGCGAAATCTGCCTTTAATACCTCCTCTGCCTTCTGCATGACAATAAACAAGCAGGCGACAATAAACAGCCGAGCACAGCCGAGCTTGACTAAGTCCTCCGGTCTCTACTTTGAGAAAACACAAGTGAAGTCATTATTCCCGAGTTCTTTCTTCCCCGTGCAGTATGTCTTTTCTTAAAGCTGAACATTAAAAACAGTAATTATTCCCTCACCGTTTCATATTCTACACTATTTATTAGTGAAACAATCGCCACTGACTTAAAGTTGGAAAGCCAGTGTAATAAAGTATCAGCAGTGCATTGACATGAACTGGAGCATACCTGCCTGTCTGCTACTGACACTGGCTTTTAGTTCGAGCTGGGCCTCCACCTGTCAGAGAAGCGCCCTCTCTCCGCTTCACTCTGACTCTCATGTTAGAGTGACGCTGGGAATAAATTGGACTGGAGCATGCCTGCTTGGCTCTTTATTGATTCAGGCACTTTGATTGAGCGGGGATCTAATCAATTCTTCAGTGGTAGTGAGACGCCAGAGTAAAATTATTCTTAGGCAAACCCTTCAAACGACTTGTCATTAATTTGCCTCTTTACTGGCACTTGTTTGCTGGGAACGAGATGCGTTTTGGGCTTTCTCCGTCTATTAGCGGGGTTGCGCTCCTGGGATTTTCATGGGCTGCTAAGCTTGGGGCGGGAGGGAAAGAGAGAATGTGTGTGTGTTTGTGTTTTGTGCACAAATCTGTTTACGCATATGTGAACTAGAGGTGATTGGGCACACTATGCTTGCTCATCCTTACAGAGTGACTTATTAGTGCTAATTGGGAAGGACAGTTCAAACAAGCACAGAGGAGTGGTTGTCACACAAGCGTGACAAGAGTGTAGAGAGGCAGGCAGTGCTGGGTGCTCTTCTCAGCTTCAGCCCTCCCTTTTCCCAAAGCCAGCCCCCCCTGCCACCGCCCCCAATGCCCCCAGTCATCCCTGGCCCCCGGCCTGGCCACGAAGAGTGGACACAGAGTGGGCTCTTTGTCCGCACACAGCCATTAGCAGTCAGCGGACTTCAGAAATGTGAGCAGGACAAGGCAGTGGACAGAGGCGCAGACAGAAACACGGCTGTCTGAGACACTTAGGAAGTCAACAGCTGACGGAAGGGCCACACAAAGGAGGAGCTGCTGAAGCATGGGGAGCGTGATCAGCATAGAATATAGACCTCCCTCCCTTCACCCGTGGACTTTGTGCCAAGCAAGTGCACACACACTACATGCAACCACATTACGCGCATAAACATGTCTGATCTGCTTGTGAGGAAGGCACACACACACACACGCAGACAGAACTGCGCACAGACGTGACTGTGATACATCAGCGCCTCCATTAGCTGGTGCAGAAGATGCGCTGACATCACATGATAAGAAAGGCATTCTCTTTGCCCTGAACCCTCTAGCTAATGATGAATCAACTGGTGGTGCATCGACATTAAGACCTCTTCCTGGAAAATGCTCCATACTGTTATTTAGCGCTTTTTTTTTTTTTTGCTGAAAGATGCTAATTCCAATGATTATTTAGTACCATAATAGCTGCAATTATATTCTGCACAAACTGATATAAGGTATAAGCACCAATTAGTAACTGGTCATTATCTTAAGCATTTGGTTCAGGGAGAGTGAAGTAATAGGCAACCATTCAGTAACCCTTGCTCAGAAAAATGGCTGCATAGTGCCTCAGTAATTAGTGGAGCTTGTTTTGCCTTTAGTCTTGAAAGTGGGTTGTATTTCCAGTAACCTGCATTACTGCTTATTGCTCGCAGTCATATTTTGCGATTATAGAGACAGGCATGCTATTAATGGGTAGCATGAGGACAGTGCCACATTTAATTATTCTCTCTTTGGTCATGGCAAGAGGGCACTTTCAATAAAAAAAACAACATTTTTCTAGCTTTTTTAAATTTTACTTTTTCAAAAATGAACACATGTGCAATGAAACCAACCAAACATTTTTTTTAAACCATCAACACACAAAAGTGTCAAATAAGCCAAATTGTTATGCAAACGTGGTGGTGCCCAGAGGAAAAAAGGGGGATTTCATGACAAATAATAATGGAAAATTCAGCACTATGTGAAAAAAAGCACTGTATGTAATGGTGATGGCCTGAGCTCTGTGCAGTGTGTGTGTATGCTCTCTCAAAGCTATGGCAGCGAGGATCACAAGAGCAGTATCAAAGCACTTGGTCACCATGCGAAATGTCTTCTCGCAGCAGGAGGTTGTGGGATTGTTGTCGGCATTCCAACTCTCTTTGAATGTCAGCCTCACTAACAGGGCAGTTGGCCTACATGGCACTGCTGACAACATAGCTACACTTTCAACTTTTATTCTTTAATTTTTTCCCCCATTTTTCTTTTTTGTTGTTGCTGTGCCTGGCACAGCGCCTCTCAGTGGCAAAGAAGATGACAGATGCGAGAAATGCTCTGACGCACTTTTACTTCATCCCCACGTGTATGCGAACATGTGTTAAGGTGAGTGTCGGGTCAGCGTGCATTATTTAAAGCGGCGTATGCCATGAAACTTTTTGTTCACGGTGACACGCACAGGACTTGTGGAACATGGAGCCCAACATGCTGCTGAGCATCGGGGACAGCTGAGCACAGCAGCTTTGGACATAAATCTAGGCCACCCCAACAAACTGCTCCGCTTAATAGATGTTTAACTAAACCCCCTCATTTGAAACAGTTTGACCCCAGTTCGCTAAAACACAATGCGAGAACTCCCCAAGGATTAGGCCCTGACCTCACCGGGAATGGAGGGAATGGCCCACACTGGTTATAAAGGAGGCTGCCATTGTCCTGTCCAGGCATGGGGGAGGACAGTGTGAGGGAGATACATGCCAGTGGGTGGAGATAGCCTTGTTGTAACGACATCTTGATGGAGCATCTTTCCCACCCACCAGAGCAGCACCAGCTCTGTATGTATTTTAATGAGGCTTTGTGTCTGCCCACATATAGCCCCTCTACTGACAGGGAACGTGTTAGCAACATGCTCACCCTTTGTCACGACACCCAATCATATAATCGACTGGCTGGCTAGATTTATTCTCTTGACACTGTGTGTGTGTCCATATGTGCAGGGACGTAAATAGTACGTGACCTTTTGCAGACAGTGCACGGCATAGTTGGCATGGGCTGTAAAGCTGCTGGGGCGAACTACAAAACCCATGGAGCTTTTGTGAGCTCCCTGTATGTGTGCGCGCAGGCATGGCGGAGCTTAAATAAAAAACTTCAAACTTTAACAAATCCACAGTTTACAAGGGCCACCGCGATGACAAAAGTACTTTGCAAAATGCTTGTCGTGAAGATGAATTTGCCTTTCGTATTGCAGGATCAAAATAATAATTTTTACTTTTGAAGCACTGTCTTTTCATACCAAAGTGCCTCTATTGAGGAAACGGTGAATGTGGGGTAATTTTATTTTCTTAAGCGGGGATATGACAGGGCTGGGGAATCCAATTGTGTGCCAGGATGCAATTCACATTTTATTTTCTTAGTTACTGACCTTGATCGAGGGAACTGCAGGGTCAGAGCCTCTCCAGTCTCTATTGTGGGCTCAAATAGAATGTTAATGAATTGGCGCACTGAATATTAAAACGCAGACCCGCTTTCAGCACCCAGTCAGACTGCTGCGGCATGTTGAGTGCTTTGGCGGCTAGACATGCAGTCTGCCTTGCTTTGCTCAGAGTCTGCTGCTGACTGGAGAAAAGGTGGGTGGGAATACCGAGGCTGATTCTTTTCTTTCCCCCCCAGCCCGGTCTCACCGATTGGCAGAGGGAGGGAGAAGGTATGCGTGTGTGATTTGTTGGTATGGATAGCCCACAACTGGGTGCTCTGTGGCCCTTAAGATTTTTCTTGCAGAGGACAATGGCTGATTTAGGGTGCACCCTGGTCCTTCTCACCGGCCCCGGAAGTGCTTCATTTTGTTCACGGGACAGCTGCACAGCTCTGTTCATCTTCCCTCGCCTTCTGATTGGCCTGGCATGCTTGACAAGGGCACGAGTCCTGATTGTTTCACAGAGAACCTGGCATGCTCTCATTTGGGAGGATTGTTTATTGGGGGGGAAAGGCAGCACAAAATCAACAAAGAGAGCCAGGAGCCAACAGTGGCTCTGAGAACATCCAGGGACAGTCTTCAAAGGAAACGAGCATCTATACAGCAGCTCCAAGCCACCGTGAAATATTACAAATGGCGACAGAATACTCATCTCTCTAGTGCCACCTTTCCAGTCAAGTATTAACCCCCGCTAAGCAGGAAGGAGCCACATGACATCAGCGGCCAACGAAGCACAGATCACAAGCAGAAGAGTATAAATATTAATTATTACATAAGCAGCCACCATGTTGGAGCTTTGCAGTTTGCTGTCCATGTTGATTTTTATGGTTCATCAGTTGAGGACATTTATCAATATATCCATCCCAAAATGTTCCGCGCGATGACGACGGGGTAATTTAAAATCAAAGGCACACCAAACGGACTCACTGACACGTGCTGAGATTTGAATAAATCTAATTATTCGTTTGCGGCTGCAGTTACAACTGCGTTTATTTACTCAGCCTATTAAAACGAAGCAGCATATTTAATGTCACCTAACTGAAAAGTTGAGCTGAGTTTTGGTATCTAAATGGAAAAAAAGAGGTTATCCTTTTTGAGTTCAGCTGAATAGAACAGATCCCAGAATTCATTTAGCCATGCCTATTTCTCTTTCACGGCCCTGCGCTGAGTCCCTCTATACAAGGATGAGTGAGTTGTGGCCTCGCGCTAGCCTCCATCTCCCTGAAAGAGGAAAGGGAGAAAAGGCAGCAAGTAAACAAAAACGCATCTTGGAGTTGCTTTTCCTTGCCTCTCCATCCTACTCATTTTGAAGCAGCTGTGCAAAGAATGTCAAAAATTCAGAGTGTCCTCTTTTTATATACCTTTCTGTCAAGTATTTCTTTTTTCCCTCAGGTTCAGATGGAAACCAATGTCTGATGACACATCTGAGGTACTCTAAAACGACCCGGAGAGAAAGGGAGAGCAAGAGAAGTTGAAGAAAACCCCTCGGGTGTGTATTCGAGCTCGTCTGCGGGTTTCAGTCGGTGCACGTGCCCAGCCGGGCGAGAGTGTGTGCGTGCGTGCGCGCCACGCGCCATCTGAAGATGGTGCAGATGTCCACGCTGTGGCTCTGCTCTCGCACACTGTTCAACATGCCTCAAAAAGAAGGGATTTTCCCTCTTTGTTTCAAATTTCACAGGCTGTCCAAATGGGCACAGGCGTGTTTCCAAAATAAATAAATAAGTGGATGTATCAGTGGCCAACATCTGCAGATTATGATTAGCATTTGGAAATTGCGTCCTTGAATGAGATTTGGATGTCGACTGTCAGTCTTCCTTTATGAGTGCGACTCCTATTCTGGGGAACTAGAGGGTACCGCTTTGTCCTTAAATTGGCTACAATTTGGAGGGAGAAAGAAATCCTCTTCTCTCTCTTCCCCTCTGCCCGTTATGATGTGCCGTCTGAACAAGAAAGAGACACTATTAATTGTGTTGAATATGAATAGCTGTATTTGGTTAAACAGTTTCAAAGGAAATTGGCCCAAAGGAACTTCTTTTCCTCTTCTTCCCCCTACTGTCTGTCCCTGCTTTTTCTTCTCTCTTTATCAAGATTTTTTCTTCCCTCTCTAATTTTACACTGAGCGAGCTGGCTGCTTTAGTGCGGCTGCATTATCTTATGTATTCAGCTTTCAGCTCCTCTCCCTCTCCCGATGAGGCGAGGCTTAATTGGGCTCTGGCTTTAAAGTCTGTAGAGCTCTCCACTTGCTCATAGAAACACATTCAGGGGCTGCTCATTCACTTCGAGTATGTGTTAGATGTACAAATATTATTTACTTTTATACTCCAAATCAAAAGGCGCACACTTCCTGCCTCTCTACACACAGTCCGTGCAGGAGAATTCACAGTTCAATTCACTTCAGGGTATTTTCCCCCTTCTTGGTGAGCCGCGCTACTAGAATGTGCTGCTGCTTCACAACAAAAGTATTATTTAAAAGGACTGTTTCATTACAGTGTAATGGCATTGTTGATAAGAACAGCGCTTTTAAAAGACAATAATTATTACACTGCCTTGCGGTGCTTGGCAAAGAAAATGGAGAAGCTTCCGCATTTTCAATAACCGGAAAAAAACCATTAACCAGAAAAAAAATGTAACAAAAAAGAAACTGTACCTGCCGACATCTGTTTACTGCAACAGATGCAAAAATGTGCTTTTTACTGCCACCCAAAATTTCCTTTCAAATCTGAATAAATTCCTAAAACAATCCAAAAATATTAATTGAGAAATCCAGTGAGCAACAGACTAAATTATTCCTAAATGACTATACAGTAAAAAAAAACAAACAAAAAAAACCCCCACACAAGTAAATAAAAACAGACACAGGTGGCAAAAGTGGAAAATCAAGGCTTCGCCTCTTGGAAATCAGGCAAAGAGAATAGCTTTGTACAGCCACTCCTGCATTCCTCACACCTAAACAACCTCAGCAATTAGCTGCACCATTAGAGCCTGGAGAAGGGGAAAGGAGCTGTTAAGAGAGACATGCTGGAAAGAGGAGGAGAGAGAGAGAAACTTGGCGGTTCTTGTTCTACAGTGAGCCGCGGCGCTGTTACGTGAAGTGTGGCGGTGCCGCGCAGCGTCGATGCCGAGGCCTTTTCGGGCGGGAGCTGATGAACTGCAGATGAACAATTTCACACTTCCCTTAGACCTGAGCTTACATACAAACTCCTCCTCATTAGTTTTTGTCACTTGCTCGTGTGCCAGGCACAGGAATAAATGAGACCACTATCAGCTGCCGCCTTGATAAGCTGCCTTATCTCATTAGGTTCCACATCAAAGTTAATCAGAGATGGGAATAGTAATTGGCCGACTAGACAATGCCATAGATCATGGGGCTTTTGTAGTGTATGTCATCTCCAAAACATCAGCAGGCTGGGGCTGGAAGATAGGGTGCATCTGCTGGAGAGAGAAGGAAAGAGGAGTGCGTGCAGGGGGTGCGGGGTGGGAGCGAGAGCTGGGAGTGAGTGTGCATGATGAGGAGCAGGGGGTGGGAGAGACTGCGAGAGAGAGAGAGGGGATGAGAGGGGAAAGGAGTAATGGCAGAGGCATAACAAGCAAGCTGCTCAGAATTAATGAGCTTACTCAATAAGAAAAGAATAACCAATCAGTGTGTGTTGGGCAAATATAATTTGGGAATAATTGCTTGATTGCTTTTCTATAGTAGGCTGATTTGACCACACACAAGAACTGAGAATTAAGATGTCAAGACAAGAATTAATTTGGCAAGCGAGGGCACACAAATGTTCCTCTCGCTCCCCACTCAGGCGGCTTGGAAGGCAGCAGAGCCGCGAGTTGGAGCGCACTAATGATGAAAACACAGTGGTAGATTGCGTATTCATTTCCCTGTCTCTATTTTACATAAAGAGAGCCATGGCTAATGCCACAGATGTTGGGATATCATACAAAAAAAAAAAAAAAACTGTGCGTATGCTAACACATTTAATTGGCATTTTTGCATATTCCACTCCATTGTTGATAGCTAGTTGCAGCTGATTGTTCAGTTTGTGTCCTCACTGATTTCAGTGGTTTTTTTTGGAGGGGTAACTGTCTGTGGATAGTAATTGGTGTATTTTGATGCTTCCCATCCCCAAACAGTGCTTATTTCTGAAGTCTTCTCTCCTCTCTCGATCGCCAATTCATGAAGGCTTAGAGTGAGTCTTTTATTACTCGCTACCTGCTTTGAGAAATCAGTGTCAACCTCACTCACACACACTTGTGTAAGAGGCAATGAGGAAATGTTTTTGTCCTCTAACAAAGTGCCGGTGGTCAGAGTAACACATTAGAGAATAACCGACAGGACTGCGGTTAGGAGAAGAGCAAAATAACACCCACCCTAGGACCCTAATGGCCAGCTGCACCCTGCTAATGATACGCACGCGTGCACGTGTGCACAAGCACACACACACAAGCACCGAAGCTCTGTTTCCATTACAGGCTGCTGTATACCGTCTCCCAATGTACACATGGCAGGAGTATATTAATAGTAATCACGAGGCATGATGCAGGATAGAATACAATATTAGTGCCATATTTGGAATGGATTCAGCCCAGCCCCATTCAATTTAGATTTGAATAAGAAATGTATCCCAACCTGACCACATGCATATGAATCGCCACATATATTTGCTCCCACATGTGTCTGGTACTTAGTTCCAATTAGGCTGAAAACACTGCTGCTGTGACGGAGGCTGCTCACACCGTCTCAGTTATCACTTCTCTGCAGGTTCAGCAGCTAAGGCTATTCATTTTCAAATGTGTGTGTGTGTGTGTGTGTGAGGGTGTCAGGGAGTGTATGTCCGTGTGCTTGTGTGCATTGACATTATTTGAGCAGTGAGGTAAGTAAAGGGAATAAATAAGCAGGCAGAGGTCCTGTCATGATGATGTTATTGCCGCCCTGGGTTTGCCTGCGGCATTATGAGGACAGGCACGCTGCCATATCCCTCACTGTCACATGCACACACACTTCCACACACACAGATGCCTGCGTGCTGGGGATCTAGGGCACATGCTCTAGGTAAATTTGCTTTGATCCGCATTGCACCTAATTGAGTCGCAGGCAACGTCTCTATTCCCACATCAAGGAATTTGAAAATGTTAGATTATTTCGCATGGGGATTAAACCTAATTTTCGTGTGTTACGCATTAACCTATTAGGCTGGTTCATCTGCATTGCTAATGCCCTCGTGCAGACAGCTGTCACTACCCTGGAAAAAAAAAACATGATCGTGCAATCCTTGAATGAGTGATCCCTGCGATGATTAGTGGCAGTGAACTTCGCTGAGCCCAAGCGATAAGGCTGCAAAATTCCCAAGTTGCCAATAGCTCCGAAAATTATCAGACTGTAGGCAAAGGAGAAATTGTGCCTTCCGGCTCAGGGGCTTCAATCCAGGGTTTGCCCAGATTGACATTATTTAAAGCTATGGAAATGGGCTCTGGCTATCTGGAGGATTGCTAAAATAAGAAATTTTCCGGCAACATTTATGAATACGCTGACAGGAGAGGATAGGGACATTAAAAAAAAAAAAAAAAAAAAAAAAAAAATATATATATATATATATATATATATATAAATGCTGTGCACATTCTCGAAAAAGCAATTTTAGGGTAATTTCATGATTTTATGATCTAATCTTGGTAAATAAATAAACAGATATATGTGGAGCAAAAACCCATATGGCTGTAATATTCTTAAAGGACCTCCGCAATCTCTACTGAGAAGCTACTTTAGCAGGAATCACTGTGTACTCTACGTGTAGACCAAGTGCATTGTTTTCTAACCTGATGCAGCAGAAATGGAAACAAAATCCCTTCAATCGCCTCCTGTTGTTTAGCCCGAGACATACTGGCAATGCAACATCTGCGCAATACATGGAAAATGCATTATATATTTGTTGGTTAGTAAAACAATTCAGTGTTTTTGTAGATTCAGCTTTAGTGACTGCTGTGATGATACAAAATAGTGGACCTCCATCGTGGACAAGCAGAATGACTGCTGGCACATCAGCTCTCTTCAACATGCACAAGCACTAGTGAATTGCCGTTTTGCATAGCTTAACACAATTGCGCACACCGATCGAGAAAAGCCATTTTTGTGCAGGAGAATATGTTGTATGCGTCTGTATGCACGAGCGCAACACCTCAGTCTTCGAGTGTGCACGTGTCTGCGGATGGATAAATGTTATCATCACCTGTGAAAATGCGCGCTGGGTGTGGGGTGGAACTCTGCCCCTGAGTGCCAATTCAAATGAACACAAACATCAATCGCTGGCCAGCCCCTCATGTTTCCAACCTTGCTGGGTGACACTGCCACGCATATGCTCCACCCACGATGCATCTGTGGCGTTTTAATGACAAGCAGATTATTAATCCTGTCTGCCTGTTTACCGGGTTTTTATTTATTTAATTACCTGTTTTCACTTTTGCTTAAGCGCTATGCAAATTGAGGCATATGCATGTGTGTGTATGTGTGAGTCTCAGGGCTGTGTGAATGCAGTACTGGACACTTCAGCTTGGCTAATGGATACAACTTCATTGGATATGGTCATTATCACGGATGCTCAAGAGTGATGTGACCTCACATTATCACAATAGATCCCGTACTGTTCTCATCCACTGTCTAATTATGTATGGGTGCTGGGCGCAGTCCACTGTACTCACAATATCCATCTTGCCAAGGCTGAATAGATTTTATCTGTTTTTGTACGCTTAGTACATTTTTCTTCCTTTAGATGTAAAATCAGCCCAAATACTGTAGCTCATTGTAACAGGTACAATGTAAAAACAAAGAGAGTCTAGTCAGGAGAAACGGTGGTGCGGAGCTAACTCTGCATACTGCCCATTGGTAACCCGGCGGCTGCAGCCTGAATGTGGGGAGTCGTGGAGCACAAAGGCTAATCAATGTCAGGGTGGAAGCGGAGAATCCCTTGGCCCACCCTATTTGACTTAACTGCTCCGTTTGTGCTCCTACTGATCCTGTGGTCTTTGTGTACATTGTAATGAGTGCTGACATAATCCTGCGGATTTTCCTGGAGGCCAAACCTTTGCCACCCCCATCGGGCCTGGGGTTTCTCCTCCGATCAGGAGGGCTGCCAGAGGGGGGAAAGACAGAACCACAATGCCCCCCGACCCCCATGAGATACTTACATTTAGGGATGGTTTGAAGCTCTCTGTGACTGAGCTAGTAACCCATTTTAATCCTATTAACACTAGCCAACAAAAGCTAAATCTGCTGCAGGACAGGCAAGGCTGGGGCATGGAGGCTGGGCTGTGGATTGAAAATGGGGGCTGAGGGAGATATTGTGGGAGTATAAAAATTGTGCAGTAAAGGGAATAAAAAGATGCTGAACTGAAAAGCTTGCCCTTAAGGGCGCTTCTTTTTTTCATAGGTAAAGAGATGCGAAAATAGGGAACAAAGAACAAGGAGAAGAACATAAGGAAATGACACAGAACCTTGTGAACAAAAAGACCCTTTGTGCCAAATCGGCCTCAAAGAGGTGGGCCACCAATAACTGCTGGCAAATGTACACAAGGTTAACGCATTCAGCACACATCCATCTTGAAGCTTGAAGGACATGTTTCTGACAGACCGGGATAATAAATGTACAGCAAAGCGCCAAGCAGGAAGTTGAGGCCGGTGTCTTGTGGCTGCTGGTACCTCGAGGTCGAGAAACAAAGACCAGGGAGCTCTCAATGCACTTTTGTTTTGGGTGCATAGTGGGGCAAAGAGGCCAAGCATGCTGGTGGTCCTTGCCCTAGCACCAACAGACAGGGAAGGGTTTTACACAACTGTGGCAGCTTAAAACTCCCCATTGTAAGAAACAAGAGGGGAGTGACAGGACCCATACAGACAGAAAGTGTTCTTTTTAGCCAAACAGGGCAGGATATGACTCTTTAAGGGGCAACAGGGTGAATGAACAATAACTTCCATGGAGAATGAAACCCAGTGCAAGCGACACTGACACTGCCATTACTCTCTAGGTGTCGTCAGCTCTGTGCTTTATGCCTGGACATACTGTATTCCCTCGCCTCTTGCCCTTCTCTCTCCCAATCCACAGCTCCTTCTCCTGCCTCTGCGTCGCTCATAACCATATCAATTTGTATTAATAGTGGCTTCATCCAGCAGTAAAAGCTATATATATGATTATAATTGTCACTGTGGGGCCTAAGTGACGAGGTGCGATATGCCATTACAGCTGCGCGGGGTAGTCTTTGACATGGGTCATTACAGACAGAAGCCTTAACCAGAGATGCGACAGGCCATGAACCAAAACTCTAGGGGAACAGCGGGCACCCGTGTTCATGGCTCCAACATCATTATTTAGACACATCAACACAGAAAACCCTTTCCCAGCGGAGTATCTCCAGTGTGTCCTGGGAAGTGTGCATAATGAGTGAAGTGAGACATGGGATTGGCTGCGTGGTTGAGACAGACAGTGAGCTCCTGTGAACCTCTTGTGAGGTCTGCCCTTCACACTTCCCAGGGCAAAGTCCTTTAAAGTATTCTAAGATCCTTCTCTGAGAAGGACCGTGCTTGTATACATTTATGTATGGGTCTGACCTTTCCTATAACGAGTTCACATCATAACCACTGACCTAAAATCAATTCAACAAAATGTTCTCAGCAAAATGAACCACAACTGAAAAAAGGAAGTGTGGAAAAGAAATGAGGGGCGAGAGAATCGCACAGTGAGAAACCACATCAGAGGGTGACTAATGCTGTTCACGCGTAAAGTACCGTTTTACAACATGTTAGCTGGCAGCTAATTGAATAACAGCTTACCAGCGATCTTTGATATTGAAAATAGTTTTTTATAAAGATGCTCAAAGTAAAAATAGGACAGCAACCTCTCTGCGACTTGGAAAAATCTGTGGTTGTCCGACGAATGCATTGAACTTTTCGACATTTGGCAGGTAGCTATGACGCAGAGATTGAACATGCAACACACTGAACACGCAGCGATCAGCATAGTCAGTTTGACACTGAGTTACATTGAACTTAAATTAACTTGAAGTGATTTTGTTGGCCACCTTACGTAGTGTTAAAACTACACTTAAGCGTAAAAAAGGCTCCTCAGCGATGAACCAGTGAACCAACTTAGCAAAGAACCCATTTTAAATGGTGTCTTTAGGTTCTGTCGCAAAAACATTCTTTAGCTGAGTCTATGACAATGAGATAACACAGGTTGACATACACAACATAGTATTTTTACATCAACACCTCACCCTGATGTGTAACAGCTACTTAAAAAAATCTGAAAAAACTGGACAAATAACCTACATTCAATTTTATTTATATTACAATTATAATTCACACCAACAACAAAGAAAAAAAACTGTTACAGCAGATGAACAGGCCCTTCAGCTGATTCATCTACTGTTCACTGAAGCTTCATCAGAGATGGTCGCAGTGGAAGGACGGCTATCAAGAAGATGTTCTTAAGGAAAGAAAACAGGCAGAAAATTCTGCGGTATGCCAAAGTACACAAGAACAGTGGCCACAGGCATGCTCATGGTCAGGAGGACAGGTGGCAGGTACAACAGTGAGTGTATTCAGCCACCTGTAAAACACAGTGGAGGTTCTGGGTAGTTTTCATAGTTGCATTTCAACATCGCTGGCTGAAATGCAGCCCTATTTCAACACCCCATTGGTGGTCTTGTCGAAATTGATGTGCAAAGTTCTGAGCGGATTCGGTTCACCGTGCAGTTCCATCAGGAAAGCATCTGATTGGCAGCGGCTTCATTTGACAGCACGACAATGATCCCAAACGCACTGCCAATGCAGTAAAAGCATACCTGGATAGAAAAACACAATGAAGCAGTCATGGATTGGTCTCCAGAGTCTGGACCTTAACATTAATGAAGCAGTGTGGGATCATCTAAAGGAACCAAGATTCAAAGAAGAGTTTTGAATATAATTGAAGAAGCCTGGAGAAAACTGCCCAAGATTTCATTCTGTGATGAAGAATAAAGGCGGTGATACCAAATATTGTCTTACAAGGTTGTTAGAATTGTACAAATTGTCTGTTAGCCCACTGTCTTTTCATATATGTCAGCACGTGTTTCAATAAATGGCTGGACCCATACTTTCTGAAGACTTATGCACACCACTGTACAGAAGAACATCTTCAACACTGGTTGAGCTCTGCTCTTGCAAAATCAACCCTGCAAAGCAGTTTGCAGAATTTGACATTTCTCTACACAAACTCTTTTTTTTGACGAGCATCTCTGTCGGAGTTGAATTAGACTAAACAAGAGTTATATTTTTACTCTCAACTCTAACCCTGAAAAGCTAGCATTTTAGATTTGACTGTGCATCAGAAATAAAAACAAACAGTCAAATATTTTACATGCTGAAATAAATAACACATTTTGAAAACTAGGATTCAATAATTGAGATGCTGACTGGGATGAAATATTTGATCTTTACCATGAAACGCTGAAATAGCTTTCTCTTTGGCTCCGAATAAAACTCCACAAATCAAGCAAAAATGTGGTTGAAATCGAATGTGTGCGTTCGCGCCTGTTTGTGAGGTGGAGAATAAATACCTGCTGTGGCACAGTGTGAATACCTTGACATCCTTGCGCGCCCTGTTCACAATAGAAGGAACCAACCTGCCAGTTCAGACTGCAAATTCAACCAGGCAAAGCGGGCTTGGAGGAATTGCATGGCTGTATTGGATATGGCCTCCTGGCTACAGGTATATGATAAGCACTTATCTATTTGCACTAACTGAGCACGTGCATTCAGAGGCTTCCTTCGCTTCTGCTCGAGCGTGTCTTCCTTGTACACCAATGCACACGCGCACAAACGCGGTGCAAATGTTTACGTCGCAGAAATAATATCTCCATACAATGGAAAGAAAAGCAGCAAAATAAGTAGACGCCCACCCTGCTCCTCACCCGGGTTCATCCTTCTCATAATTAGCTCTCTTGTGCCGTTGTGTGCCGCACACAGCCGCCACAAAACAAGTGCTTCACGGGAGGAGGTATTTATCAACATTTCCATTTACTGTGTACTAAAAGGACATAAGCAGCACATTCTCCTCAGTTCATGGACAAACTCTTTTAATTCAGCGAGGAAGCGAGCGCGTTTTCAGCACACGCAGCTAGACAAGCATATCGCAAATAGTGCCAGGCAGGCAGATAGGGGCTCATAACAAGTGATCATCAGTAATTTTCCAAAGTACTGAGTTCCGCCGCGAACGTCGCTCAGTGGGTCAGAAAGTGTACTTGACAGGAAATATGCATACTGAGTGGATCCTACTCCCCTGCTTTTCATTTGCATTGTGTATTGATTTTTTTGGTCCCATTTAATACAATATTATGTGTGGGTCTACGGCGGCTTTTAGGTGTCTCTGGAGTGGACCGGTTCCATTGGAGGCTTAATGATAATTGCAGCTGGTAGAGGCAAGCTCAGGCAGATTTCATTGCAGGGCCATCAGAGCCCTCTCGCCCACCTCTGCTTCCATTCCCATACCCTCTCCTTATGTTCCACGCACGCACACAAACCGACACGCGCGCGCAAATTCGCACGGGAAACGTTGCAGGACGAAGGAATTCATCAAGGGAGAGAAAGCACATGTTGATGACTTTTGTTTAAAGCAATCAGTCCCATTGTTATCATTAAAGACTGGCCATTTACAGTTTGAGGGAGGTGCTCAAAACCCTTTAGCTTGCTTCTGTTTTTCTACTGATAATCTTTTCTAGCGACAGCCTACTACGCATACGCTGATATTATTAGAGAGCCGTCAGCTGCTGCAGTGCAAATCACCTCTCTCCTCCTCCCAAGAGACCCTGATTAATGTCATTATTGTTATACAATCGGTCACAACGTGGCTTCCTTTGAGAAAAATAAAGTCAAATATGTAACTCCCTAATAACACGATACTTATCGCCGCGCTGGCTTATAAAACTGTTAAACCATGACACCAAAACACACAAATCATATTAAGATCCCGGTCACGCTCCCCAGCTCTCTCTTTTCACACACCCACACCGAGGTTAGAGATTATTAAACTGTCACAGACAGTGGGAGTGATAAGCGGCTATTTGGTCTACAAATTAGGCATAATTAAGGAGACATGTTGCCAAACAGCGATGCAGATATCTTCATCTGGCCCAAATATGACAGGACCCTATGCCTGGATTTACAGAGACGAACGAAGCTGGGGAAGAAGTCCCGTGGCAGGGAGCAGATAGCGATGTCTGCACGCGTTAAGTCTTTCAGCTGTTCTGTGTCTCTGTGGCTTAAAGGAAGCCGATCCAAAGTTGTATATCCAGGGAGGAGCCCGGCGGAGTCGATGACGGCCTTCTTTTTTTTTAAGGGCTTAATGCTCATCCCTTGTTTATATCTACAGGCACCAACAGACATGCACAAACATTAATGAGATTAAGAGGAAGCGCTGTGCAATATTTATTAGGCTCGACAAACACTTCTGGGCTTTAGTGTGCTGGGAACGGGGCTCTCTCCAGGGGCTTCCGCTGGCACAGGCTGCCCAGGCAGGAGAGGCAGATGTCGCCAATTGCCAAGAGGATCTGCCTGCCTGCCGCCCTCAAGATTGCTGCTCCACTTCTCCACGCAACTTTAAAATACACTTGCATGTGTGTATGTGTGCGTTTGCATCTCCGCCTGCACCCGATAAATTCCCTCCCTCCTTCCACCTCTCTAATTTTTATTTTCTCTGTGACCGCTCTTATAACTTAAAAATGCTAATGTGTGGATTGTTGTGATCATTGATGAGGACCTCTTTGTATTGTGTGTTAACCTCCATTAGGCAGGATTACAGGGACAGAGGCACACACTGGCATTTGGTCAGTGTCACTGTGACAGCACTTGCTGCTGGAATGCCCGACTGTCACAGTCGGCTTTATCGCTGGGCTTTCTCTCCTCCGAGTGTGGACTAATAAGCCTAGAAATTACAATTGCCTCCCTGCTGAATCCCTGATAGGCGGAAATAATGATATCAGTGCCCTGCTAATCTTCTTGGCTTGCCGCTTGGCATCAGCCTATTGAGGCACCTGTCATACTTACGTCTGATGAGATGAATTTAATCTTTCTGTCCGTAATGACAATAGGGGGCATTTTAATGTTATGGATGATATTTGTCAGGGTTCTGTCTTAGTGCCTTTTTTCTTTCCCCAACCCTCCTCATTTTCTAGCACGTAGGCTATTGAGACATTCTGTCAAGGTATCAGGACACTTGGACATTAGCTAAACACATAGACTTTCTTAATTTTCTCATTTCATAAAGAAAAAAAAACAAGCTGCGATAGGGGTGCCGTTTTTGAATTTAAATAGATAACACGTAAAAGGTTTCTCAGAGTAATAGGATGTTAAAGTACTGGCTGGGCTAAGCAGATGTACCCACACTTCTGTCGAGAAAATATTTTATTTTCTTCCTTGTTAGCGTCTTCCACATCACTACCGGGTCATTCAGTGCTCAACAGTGTCCTTCAAATCATCATAATCCGAAGGACAATGTTCAGCATTCTCACAATAGCAATGCTTTTTAAAAAAAATACAAGGGATGCGTATCAATATGAAGGCATTTATGCTTCTTCTAGTTATTACTGATGTCCTCTTTGGACAAACAGGCAGTTTCTAAGAAGACTGCAATTTATTCTCTGCCTGTTGTTCACCGCCCAAAACCACAAAAACATTGTTGTGACACAGCGGGGTCACATGACAATGACCTGTTTGGTGCAAAAAGAACCTAAAAGCGAGAATTTAGCTAAGTGTTTTGGAGAGTCCAAGAGTGGAGATATTACTGACTCCATTTACAGATGAGTGCTTACATATAATGTGAGCTGCTTAACTATTCCTGCAACACCTGAAAAATGTCACCATTAGTTTTGCTTTCGCTCACCAATAGGAGATGATATACTTTCAGTTAAAGAGAAGGAGAATCACAGCGGTGGTGTCATCATAAAGGTCAAATGAAACTTTAATTATTTCTTAAATTTTAAATATCCATTCTCAATCATCTGTATAAAACTCTCAGAAGCAGAATGTGAGATTTGTTTCATCAGGTAATATTATTATCCATTAAGGCCAAAGGTTGACTACATTTTGCAGAAATGCTTTAAAAGATCCAGCCGCTTTACAACCGAGCTAAAAATTAAACTCTTGAACCAAAGTAGGAAGAAATTCGTGTAGTAACATTACAGGTAAAATGTCCTCTTCAAAAAGACACGTAGCCTGTTTCATGGTGCGATTACAACAATCTGAGGTGTTGTTATTGTGTTGAAGCCAATAGATTTCAGTCTTTTTGTTGACTCGGTGTAAAACCAAAGAACGAGCGGTGAGACACAACACCACGTGTCTGGTATGAAAGCACCACCTGCCTCATGTGACGCAAAGACATGCCACAGATTTGTGCTGTTATGAGATAATTGCAGAAGTATGTGCTGTATTTGTAGTGCAGCGACAAAGGTAATGCCTTTTGTTTACCTTTAAAAGAACGGCTACATTGCTCATTCTGCTGAACCAACAGTGAATACTAAAGCATGCGGCATCTTAGGAATGTATTAAAGTAACACCTCTAAAAGCAAAGTTGCACATGGCCACAAAGGATCTCTGTGCACTGATCCTGAATGTGCTTCACTGTGTTCAGCTAATGCAGGCAAATATTTGGCACCCCCCCCCCCCTCCCCAAGAATCACACGCGCACACACATCTCAAGCTGCAGGAGGATCGATTGTCGTCATAGAAACTCTGTCATTAGATAAATGACTGCTTCCCCGAGCTGTCAGATTAACTTTGACAGAACAATCAACACTATGTTATTTATGCCTGGCTGACAAAGAATCGTTTTGGCTTGGCGAGAACCGAACAATCCCACTGTGTCCCTAGTTGTCCTATTCACTAAAGTACGCCACGACAAGGGTTGAGTTATGGAACATTGGACTTCCTTTACTGCCTGTTTATAGGTCAAGATTTGAATCACTCTCCTATGTAGTGGAAATAAATCCTTGGTTATTCACTGGCAACTTGTTGAAATGTACTTCCTGTCAAGCTGACAGTTGATGTTTGAAATTAGGCAAAAAGAAAAAACATATGCTATCCCAGGCACAAAATAACAACAACCGATAACTTTTGTCAATCCTATGCTGCCAAGTATCAGCAGGAAAAACACAGCAGACATATATTAATATAAAGCATATATACAGAAGATGTTTGAAGAACAGCGGGGCGACGATAATTATCATTACGACTTGACGTGCCTGGCATCAACAACATTTGTTCCGGCAAGTTAGGGCGCAGGATTATGTTTTCCCGTGGATGCCTTTCATATGTTAACTGTGATCGAGAAATACAAAAGATGCAGAGTTTGCAGCAGTAATCACGGCCAAATGTTCACTAACTTTAAACCAGCGAGCGTACACAAATCCGTGCGCGTGGGAAGAGAATATCAATGCGCCGTCAGCTTTGTTTCCATTCTCGGTGTTTTTCCAAACCGTTTGCCTCCTCGCTTTATGCTCTAATTTTAAATCTGTTTGGCTTTTGTGGAGGAGTATTGTTCTTTCCTGCACTGTGCTGTTAATGAGTATGGTTAAGAACATCATTATATTTTAAGTATCATTTGGGTGTTCACAGTGGGTGATCTCGACAATAATCTGTTTTCTTGTTTCATATCCAGAGTGACAGCAGTGGGTGCCTCTTTAATACCCAGAAAATCATTAGCGCTGAGAATCTTTGGTATGCTGGAGAGAGAGGGAGGGAGGGAGAGAGAGGGAGAAATTGTAATGAAGACGTATTAACTACGGGTAATTTGGTTGTTCTTCAGCTCGAGTTTCCCTTCGCTCTGCTAGTTGGTTTTATTTGCATTGATGTCTCCTCAGAAGTAGTTTGCTTCTTGAACAAAGGGGCTGGCGTATGTTAAGTGCTTTTGAAATCACAAGCGTTCCAGCCACGAGGGCCGGGCCTGATGAAAGGGTGTGAAATACAATGTGAAAATCGATTTCGCTATCTTCTCATTTGGCCTTGCCAAAGCACAATTTTATGTCAAAGCAGCAAGCACGGGGCTGCCATGCGCGCATGTGTACATGCAATGAAGCACTGAGGAAAGGGCAGGCTGGCTTTAAGCGTGATAAACTCCCGGCGCCGAGCTGCGAACAAAAACGCATTAAGGCTGTTTAGATTTGACATAAAGGCTTGACAATTGCAACAAAAAATAATAATAGAGCGTGGTGGCATGAAAGCATGCGACTGCACCGTCAGCTTGAAGGCCACCACAGCAAAACACTGAGCCACTTATAGGATACAAAGGTCAAATACTTGATTTTCATTTCCTCAACAACAGATACAATCGCAATACAGTGACACAAATGTGAATGCTGTCATTCATAAAGGAAGATGGGTGGAAAAGGGGGCAAATCGCAGGAAGTAGGGGGTGCTTACATAGTGTATGCACATCATTATGCTCCTCACAATCAGTCAGAGCTGAGCCAGGCTAGCATCATCAATTTCTTTCCATTTCCAGAAAAACTGCTTTTTGTTTTTCCGAATAGCTACGTTGTTGCCATGACTCGGGTCATCCATCCTTTCGACTATCCATCCGTTTCCCCGCGTACGTGTCTGCTGAATGTAAATGACAGCTCAATGTCTACGCTGTCACAAAGGGCCACAGAAAGCCGAGGCGACGGAACAACAGTGTAAGAGCTCCACTGTGCAGAACTGGCAGTACCATCTGTGGGCTTGGGTAAACAGGAAGCGCACACAATGAAATTATAAGGCTTTCCCTCCCTCTCTCTCTCTCTCTCTCTCCTCGCTTTTGTGATTAATGGCAGTGATATCTGTCAAGCCGTTTCACCATATTCAACACGGCCACAGCAGTCTGCAGCTGTATTTTTTCCAGCGCAGACAACACGAAAGCAGAAAGTAGCAAGAGACCAGCTCGGTCGAAATACAGATTAATCGCTCCTGCCTATTCTGGCACCCAATAATGAGACCGTTTGACATGAGCCAAAACAAGTGATACGACACACATCGCGTTTCTCCGAGCTTTGCCTTGCGAGATGAAGACTCTTATTGGTTGGGTGGGATCAGCGAGACTCCAGGTCAGGCAATGAGCTAGGGGAGTCAATTAAAGGAGCTCCATCTTAATAGGGCTGTGATGTGGAGCCATAACAGTGTTATCTTGGCTCTCGCTTGAGGTGGCCAGATCTCTTTTGTGACACGAGCCAAGTAAATAAATAGCCAAATGAGGCCGCACAAAAGCATCGGCAATATCCCAGGGCACCTATTATGCAAGGGGCAGGGGAAAATTATGCCCACAACAAATTGCTAATGATGAGCCAGTGATGTCTTGTTAAGCGACATTGTTTTCCCTCAGATCCCTTTGTGTCTGTGCCGTGTTCTCGGTTTAACGAGACACGCGGAAAAGCAGCCTTTCTTCTCTCTCCCTCTTCTCTCTTTCCTTCTTCTTCCCCCTCTTCGTCTCTCCTTTGCAGTTAACTTGTGTCTGCGTCTCTGTTTTTCCATCCCCTCACATCCGCTGCCACTCAGAGGGCCTGATTTGGCGCATGAGAACATGCTAGAGTGGGCCTGCTCAGCAGGGAAGGGCCTTTTGATGCAGACCCCCCTGGGATCCATCCACTGAACCAGCAGTACGTATCACAGATGTGACAGCTTTCATCTAACAGTTAACTTTTCCTAATTAAAGTCCCAAGTCTAATTACACACTAGCCTATCTGATATTTCTGAGATGGTCATAGCAGTTCTGGGGGTAGAGCCCATCAAAGATCCAAGCGTTGATGATTGGGAGGGTGGGTGTGTTTTTTGGAAGAAAATGGAGCCTTGCTTGCTTCCCTCCTGTGTGGGCTGTGTGCTCACCTGGGTGTGGGGGGCCACGAGTGCCAAATGGCAAGGCCTCATCTCATTTGCAAAGACGCTGCCCCTGAATGTCGATGTGCAATTATGAATCGGGCAGGAAAAAAACTGCTAAAAGAAAAAAAAATTCCATAATTAGCAAGGCAACTCCAAGCACAAGCGATGGAAATTAGTCCTGCTGTAATAAATTATCCTGTGCATATATTACATGCGACGGGCACCCTCGGGGCCTCCTATTAGCCGTTTTGGCTGTACACTTCTGTGTGTTTGAATAAAGCAGTCACTTCTCTGTTATGGGCCCAATAACAGACATTTCTCCTCAAAACCTCATTTTTTTTACAACTCATCCCCACGGTGTCAGCTGGGTGTGGTCTCTTTGTCTCCATAATACAACATGGGCTGTTGCATTCTCTGCACAGCCTCCCAGCCTTCATGGAGCCGTAATCATTGGATATTTTGTGTTCTATTTTACATTGATTAGAGTTACCCATTTCTCCCTAGCCATTTTCTCCAGCTCTGATAAACAAATGTGAAATTAGAACCAGTTGAGATGAGCTGGGAGGAAATTTGCATCAAAATAATACAGTGTGCAGCTAACAATCCAAAATCAGATAGCAGCAACAAAAGCTGGCAAATTGCAAATTAAAAGGCATGATGTAAATGGTATTTTGTCATTAAGCTGCAGCAGCCATTTTGAGGGCGGGAAAATCGTCGACGGTGGTGGCGAGGCGAGGGGGGGAGGAGGCTCGCGCTGCTGGTTGTGATGAGTCTTATCCAGAGCGATTATTCATACTTGTCCTTCTGCTTGAATTAAAGCAAGAGTGCTGGAGCCAGTTAAAGCCAAATACTTGAATGGCTAGTGAACTCTCACCTTCACGCGCATCCATTTAGCTCACAAATGAAAGCCAAGTACAGTCAGTGGAAAGCCATAATGGGTCTTTCTTCTTGCAGAGTGTGGCCATTACATACTAATTTCTTCTGGAGGCTCTTCAGGAATTTAAACACTTGGCTGGAGCTGCCGAGTCTTGTGCTGAGACGAGCCGACCCAACAATGCCAGCACACAAGGTGTTTGTGCCGGTCGCGCTCGTGCCGACTGACCACGATTGTGCTAAACTGGAGGGCTACAGCTTGTTGTTGTATTCAGATAAGGGACTGCATCTCTGTGCAGTGGAGTCTTTTTTTATGAAATGCCTTTGATTGCTTTTTACTTTTGCTATTCTGAATCTGTGTTTATGCAAAAAAATAAAATCTCTCACACACGTCAGGTAGCAAAAATGAGATCTGTGCTTTAGAGATTTTCACAGGTGTCACTTCATTTAATCTTAGTGCTTTTAACAAAGCGATTACACTATTTGAACTTTAAAAAACAACAACAACAGAACATAAAGAGAAATTACTAATCCAATCAGCTGAGACGGTGTCTACGCTCAATATATCGGCGACACTGACGCCGGCCCGTTAGCCGGTGCACATTATGGAAAACTGACCATAACCTTTTGTGCGAGTTGCTGTGGTCCTAGCCATCCATTAGCATTATCAACTAGCCCACATTGTTGATGAGTGGTATTTTTGCGCCAGATTACCCACTGCACATCAGTAGCACCCAGGAGGCAGTGATTTAATTATGCAATTAGTGTGGTGGATGATTAAATGGCTTAATTAATAGAGGCAGATTGGGAATTTGGCTAGAGTTGACAATATTTAGCTAGCTCACTAGTTTGTGTGGATCTTTCAATAATTAGTCTTTAGCTCTTTTGTTTAGTGTAATGTACTGGTGTATGATGAGAGCGATGATGCTCAGACAGCCACTGAAAGACTTCAATGCCCGACAACAGCCGCATTCATTTGGCTAATATCAGTTTTAAGTGACATTCTTTTCAACGTGGCTTTCCACAATAATGGCTAATATTACTGTAAGAGACGTGTTAACTAGCTAATAACTCTACTCAGTGAATCAATAAATATAATTATCTGTCGCCGCACCAAATGTTTCTTGCTCTGCCTTACATGTAGGCTCAGCTGTTCCTGGGAAAGAGTCGGATTTCACACTTCATGCCTGCTTTGGAGTCATTAGATTCCTGTGTTCCCAGGTTTCCTCCTGTGGTTTGAGACTGGATCTTCAGACAGGATTTTTCTCCAGTCTGAGCTTTTCTTGTATTTACTGGATTAGTTCAGCTCTGAGCTCTCTAACACAGCGTAGTGTACACTTGTCCGTCTGATTGACGGCCCGCGGGGACTGAGGCAGCCAGTTATTTACTGCTCGTTTGTTTGCTCTCGCGCTGAGATATACGGCGATACCAGATTGTGAGGTAAAGTCAGTGGTGAGTTACACGGGCCTTTGTCAATCACAAATAGTTGTGGCAAAGGCACAATCATTGGAGCATGTCGTCTCCTGAGTCGAGCAGTGCTTGCTGTGAGTGCATATTGTTTGCAGCACTTGACACTGGAGCGTAGGCTGAGAGAAGCCGCTCACTGGCGCTCAGAAGCGTGACGTCGTCTTCCGTGTGGAGGAAGACGACCCCGCCGTCGAAGATGCTACTCAACATAATTACCGCCAGCGCATGACAATTTGTGTTATTTCTTCTTTGACACTGTGTGCGCACGTGTTTTTTACTGCTGCCTGGAGTGGCGCTTTAATGCTTTAAATCTACACATTCTGAAAAGAAACACAGTGGCGCAAGTCCACCGTTTTTAACAATTTAACCCCTGTAGCACAGTGAAAGCTATGTGTAGCCTGAACTTTCAGCTCCACTGGGTAAATCCTTTTCATGGATCAATTTAGAAAATGGACCATTCTATTAATTTACTGCAGCACATGTATTGTGTCCAGTCAATCAGACTGTCACTACAGTCACACGGTTGCCAGATATTTCTGTGTCTCGTTGCGAGCATAAAGGCAATACAGTAGATATAATTACACTATTTTAATCACATACTCAGCAGTCATAATCAAATGGACAAATTACTAAGTGTGCGATTTTCCATTTGTCTCCACAGAATTGCACTAATAGAGGCTTTAAAGCTGGATATAATTATTTGCTTTTCATTTTGCATGGTTACATTATTCCACTTTATTTTGAGCCTTCTGTCAGTTAATAGTAGTAGTCGGCTGCCGGTCTTACCTCCTAGTCACTCATATTAAATAAAACATCGTATCTCACTCAATAAAAATCCAGTTCTTTGCTCATCCTCAGTTGGGTCACAATTTGGTCACCACTGAAAATCTAAAAATCACAGTAAATTAAAGATTTATTTTTTTTTACTGTATTTATTTCTGAGCCAGGTGCAAATACATGTGTGCATTCATTATTGCCTTCTTTCCAACACATATATCAATATAGATATTTATGCATGTCTATCAGATGGGGAGGAAGCTCTCTCTTTTTGAATTGTGTTTATTCTAAATCAGCGCTTTTGCTTTTTTGTGCAGTAAATAAAACCTAAAGCAAAAATCATGGTGTTTTCAAAGGGCAAACCTATTATAGGTTACAATGTAACAGCAGATTTCAACTAAAAATCATTGGCCTGTCTTATTTGACTAGTAAAGATTCGCTTTTTATTACCGTGTGTTTACATACAACTATATCTGAAGAGCTAAAAGTTTTTTTAATTACTTACAAATCAAATCTAGAGTAATAAGAAATTTAAATAAAGTTTGAATCTTACAAACAGCAGAAAAAATAATTTTTTTCTGATCAGAAACAGCGTATCCCGCACAGACTACCAGCCCCGTACAAATCTGAAGCAGGTGTTGCTGCTGTCAGCAGCCTGTCAATCTGCCACACTGTGATTGAGACATCAACCTAATCCATGTTTACACTGTCCTGCATGTGTCACGCCTAGCCGTTAACCACACAGAATTAGGCCGTGTTTGACACCTCCTGCAACCCACCACTTGAACCCATCATCGACTTCAGGCTCAAAGAGCAGTTCCGGTGCTCTGTAAGCAGTTACTGCATTGTCAAGGGCCCAGAAAGCAAAAATAAAGCAGGA
Organism: Aulonocara stuartgranti; assembly: GCF_965226115.1. Classification (NCBI taxonomy): domain Eukaryota; kingdom Metazoa; phylum Chordata; class Actinopteri; order Cichliformes; family Cichlidae; genus Aulonocara; species Aulonocara stuartgranti. The sequence goes on from NC_138955.1 coordinate 19,706,772, forward strand.
GGCTATAAGGGGATTGGGGTGAGGGCGTGTGGGGGGGTGGAAGGAGAAACGATGGATGGCTATGGGTAAGTGCCACTCCTTGAATATCCTCTCCGGCTCCCTTCCCACTCTGCCCCTCTCCTTCTGTCCTTCATTCTCCTCATGTCTCTCCTCCTCCCATCTCTCCCCCATTCTCTCTATCTTCCTCTCCTTCCCTCTCTCTGTTGCTTACTCAGAGAAGCTGCCAGTGTTTGCTTCTCCTTATCCAGGTTTCTAATCCGCTGCCAGTGAAAGAGTCCACTAAATAGGTGCCGTCGAAAAAGGGGGAGAAGGACAGGCAGAACCATTAGAGGAGAGTTTATCGGAGTCGCTCAATCTGTTATCACGCCTGTCCCTCTGTCCCTCCCGCCAGCCGCCACCTCCCTTCCTTGTCACAGAGCTACTGATTATAGCCCCAACCAGTCCCCAAACACACACACGCACACACACACAGCCCACCTCTGCGTATATTTGCGCATGTCTGTTCAACAGCTTTGTTGGTGTGCCTTGCCATAAGTGAGCGCATATGTTATTGTGCACTGCTGCCTGTCAGTTTCTCCACCACCTGCAAATGGCTGCAGCCGAGAATAAATAAAAGCCCCCCTCTTTTCATCAAGGGTGTACTCTTGGTTAACTTCCTGTGCCTGATCACAAAGAGCCCGAGAAATAACATCAAATGTTGAGTATTTCGCTAGAAACCAGAGAGGAGACACCGAGTGTCCCTGAGGGCACTTTGAGGTGCGAAGCGGAGGTGCTCTAAAATATGCCTGCGCTGCTTTGTTGGCACGGGTGCCACTGGGACTGAGAGGGGAGGGCGAGAGTTTACCTAAAGGATAAATGTCAGAGGATCAGCTAAATTAGTATTAAGACATCAACTGCTGCTGAAGTGTGTGGCGTATGTGTGTGCTCTGTGTGTATGAGAGTCTGTTCCGGAGTGTGGACCTCTGCTCTCAGTCAGACTGCGGTCCAGGCTAAAATGGAGCTCAAAATTGAAGTGGCAGAATAAGCCGTTTCCTAGAGTTTCATCTAGTGCAGAACAAACCAGGAAGGAGGGACAGTCTTCCTCTCACGTGTTACGCCGTGCAGCAAGGAGAGAACAGATCGTTTCACCAATCGATAGGCGATCACTTCTCTCTATCAAGCCTGGCCAAAAACATTTAATGCCTAAATACCTGAAAACAGTCGGCTGAGACTCTTCAGCCTCTGATATAAAGTGCATCGGAGCTCCTTGACCAGTGTAGCTTCAGGCATCCTGTGCCTATCTTTGTTTGCCATTAAGGCTATACAAGTACACAGTGCAAGTAGCGCTGTGGCCCCTGTGTGCAAGACAGGAAACGGGTCGTCTCTTACACCCCAGGCCCTAAACACAGTACGCCGACTATAACGACACTCCTGGTGTGATGGGTGCCCCGCAGCACACCTCCGACTACCATATTTGTTCTTATATCCGAGGCTACCGAGAACACAGCCCGAGAAACATGCTGACTATCAATTTTATGTGGAAATACAGACGGGAAATGACTGCATTTGGATACGGCTCCTGTAGGTAATTTGCTGCGAAAACATTACAACAGGCTTTATTAGAGTTTGCGTTTCTCAAATTTGGATGTTTCCAGCTTGGTTTATGGGTAACCGGGAAAACGGCTGCTGCCGAGTGACATTTCTGCCACTCCGTCCATGTTCCGTCATTTAGAAGTAATGGCCGTGACCACTGCCTCCGTGTTTACATAGGAGTGGGCTCCCAGCACACAGCCTGTGACAAATTATAAAAGCCGGGCCTCTGTAGCCGGCCTGCATTTCATTAAACTTTAACTTCTCTTATCTGCAGCGACAGAGGATGGAATAATAAAGGCTGACAGGTATCTAAAGATGTATGTTTGGACTAGGGGACAGGAACAGCATGAGAGCCTTAGCCAGCTTTGTCACCAACGAAGGGACATATGTTGCGGGCTATAAAAACTGAAGGCAGATGTTGCTGTTTTACTGAAGCTGGGAGAAGTTGTAGACGCGGATGGTGCTTTGCACATATGTCCACCATGAATAGCTGTCTGCTTCCCGACCAGTGTTTCTGGCTGCTCGCGACACAAAAAAGAAAGAAAACAATTCCAGGTGTATTTTTTATCTGCTCAAACACAGTGAAAATATAGCATTCAGTAAAAACCAAAAAAAAAAAAAGCCTTATCTGTTGCAGCCCCTCATTTAATATTTTATCTCTTGTTTTTGTTTGTTTTAGCAAAAATGTGTAACCAGAGGGAATATATGTGCAATATAAAGGGCAAAGTTCACATCAGGGAAAACCTGACATATCTAAACATCTAGAGATAGCAAAACTGCACAAATTTTATATAACAGCTATGCACTCATACAGGACTCATTTTGGAGAAAAGATGAACATACATTTTAAAAAATGACTGATTTAAAGATGTTTTTGACTACGCTTAATGAACGAGTCGAGGTGTGCTGTCAGTCATTATTAGCGAAAACAACGCGCCTCAGCCTTGCTTGTCTCTCTCTGGTTGTGTTTTTTCCCCACGCTCAGGCCTCTCTCAAATCCACTCTACACAAAAAGACCCCTCAGAAAAGAAACTTGGATCTCAGGCGTAAGTTGGATGAGGTTTATATCTCAAAAGGACAATGTGGCAAGGCCAACATTAAACCATGTTAAGATCTTCTGAGAGAAGCAGTTGATTGATTCCATAGAACCTTGTTCATCAAGGCCACCAGGTCTGAACCAAAGATATTTGGAATGTGAGGAAGAAAGAGGTAGTTACGGCAACAAAAAGCCGCTGAAGCGGCCTTTGTAAGTATCTGAAAGGACCTATCTGCAGCCTTCTAGGCTCTCCCGTTGAGCAGACGAAAGACTACCGCGTAAATAAAAGCCAAGGGTGAGCTCACAACTTTGCCCGCATGAATAAAAATGGCCACAATAACATTACAGATGCATACACAAATAAAGCCAGCCATTCATTTCCTTGTAATACTCGGCAGGCATTTTCTCTTTTATTCAGAGCTGCAGAAGTATACCGATTTCTTGCAGTTCAATTCATAATAAAAATATAAATTCATTTTCTCTCTCAAATTTGGTGTGTTAATGCTTTTTTCTCACCCTGTAATATCCAGTTTCAAGACTGACAAGGCTGTGCCGCCAATTTCGAGATGTTTTTTTTTTTTTAAACTCTCCATGAAAGGTTGTTTGTTTTGTGTGTGTGTGTGTGTTGATAGACAGCTGTGCAAATGCTGTGATAAGGTCAGAAATGGCCTTCCCTGTGGGTGGTGGTGGAGAGTATCCGCCAGCCTGAGGAGTGGACTAGGTGGCTGAGATAGCCTCCTCCTGCAGGCGAGTAGGTCTGGAGTGCTGCTGCTGCTCTCTCCCCCCAGCAGCCATGTCCTGCTGGAGTGAGCCCCTTCACCACAGCTTTGTCTGGGAAGAGAGTAGCCGAAAGGGCCCTCTGACACTGGACAAGACCCCTCAATATACAAGCGCCACCTCCACAGCCTCGTAAGCAATCTTGACTGCAAGCTCGCGCACACAGCACTAAGTCAGCATGCGCACGCACGTGTTTATCTGCTGTTTCGTTTGTGCGATTTTAGGTTTAACAGAGTGCCAAACTAAAACACAAACACGAGGCAGAGGCAAGAGCAGACCGCTACCTGCCCCGTTCGCGGCCTATCAAGCTTTCAATGTCCATTTCCAAGAAGAAAACCTCTGCATTCACTGCAAACCAGGGAAGAGAAAAGAAGCGAGATAGACTTGTATACTGCAGAGTAAGTTTTAAATAGTTCTTTATCTACAGTGGTTTTTTTGACTGTGTCCATGGAGGAAATAGAGATGTAATCAATAATGGACAGCCTTGAAAATGGCTGTAAACAGATGGCCTATTGAAAAGAAGCATGTTTTCACCTTCTTCCCTCCTATATTTGTGTTTTCTAATTTACAATCAAAAAAAGGAAGAAGTTTTCTCCATCGCCGAGCTTTTGCCCGCATTTGTTCCTGAAAAGAGATTGCAAATCTTCTATTCAATACCAGCGCACAATTGTCTTTCACGTTATCATAAATAATAAGCCACCTCCGCTCGTCTCTCAGCAGACATTTTCCCCACAGATAACTCACACCATGTGTCACAAGGCGTGACAAAGCCCACCGTGTGACATATGTAGACAAACGGAGAGAGAAAAAAAAGAATGAAGGAGGAGCGTGAAAGAGGAATGCAGTATAATGTATAGTGGTTTTGTCCAGGTAACCGTTGGCTTAAATGCAGCTGTGACACATTTGAAATTGGCCCTGGCCTGCCCACAAAGCCGGAAAGAGGCGCTGCAAGCACTAGCCAATCCATACTCTCCAGACACCTGCTCGGCTTGGAGAATCCTCAGATATTGACCTTCAATTCAGCCGGTATTCAGAGTTGATGAAAAGAGATAAGCACTCTAATCTGTCCGCCGTCTTCGCGCTCCCATCTATCGACTAACTGACACAGACTTATTTTAGCACTGCCTGCACGCTGACGCCACATGCCAGTGTGATACATAAACCTAATAGATGTTTATTTGAAAAAGCCTAATATGAAAATTGCTTCTAAAGACACATGAATCAATTTTCAAAACCAAACATAATTGGATATTCTGAGGCACTTATTAAATGTGAATTGGTCCGGGTCTTCTCGTCTGTCAGAGAAGTCTCTCCCTCCTCTTTGCTGTGTTTCCTTTTGTGACATGTTATTATGCTCCGTCTCCCTCGGTCAGTTGCCTGCCACGGGGGAAAAGCCTTTAAAATCTCAACGGACGAGTGTTAAACCAATGAGTGCATACGACGCCTGAGCTCTAATGGGCACGCGTGTTTGCGTGCACAACTACATTTACGCGTTCTTATGTTCCGGTAGGTCCTTTTGTTACCCCTCCCGACGACACCCTACATTTTCACATGACAGTTGTAGGCTGGATGTTAGAGCCACTTGACAACGAGTAGAGGAGTAGGAGGAAGTGCTTACTGAGATCCTTTGTAGAGGACAGCGATGCCTACATGCTGGCGGTGTCACAAACCGGCCACGAAGGCGACCGCGCGGACAGAGGCGCGCGTTAATCGAAATGTGCAAAGATTACTGGAAAGATTCACGCACACCCGACTACACATGGCCCACGCATCCCATATCAGAGAGCCATCCGGTCATTTTCATATTCATATTTACATGTATATGAGAGTCGGCGCATCCCAGGAATACAGATCTATTTAAATTTGGAATCCGTAAATACCCACCTCCGGAGAGCCAGGAGAGGCGGAGAGAGGGGAGGAAGAGGCCAGTATATTTATTTGAGTGACATTGTCTAAATTGAAGTTTGACACTCTTCACCACTCTAACCTTTATGCAAATGTGAAAACATCTATATGTGATGGACAGAATTCAATTAACTGAGATGACAGAAAATAATCTAGTGAACTGAATACATCATGCAGTTGAAAGGTAACATAATCATCCCGGTAGGAAAGGGTTGGAGGGTGGGTGGGGGTGTCGGCGCCAGAGAGACAGAGAGAGAAAGAGAAGGAGAGAGAGGGGGTGGAGGAATGGGAGGGAGGGCGCAGAGGAAGTAGAAGATAGAGCCCATTTCTCCGTCGTCTTATCGAATGGCACAAGCTCTATTTCTCCAAAGCGGAGTCTTCAGTCCACTAAACTCTTGATCTCAAATGAGAGACCCTGGAACACTGTTGCTAAGCAATTAGGGGGGCTTATTGAGCCGCTGATTCTCGCCGCTCAGTGTCCATCATTACAATTTCTCCTCACCTCATAGACTTCCATACTGATGAACAGCAGCCAGCGCCCAGTGGCCGCACACAAGAAAATGGGCTCCTCCGGCAAGGCTGCAAATTACACCGCCTGCACGCCACCGCCCTCATTTCACCCGATACTGCCCCAAAACAACTGTTGCTGCCTGGACCCCGGAGGTGTGTTTGGTTGAGAAAGAGTGAGAGAAAACGCAATCTGCAAGCACAGAGTGCTTCCTTTTCACTCCTATTCCACATTAAAAACCCAAAAATCACACGTCTAAAATGATTGAAATCGCATCAGAATTTGCATGGATAGCTCACATAAACAACCCATATTATCTAACAATTAGCTCTCACAATAGAAATCAGTGCAGTGAGCAAGCAGAGGGAGGGAGTAAGCAAAGAAACCGCCAGCACTTTGGCGAGCTGTCGGCCAGATGGGGGCACCCTTAACCAAGTTATGAGAAATCATGCTACATTAGAGGGGGCAGATTGCCACAGTAAAACAAGCATGTGCAGAGGACCGGGGATGTTTGTGGCTGTACTTCAAACTATTCACAACAACATATGGGATGCCACAATGAGCACCTACACATATTTAACTCAAGAGGAAACGTTGTCCAAAAAAACTCAACGTGCCATCAATTCAGAATCCCGTTTCTTCTCTAAGTTTTTATAATAGTATGCTAATATGCACCAAAACACATTTTCAGTGTATTTTCTCTGTGGTGGTGTGCCGAGTGACGACACTAGGTGGCTCTGTGCACTGCTCGTGGTCCTGAAGAGCCTCTCGGTTATACTGGATTGCTTCTGTGTTTGCATGCTGCTTATTTTTACAAAAGCTTGTGTCCTCACATAAATTTGAAATGAACTGGAACAAAAAATACACAGTGATTATGTGCTGTCTAGAGTACAGTGCATTTATTCATTTCAGTAAATAACAATGTAGCGGTGAGACAGGAAGCGTGCAAGTTGAAAATCTCAGATAAATACAAATTTCCATCTTTTACACGTGTCTAGAAAGCCGCACCACAAACTGCCGCCGTAATGGATGGTTAAGTGACTCCTCACCAGATCTCTTACATATAATATAAGTTCCATTAGCCCGGAAATGGCTACTGTATGGCATTTAATTAAATATAGCCTTTCAAAGAAACCCACGGCAAGCAATTTAGAGTGTGGTAATATTTGAAGCTTGTGTGAGGTTACTAGTGCTTTTAACTACTGCACCCACTGCACTGACTGTTAATTAACATATTTAGAATGAAGTAGATTTGCCATGCACTAATCATTCTCTAATTCACTAAGAACTGTAGCCTTTCAAACACTGGACAGCAATCAGTGTGCCCGACCTAAACATTACATAATCTGTAATTATGTTTCCCTGAAAGGAGAAATATATAAATAAGGGTTTGTGAATTAGCAGAAGCCCGTTGATGTGATTGGTTAATGGATGCCTTTAGGTGTTGTGAAGTCTAGGTCTGTTTGCCATGTATAAAGCGAAATACACTTTGTGACCTAAAATAGACACATTCACGAGGATGTTAGAGAGGGAGAGTCAGAAGACGGCGAGTGCTCTCAAGTGCTTTCAGCTAGTCTCAATACTTCCTGGAATGATTTATTAACCGCATGCAAACTGCGATCTCCATATGGACTAATAAGGAACGCATGAGAAATATCTGAGAAATATCACTGATGCAGCACTAGAACCACCTCACCCTGTATGGTGCAAGGGGTGGGCCTGTCCCAGAGGCACCGGTGCACCATGGGTAATGTTTTGACTCCTCAGGTATAATGAGTGAGCTGTGGCTCAGCTGCTGAGAGAGAGAGAGTGGCAGCACTCCAGCTCTGACCCCCTTCTAATCCCGGGAAACCCATCCTGGGCCGACTGCTGCCTCGCTTGCAGCTTTAGGGTTTGAGGAGCGAATTGACAAGACTGTTGCTGCTCGGTCTCAGAGAGGACCAGGAGATTCCATGTACCTGTGCCCATTAGCAGTTTAAACATCGGCCTTACTCTTGACTGTCCTACACAGCTATCATTCTCTCGTCTCTCACAGCTCTTACGGGATCACTAAGAATAAATGAGATCTTTGCTAACAGATTTCATTTTACAGTTAAAACAAACCCCCTTGGTTTGTTACATGCAATCTTTACCCAGCATATAAAGCTGCACAACAGCAGAAAGATTTAGCCCTTTTTATCTCTCAGCATTTCTCATCTGTGGCAGAATTAGCCATGCAAACCGAGGCTGTGAAATCAGAAAATGTAAAGTCAAACTTCACAGCAGGAAGGCAATCAGCGTATGTTTTGCTCATGACCTGGGCAGACAAAAGCTAAAGCAAAGCTGCTCGGCATTATTAATTATTTGTGCAGAAGTAGTTAGTTGTTATCAAGACTTTGGTGACATGAAACTTAGGTGCTGTGAGGATCAAACGTGCACATATTCTGATTGAAAAAGGACCAATAAGCAGAAAACTTTCTGGGGGCTGAGATTTATGTATTTTTTAACATCGCATTACTTCCATCCCCGAGGCCTGCGGTTCCATCACATACACATTAGGGGAAGATCACACAGCATGCAGGCAGGCCTCTGCTGTACTGGCTGTTGTCAGGTGACTCTCTCTGCAGCTTCGGCGGCGGCAGATCCCAGCAGGGGACATTGCTGATTGCTGACCACGCACACAACAATATCGCCTGTGAACCCATTGCTCTGTGGCCGCCCCGGCTTTGATGCGACATCTAATTGGCCGAGATGAACTGTTGCTGTGGCAGCTTGAGACCCGGCTTCACTGTAAGCCAGTCCACACAGTCGCTGTCTGCATTTAATTAGGTCCCCTCTGCCTCTTGTGTGTGTGCGGACTGCATGTGTACGTGCGCAAAGTATATCGATATGTACATCTGACTTTGTGTTTTCAACCCCTTCTCTGCATCTGTGTGTACATGCACTTGTTTGTAGCATTAAAAAATATCAATTTACTATTTGCTGTCACCAAGCAGACAGGTGCAATTGTGATTTCACAACAAAAGGAGGTGCATCCTTTTAGAGCCTGATGTGATTACTGTATGGAAGATTTAGGATGGAGAGGTTTGGGGCTTTATCGCCTGGTGGTTTGTTTTCTCAGTTATTAACGTAGCTTGCAGTACTAGTGATCGGGTTGGACATTGACAGGGTGCAGTCGAGCAGAAGAAAGAGTGAAGGGTGTCATAGCGGTTTGTTTTCACAGACCCTTCACTTCTCAGCGTTTGGTGATGGGTCTGGAGCCTGTTGTCACCACAGAGAGGCTGTGTGTGAGTGGCGCTTTGTTTAACTTCCTCTCAGTGCTGGAGAAACCAGCAGGGCCTGGTAATGAGTCTGCAAACAGGACTCACGAGGAAAAGAAGCACGTTCCTCTTTGCTAATTGCACAGCGAGAAAGCAACGTGTTACGTAGTTTAGCACAAGACGTTTATGGCCGTGTGCTGCGATTTATCGTGAAAAATTACGAGAGCACGTAAAGCGCTTATACCTAACAGCTAGAAATTCGTGTTACACACCGGCAGACATTTTCATGTTAAAAACAAGGGCAATTTCAGAAAGTGAGTTGCTTTGTTTATTTGCATAAAATTGAAGAAAAAACACAAAGTATCATGAGTCTCAGCTTGTGCTAAACTCACCAGTGCACAATAACTGATTATGGCAAATTACTATCCCTGTACGAGCTCCCGAGAATCTGCTCTCCGTGCTGTATGCAGCCCTGAAGCAGGGGAAGAGAAATTGTTCCACCCAAGTACCATAAAAACAGATTGGAAGCTCGGCACTGTGAATTAGCTGCACAGGAAGCCCCCTAAACCCCCTGTTTTATTCATGAGCATGAAGGCTATCGGAGTCTAAGAAACCCCTGTGGTTTTGCCCGCCACATCAAGGTTGCATGCCGCGTCCATGGAAGGTTGCATTTTATTTTTTTTTAAACATGCCACGCTGACGCCACAGTAAAAAGCATTAGAGATTAACTGCTGCTGTCATTTGAAAGTATATAAACACGCGCTCCACTCTTCAGTCTAATGCATAAAGCCGCGCTGAAAGATTTTAATGAGCAAACTTTCATTCAACTCATGAAATCCTGCTCAAAATGTCCCCAAGTTACATTTTGGGCTTCACAGCTTTGTTTGGGCAACAAGGAGAAAACGAAGTGAAGGAGGGGAGTGGAGAAACTTTGCGCAACTGTTGAGGAAATGCATTGTTGCTGGTAATCCTTTGGAAATTGAAACAGGGAGAGGCGGTGGCTCCCAGGGGAGACTGATACAGTGGACACACATACAGTACGGTACCAAAGCACGACGGAGCCTGAGGAGGTGGAGGCAGCCATAGGGGCTACGCTGAATTGGGGCCAAGCGAAAGGAAGGTGAATAGGCCACATCTGCCAAAACTGCAGAGGAGGGTGTGAGGGGAAAAAAAAAGGAACTTGTTCAACTTAGCAGTGCCTCATGCAGACTAGTTTAGCATGTAATTATGACAATACTTGAATCCCCACTTCAGTTTAATGTGATGGCACAAACAGAACCTAAAAATATGACAACATGCACACATGCATTCAAATTCACAATAAGGCGGTCGCTATAATAAATCCATGGCTGTTTGTGACTTTATTTTGAAAAACAGACAGGAAGGCTATGTAAACAGAATACACTTATACATTATATCTAAGCGATGTTTACACCCACGTGCTTGTCACAAATAAGGTTCTCTAGCCAGACTGCAAAGCCTGAAAAACAGGATTTTAAATTGCCTTTAACAAGCACAGAATCAGATGTAAACAACTTGCTTTAGCAATGAGCGGGGAATTAATTTGTCTATTATGCTAATGAACAAGCAATAATAAAGAAGTTGCTACTATGACAAGAAGAACCCAGCGGAAGGCCATTTATGGCATTTCCTTTTTGAAATCTCCTCGAAACCTATTAGATGTTTCTCACAGCGTCAGGCCAGAGTATATGTAAAATTCAGAGCCATGTGTCCTTGTTTACTTGGTTTGTCAGGGCGCCAGCATTTCCTAATTGTCCTCTCTGAATTTAGCAACTTGGTCTCTTGTCATTACAGTGGCACTGAAGTCCTAATGAGTGGAATTGTTATCTGAAAGATGGCCCCCTTTTTCCCTGCTCCGAAAGCACATTAGATCCAGACAGCTCATTTCCATTCCCCCTGTCATCTCTCTAGAAATGACGTGCAGTGCTTGAAACTGTTTATTTCCAAATTCAGACCTCCTCCGCGGCAGCCATCGGCTTCAATTACCAGTTTTTCCTGAGCAGAGCCATCAGGCAGCCTGACACTGAGGTCCAACCTAATTCCCACCTTCTCCAAAGTCAAGAGCATAATGTGCAGATAAAAAAGGTGGAAAATAGCCTGCCGCTCATTAGCATGCAGCGCCTGTCTGTTCATTTGCTTGCTGCGAATGAAAGTTCTGACACTCAGCGCCTTGTGCAATACGAGAATAGTCCTCTTCAGACTGCCTCGTGTCCTTACTGCCATGGAAAGGTCATCGCAGAGGTCTGCGCTCGCCAACCTGGCTGACTGCTCTTCACTGGCCCACCTGGGAGAGGGGTTAGCTGGGGGTATTGATTCAGGGAGAACCTCATTACCTGCTGAATCAACATATTATTGCCATGTTTCACCCAGCCGATTGTTTACAAGTGTCTTTAGTGCGGGCAAAAGCCTGCTCTGGTGGGCCATGACCGCATTCATTAGTCCCTGACCCTGGTGATTATGTGTTATCTGATACGCTGCTGTCTGGCTTGGCCGCATGAGCAGGGCCACTGGCCTGCATTGGCCTGGGCCCATTACAACCCCTCTCTTTTTCCACTCTCTGCTATTCTCTCCCCCTCCATCCCTCTTTCCCTCTGTCTGTGCTCCCTATGAATGTATCCATTAGCCTGGCGATGTGTAAATTGTTTTCACCTGCACCACGGGCAGATGGGGAGCAGTGTCTCTGTCGTGCTTTCCTATGCATGAGCTTTCTAATCAGAGAAAGGCGATTCCCTTGTTTCTTCCCAGAACAAGGTGCGCTTACGTGAGCGTGCACACATACATTACATACACACAGCACCGCAGCCGTGTGCTCGCACTCACAATTTGCAATCAATATGCATGCTGTGTAGTGGGGATATTGGTGCAGTGGTAGCGGTGACAGGGTTCATTACAGGAGCTCACCTTACAACACTGTGATGGCTTAATACTGAGGAGAGGGCCTGGGCCCTGGGCTGATCCTTGCTGCTGCCATTCCCAATTTCAGGTTGAATTGAAGGATAATTTGACCTGGAAGACTAAACCCACACAAGCGCAATGACTTCCAATTGCAGTGTCAACTGAGTGTGACCTACAGAACTGACAGGAGAGGATGTCCCTCACGCAAACAAATAAAGCATTTTCTAATGCCTTAATGTGGATGTGACATGTGCCCCGTGGGCCTCTCCAGGAGGATTGGGTCAAATGGGCCATCCAGGACTGGATTGGCTCTTTGGGTATAGGGAAGAGGCGCTCATTTACTCAACTGTCTCTTCTCAGGTCTACTGTTCCTTCAATGAAAAAGTTACCGATCATATTAAAAAACAACTGCTTCTTGTGAAACAGTGGCAACATCCTTTCAAGCAGAACATTTTTAAGAAAGATCAGTGTTTCTGCACTTAAGCTGCATAACATGAAAAATGATCTTCCAAATGCTTTAAAGATAATAAACCCTGTTTTGGAATATAAACTGAATAACAGAAACTATGCCAAACAGAACTAATAACATAAATGTTGAAGTACAAACGAGGTGTTTGAAGAGGTTTCAGAACCTTTTCTGAGCCTTGCAGGGGAATACCTATAATCAGTGTAATCAATTCAAAACCTCAGTAAGCATGACACAAACAGTGAGACAAGACAAGCTATCTGGTTTTATTCACCACTCAGCAGCTGGTTCACTAGCACCAAACCTAAGCTAGCAAACATGGGGCAAAAGAGGGCACTGTTGTAACAAGGCAAGGCATCAGCATTACCAACCAGCACAACGACATAATAGCAAACATCAAGTCCTGACTGTCAGCCATCTGACCTAAACAGCCCAGCCCACATGAATCTCTTCATCTGATAACCACACACACACTGCCCCCGCTTGCCGCCGTGTGCCACACCGCTGCTCCTATCAGCTGTCGGTCAAACTCTAGACTAAAAGACTCTTGTCAAACTGTGAGATGATCCTCTCCTTCCTGTCTCTGTCGCCCCCAGTGACTGCAAACATGTGAAAATGACAGACAAGAGTCTGGGTGACACTGGTAGAGGACGCCCAAGAAAAAGAATAAAAGTATAAACAACACGGAGAATGAATCCACTCTGCAAAATACAACATCACAAGGCCTACATGTGCTAACAACAACAAGCCACTGTCATTAGAGCTTGGAGTCTTTGTTCAAAACCACAATGAAGCATTGTGCTCTCAGACAGCACTCGAGACTGCCCTGATGTTTATTCAGATAACCACCAAGTGGAGCAACGTGGTGAATCTGATCTCCTCGCTAAAACTCAGTAACAGAATAGACAATATCCACAGAGCCGAAAAAAGAAAAAGTTTAAAGCAAGAACTCAGCATGTGAAAAAAGTTGCACAATGTATTAACGCGGCTTAGCGCACCCTCTTAGCGTTCAATTTCTTCTCAAGTTGCAACCGAAAAGGTAAGCATTGGAAACTAGTTCCCCTCCATCCCATTCCATTTTGTCAGCTTTCTTTTCCATGAAATTATAAAAGGGATTTGTTGCAGCTTTTCATCCACTTGATAGCACTTAACTAATTGCTGTCCTCTCATAGACAAAAACGTACTTGCAAAATATCGACACACAAATAAACTGCACGCGGGCACACGCACAACACATAAAGATCTGTCTGTGATATTTTGTATCCTTTTCAAATTTAATCAGGCCTGATTTTGAACAGATACTACTAATATCATCCTCCGGACACGTTTAATCTTTTTAATATACCTTTGTGAAAATAAAACTATACCTGTGCCAACCACAAGAGCCTGCTTTTTGAAATGATTATAAAAACCCGGTCAAATCTCTTTCACTGCTGGTATCAGCCAATTATAGAAACAAGTGACCATTGAATTAACACGTGGAACTTGAAAGCTTTTGCACTCTGGTGCAGAATGCTCTCTGGAAAAAAATATGTCAGACCTTAATTTGTAATTTCACAGGGAGTCAGCTGAGTTGTGGGCTTTTGCAGAACGGAGGCACTGCACATGTTCAAATGTGCTGATCAATGTCACAGTTCTTTCTGAATATTTTTAAATGCTACCCGCACAGAGCTGTGAATGAATAACAAATGTTCCGACAAAGTTCATTTTAAACTTGCCACAATAGGAAACTTCAGTGGATTTTTTTTTGCCGCAGATGAGAGTTGAGGATTTGCATTAACCCCAAACACTGCTTCAGTATCTAAGTGATAGTGAAAGGAGTGAAGGGAGAGCCATTAAAACCAGAGCTGTGGAAGAACAGCCACAAAAGACAGATAAACCCAACACCACAGAGAGGTGAGCCAACTGTCTTGCACAAGGAAAGGAAAAAGGGGAGGGAATGGAGAAGATAATTTAGCATTTGTGTAAGCTGTTTATCAAATTATTAACTGCACAGATGTTTCTGACTAGCTGGGGGGGCTGAACATGGGCTCTGCCAGGCAGGGGGAACAAAGGTCTGAAGGATTCGACGGAGATGTGCACTGAATATCAATTTAATTTACTTGCTGTTAATTCTCATGCAAATTGTGACCTCTGTTAGGGCATATCAATGGCCATACAGATTGTATGTTTGCACAGGAGCAACAGAGAAAGCCAGTGTGGAGACACTGTATAAAACTACAAAGAGTAAAAGTAAACTATATTTTCTCGGACCCTTCATGCAGTAAGATTTGAAAAATGGCACCTTTTTGTTTACATTGATAAGCACTTGTTAAAACTATTACTACTTTATCAAAATAATGGTTTTATTGTTGCAGCATTTTGGACTATATACTTTTTTCCTAACTAGGAAATAAGTATACTGTGGATAATTCACTGTAAAGCTAATGTTGTTTAAGAGATATGTGGAAAGGAATGCATTATAGATGAGAAAACGGGAAATCTGAATTTATTCAGTGCACCTGTTATTTCATAACTCACCTGGATGAATTAAGTAAAAAGTTCAGTTCAGAGTTTTCACATCAATTTGGTGTGCGATCTAACACGGGGGCCTAGTATATCTGGATATTACAAAGATATTAAACAGTGGTCGCAAATGTAGTCTGCATTGGGAGGCCACAATCTGCTGAAAATAATCACAAATGCATGTATGACATCCAACAAAGACTGATCACAGGCATCAACCTTGGCTGAGCTCAGCTGGAACGGCAGTGCTGCAAGTCTCATTTTCTTCATCACCTCCAAAGCACTGCCTTCCAGCTCTCCACGGCACAAACAAAAAGCCTGGCAACAATATCAATTATACATGCAGGAGGCAAACAAGGGGATTTATTTCACAACAAATAGCCTCATAGAGAGATACTGAATGGGGTAGATTAGCATTAGAAAAGAACAACAAAACTCCCCAGTTCAACAGATAAAGAGCAGTTTGATGGGACTGGAATTGGGGAAATTGGCTGATTAGGGTGTGCATTTGAAGGAGCAGTCAATTTCAGTATCCCAGCAAGGACATGTAGTGCTGTCGCTTTGAGAAAATGACTCAGTCAAAACATGACATTCTGAGAAATGTCAGCGATGAACCTTGATAATGCAAGACAACATCTGGGGATGATGCACAGCAACCATCAGAGAAAATCAGACATCAGTGTGTGTGTGACAGAGCAAGGGAAGCTTATCAAATAAAAGTCAGACGTTTGATGGCTGGTATCTAGCCCAGGCGGGTTAGAAACTCTGATAAATAAACAGAAATGACATTTAAACACCTTTACGAACATCTGTGCGTCTTTCTAAATAAAGGGGATTTACGTTCGGGCAAATACTCCAAATACGCTGAAAAACAAATTCTTACCCAACATTTAGTCGATTTTTTTTCTTTCATTATTACTCTCGGATTTAATTCGTGCACGTCTCCGTGCTCCAACCACGTGTTCTCTGTGTTTATCCGCAAGGCTTTCTGGGAAGCGGTGCGCATGGCAACCAACGTAAACACCAGTGGCCCCCCTCTCCCCCTCCTCCTCGTCTGCCTCTTCTTCCAATCGGCTTTGCAACGGCGCCAAAAGCGGGAGAAAATGGCAAGCTCGGCTCGCAGCGAGGACCACTACTACGAAAGGATAACGTCAGCTCAGCAGAGCATACACGAAAGGTGAGGACAGTTGGTGTTTTCGTATTATAAAGAGCACGGCCCCGTAGAACCGCGGACTCGAGTTGTCACCGTTGCCGTCTGATAGCCTCACCTTACCCGTTAGCTTCCTAGCGAAGTCCGCGTACACAGAGATGAGCAGAAGCTAGTTCTTTAGCCTGCTTACTTGGATTCGTGGATGTGTATAAAGCAGTAACTGATTAGCGTTTGCGTATTAATGAAAGTTAGTCAAGTTCCCATGAAAGTTGCTATCCTGCATTAGCATGTGTGTTATGGAAGCTCGCTGGGTTCATAAGTCTGACGGTTTGGCAATAATTAGCCCAGGAAACCACGGAGGTGCTGGAGCGGTGTGTGTGGGTAACACCTTCTCTGTGCGCTCTGTGTGCAGGGAGAAACGGAGGCTGGAGCTGGAGAGGGAGCTGTTTGCTTACTCCAGATCCGATAAAAGAGCGTAAGTCACTGGTTTGAGTTAAATATCCAATTATATGTGAGTGGACTTTCATCATTGTATATGAAATTGATTTGAAAAAATTCCCATGTATTCATAGATTGACAGCTGTTTTATTATTTTCATTTGGGAATAAACAATCCAGGCATTTGTGTCAGTTTTTATTTAATACAATGTGTACAAGCATAACACTGCTTAAAAAAAAAAAAAAAAGATGTAAATCATGTCTCATAAACACCAACATGCCAGGTCCATCCAGCAGGGCTTAGGTTGATGGGCGACTTGAGAATGAGATTTAAATTTAAAACATATTGTGCTTAACCTTTTCTCCTGAGAAGTCGAGCTCTTATTTTCTGACAATGCTCTTAGATAATATTTCTTTTGAATAATAGTTCTCCACTGCCTTCAGCTTACAGATAAAGTGTTCCAAACTGCGCAGTTATCTCAAGGAAATCTGTGACAGGGAAGCACGAGCGAAAATGAGAAACCTTGAGCTTCTGAGAGATGTGGAGTGCATAGAAATTAGCATGAAGGAATATAGTCCTGACCATGCCCCCCTCCAACAACAAAAGGTAGAACACACACATGCTCTGTCTCTCTTTCTCTCTCTCACACACACACACACACACACACACACACACACACACTTGCTCAAGTTCATTTGTTCAGTGCTTTTGTCATTATGGAGTCGTACTGAAAGCAGGCTTTTAGTATGAACAAACACTCCTTTCACTGCGGTGGAATCAGATTTGACAGTTGTACTTTTCTTCTGACATTTTTAGATTCACGTGTAATAACCAGTAATTACTGCTGTCCAAGCTGTACGTTTAAGAAAACCGTAGTTCTACGAGGTTAACTTTGGAATAATGGTATATATAAAATATATATATTTTATATATACCATGCATGTGCAGGTATATATAAAATATATATATTTATTAGGGATGCTGCGTTTTTATAAATGAGCGTGTTGTTGATGCTCATTTGCCTTAATGCCTTGCTGCAATTTTAACAGAGTAGACATTTGCTTGCAATGGCTTGATGTGACAATAGTAAACACTCAAACTGTGCAATTTATCATGACAAGCAAATGAACGGGGGAGAAAACAATGAGCCAGTCAGATTATCACTTAAAACTCAACGACAGTGCTTGACAGCTTAATATCAAATTAACAAAATTGGCTAATTATGACTCACCGAGTTAATTGCCCAATATAGAGACTCTGAAGTGCTCCAGAGATTTAGCCATTCTCTCCCCTCAAGCAGTTGGTTTATTTCCTCTTGATGCTTTATGAGTCCTGCATGTTTGCTGTTATTTTGGTCGTCCTGTTGCACTTTGTTTCCATTGTGTAAAATCAACCACGGTTTTTTTCTGGTTGAACCGTGATGCTTTTGGTACAAAGAAAAACACATTTCTCAAACAGACAGTGAGTATATATTCCCTCTCCGATTAGCATGTATATTTATCTAGATTTTATTGTATTTGTATTTTTGGTATTTGTGCTGTATGTTAAAAGACACATTTTTTAAAGGTCTGTTTTTGTAATTTAAAGGTGTGGCAAAGGTTCTGTTGGAGTTGGCAGTAAGGCAGTGAGTCCGCCCGGCCAAATGAAAATGCTAAGGGGTGTCAGCGTCTGCATAGAGGACACTCACTTAGGAAAACCCTCTGTTACTGATAGGGGCTGCTTTCAGCTACTTTCCTTATTTTTTTTCCCCCCCACTTTTACACCACATCCAGCTAATATTCAGACAGGTTAGACGAGTTTGCATGACACATGCCAGTTGAATATTAAAGAAGTCATTTATCTTTTAATTATTAATTCAGTCTTATTTCATACAGGCTGAGTGTTTGAAAAAGATTTCCAAATTTATGGAAGCAAAGAAGAAAATGGAGCGGGAACCAGCAAAGGTATGCAATAGCATGTGATCACACACATCACATCCTTTATGTATCAGGTAACCTGCACTCTGTTTGTTTGTTTTATATTTTTTGGATGATAAATGGTACTTATTTCTTTTTTTCCAATGTTTAAAGGTTTATGCTAATTTCAGTTCTATCAAGTTACGTTTTTAGGTTTGGAATAACAAAGGAACGTAGACATTATGCCTGGTAAATCTGTAGAGTCTACATTTAAACTGTGTATCTGTAATAACACAGGTGTCTAATCCTAGCTGCTGAATCTGTACAAGCGATGTAGTTCAAGCCCATGGCTGCTTTCTCCCTTCACTTAAAGCAGTTAAAGCTCTTTTAGATGAAATGTCTAAGACATCTCATAATAACTTGGAGCATGCTGTCTAGAGCAGTCACTTGTAACTGTGTGCAAAACCCCCCTCAGTCTGTCGATATTGTAATGAGCAAAATGGTACCGTCACTCCATTATGCATACAAGCCATTGGCTGGCAGTGTGCATGTCCCTCAGGCTGCAGCATTCATTAAGGGAAGCTTACCGGGCTGAAAGCTGGAGACAGATGATAACGGGATATGATTTTCATATTTAATACATTCCTTGGAAGAGCACACGCGTGCCGCAGATTGATAGAAGAATCAATTGCTACTTTAGTGAAACACTTTCTACTTTGCCCTGCAGCTACCGATGGAATCACTCAGCCAAGAAATTAACTTTTCCTCTTTTTTTACCTACTTTGTGGATCTGCTGGGCAGGCTGCATGGTTTACAGTGAATGTTATTAAGCAGCTAACTGTTTGGTATTTAAGACGCTTATCAGAAAAGAAACAGAAGCCATGCTTTTTGTTATTATGTTTGGAGGGAGGCTTTTTTGCTTCTCTCTCTCCCCGCCCTTGGTGACATTGCAGACATGAATCAAAACTTGTCTAAAGGATTTCTAATAAGATTAAAAGTTAAAACATTGATCCTGAGACATTCTTTTGAAAAATGTTGTGAAAAGAATTCTGACCTTGGCCCAAATAAGCTACATTTATTCAAATTTCTAAAGTGGATAGCTGACATACTTGAGTTGAAATTCTTTCAAAATAGCACTTATTTAACTGAAACAAGAACTTTGACATTTTAAGCGATCCATATTCATGCCTGGAAAAAAATATTTTATGAGGTAATGAAAAGTTTAGCTGATAAAATGAATATATTGTGTGTGTGTGTTTGTTTTCTTCATGAGTGCAGGCTGAAGCTGTTCGTGCACAGCACCAGGACGGATACGTCTCTCACCCAGCTAAGGATTTTAAACAAGCACCAGTGGAAATTTTTATGGGCCACCAGACCTCCAGAGGGCCTGATGCAGAAGCTGGCAGCACAAGTGTACACTCACACCAAGCATTGCATCATTCACCCAATCGCAGCCTGCACTCCCGCGAGCGTCTACCAAGTGGCCTTTTGAAGGACTTCACAGTCGGCGGAGAGGATGCCGCCAGCAACCGAGCACATTTATCAGATGACATTTCAGGCTCAAACGATTCCCCTGACGACGGTAATTTGAGTGACAAACATGAAAGAACGATGGGGCCGCTCCCATCTGTTCGTGCCTTAACAGGCACAGCTGGCGGTGTGGCTTTTGGAAGTGATGATGAACGGGAACCTTCACCTTTGGCGACCTTGACAGGGCCTGAGAAGAATCCATCTCCTGGCAGCAGAAGCCCGACGAGGACTCAGAATTCCATCGCAGAACACACCGACTCCAAAGAGGTGGCTCACGAGGCACGCACGATGGAAGATGAAGAGAGAGGTCACGGCCATTTGATGCTAAAAACCACTTTGGGAAAAGAAGCTGAAGAGAGAACAGGTTTGCAGTGATCTTTCTGTCTGTGCTAGAATCTTTTAAAGCACTTTTTTTCCTTTACACTACATTGTATATTTACATCCAGGTAAAAGTGAGAGTGTCAGCACACTGAGTTCAGATGTGGAGTTGTCAGAGAGCACTGCTAGTGACCTGTCTATTTCTCTGACACAATCTGAGCTGGAGGAGGATGCACCAGAGGGTGGGGCACATGAGGGTAATGATACTCACGGAAGGCGTGATCACAACCAGCACAGTCCTGAATCGTCTCTGCACTCTAATGGCTCCAAGAAAACACTCCACTTAAACAGCAAAGCTGCAGTGGGGGCCTTGAAAAGGTACAGTATATATGACTAATGTAGTTTGTTGTCTGACGTTTTCAAAGTGGGTCAGTGAAGAAAAACACTAACATTCTTCCTCAAACGGTGCTCAGTGCAGTCAGCAGCTTCCCTCCCCAAAATTTAAGGCTAAGCGGGCTAAGCAAGGAGAATGTTCTGCATGGCCATGCCGAACCACAGAGGGCTGTTGATGATAGCGAGTGAACACGCCGCAAACTCCTCCTTTCCACCTTCACATCTGAGGCTGACAGAGAGGATTGTGGGAGTCACGGTTCATGCCACCGTCCTCTCTGTAGTTCAGCAGCAGCTGCGGTGGCAGTGATGCATCTTATAGGGAGAGCTGGGGACCTGTCACCAACAATATTGCCATAATCCAAGATAATGCTGTAACAGAGCAATTTTCTGCTTGAGAGACCTCAGGAAGTCCCCAGTGGAGGAGGAAATTTGTGGCACCATAGAGTGCTGTGGAGGGGTGGGCATGTGGACAGCACTTACAGCCACAAATCCTTAGCGTGATGATGGCCTCTGAGTTGAAGGATCATTTTGGATGGGGTTAGAGCCACAGAAAATCCTATGTGAATGTTTGCACGGAGAGCCTTTGCATTTTCGCTACAGTATGAGGTCTTTTATGAACAGCACCTCTTATGCTCTTAAAAAAAAACCATTTTGTGTGCACTTTTTTCTTCACTGTACTCTCAAGGAAAAAAAAAAACACTGTTTAATGTTTGCCTTCTCTCTGTTCTTGGGTCACATTATGGACTATATTCTTAAATATTATTTCTTTTTCTGTAATTACAAAAATAAATAGTAATTTCTGAGCATTATTGGTATGAAAGGCTTTATTTTTTAATTGGTCTGCTCTCTGTAAGCATCAAAAATATTGTGGAGGATTATGTTTTCTCTCTGAGAGTGCTGCATGTTTGTTTGTGCCCGACTGTGTTTATGTGTGGTCGACTATACTTTTTATAGCATGACCCCAAGAGGAGCCTCAGTTAGGCTGTGCTGGGTAGACAATGGCGTTGGCTGCAGCTTTCATTGTTAACACGGAGAGCTTCTTTGTATGAGGAGAAAACCAGAGGCTTTGATGTAAACCTCGCAGAGCATCCAGTCTCTATCCTGCGTGTATTTCTCTTAAGGTTAAAGCTTATATCGCCCCAACAGTCAGGGAAAAACAACCTATTTCTCCTACAGACTCAAATATTGTATAGTTTAATTTTTAATACCATCACAATGCCCTCAACGTGCTTTGCTCTCACATGTGTTGTCTGAAGTGCTGCATGGGTTTGATTGATTGGTGACAGCATGTGATACAGTTAACACTGGCTTCTTAAAAATCCCAGTTAATCCCACAGATGGAGCTTAAAGCGTATAGGATTTTGAAAAAATTGTAATTGCAGTGTCATTAGGGCATTGCTCAGGTATTTTTTTTTCCTGTGGCTTAAATTCTAGTTTAGCAAAGGTCTCGCAAATTTTCACTCTGTATTTTCTTAGGTGAATTCTGACAGCGTGCTGGGCCTATCCCAGATTTAGGCAGGTGTAACTGCACTTAGTGTGTGCTGTTATTACTTGTGGTTATATTTTCCGTGTCCTTTTGTGTGTTACACTTGCTATTTGTGCCTGGATGGTGAGATTCGCCTGACACCAGTCACTCAATGGTGAGGCCATTCCATGTGATAAATAACCCCAGAGCCACAACTCGACGCTGTAGAGCAATACTGCTGCAGAGAGGCTGACCTCTTCCTCCTGGCTAACAATACACTCCTGATGATGTGGACACACGGACAATAGTAGCATCTAAAGTGAGGTTAGAGACCTTGACATGAAAGCTGGCAACAATACAGTAAAGAGAGAAGTTTGCAGGAAAACACAACTAATTCACTTTCTCACTCTCTAAAGGTCTCTTTTTGAAGAGCGTTGATAAATAAAGTGGAAAGAGAAAGATGACTATTTCAAGGCCCACGCTGGCAATAAGGGAAAGGGAAAAAAAAAGACAGAGCTTTTGCCTATTCTACTTCAGCCACACTGAAGAGGACTTGGCACAGATGTATTGCACACTACAGAATGTCATGGATATAATTCAAGCTGCCAGCTTAATCAGGATGTTACCAGGAAACAACCTGCAAAAAAGAGGGAGCAATTGTTTGCTGACCCCTAACCCAAGAGCCCATTACAGATTGTCATAAATTCTTTTTGGCCTCTTTTTATGTAAGGGGGCTCAGGATCTCTCGGCTTGGGGTTTCTGGGAGAATTCAATGAGGGCCACCCAGAGCTTAATGCTCAAGAAAGAGATGGATTCTCAATATCCACATGCATTAGGCATCCATTTCTCATTTTGTAGCCGCACACAGGACCAGATTAAAGTGTAAATCTCTCACCAAAGGAAATCATCCAGAGGCCCCTCTTTTTCCGTACACTTTTATGCACGAGCTACAACCGGTAATGGAGTTTAACTGTAACGTCATATTACTCGTTTCGAGCATTATTTCGCAATTTAACCAACTCTGCTCGATACCACATTAATTCAGCAGCAAACAAGCTCCGGATCTGAATGCTGGTTTTGTCGAGCTCTTCGCTTGCAACCTGTTATTACACGTGGCAAAATCAACGAACACGGTGAACTGTTGAAAAGCTGTATTGTGGAAGTTTAATGATCACATTCTCCAGCAAGCCTTGAGTACCTCAAGGAAATCGCCCGGAAAAAATGTTATCATAGTTTTATTTTCATTTAAAAAAATATCAGACCTATCGATCACGTGACCTCTTCCATTTTTTTGTTCATTCACCACACTAATAGGTAATTTATTTTAAGTCTCTCCCAGGAAGGACTCTTTAATCTGCTAGACAGCATTGAAGGACGACTTCGCAGCGAACAGGCCAGTGTGTACGGGGATTCTTCTGTCGATGGACTCGAGCTCAGTAGAATTATCAGGTACACCCTTAGTGTCTTTCTTCAAACTTTTTAAAACTTGTCTCCCCATGTCTGAATGAAATGCTACACATATTTATTTAAGGGGGCAGTTTGTGCAGATGAGGAAAACATATTATCCTTCTGCCGAGGGCTCTCACATTAGATGAAGTGCCATTACCGCCATCCGTGCATCTTTATTTCTGAGGGGTTTTCAGACACGTGGGATTGTTATAGTAACCGCTCTGCTGAATTGTTACTGGGCAGAGAGAGCATTGTGCACATGATTTATTAGATAAAGGTTGGTTTTTGTAGAAGATTTTTCTACGTCACGATTCATTTACAGCAGTAGTGAAATACTGATTAACAAAGGCGAAGCTCTCCATCTGTACAAACGTCACATTTGTGAACGATGTCAACAACATCTTGGGCCATTTTGTGTCACAACCCTTGGTAGAGCGTTTAGCCATGCTGTGATATTATGTGAGCTGGAGTGCATGCGCCTTGATGTGTGTGATTATACTCATATTGTGTGTGAAGTATTAGCAGTTGTTCGATGTATGCTGTGTACTCCTGACCTGCTGGCAGAGCCCAGAGCTCCATGGCAATAGCTGACTGCTCTCTATATATTGGGAAGCCTTTGTGACGATGGAGCGGGCTTGAATGACGAGGACCTTGGAGCGTGTGGAGCAGTCGTCCTTCATGAGCTTCAGAGGTTGTCATGGAGCACAGAAAAGGGCTGCCTGCTACCACAGGATCTGGTGTGTGCTCATCAGGCCAGCACTGAGCCTAATGAAATAAGGTAAGGCTCCTGGTTTGTCTGTGAATCCTGCGCCAGAAACTGACATCAGCCTGTGCATGTTTTTTATATTATGGATTCATATGTTGCAAAAACAAAACAAAACCACAGGCTGGCTTATTTGTGTGCAGTTGCAGTTTTTGTTTAGGGTTATATTTTCATTTACTTTTGAATTGTGATGATGTAAAAATTATGCTTATATACATGTTATGTAAGCGTATTCATTGTTGCTGTTTATATATAGATCTATGATAAAATGTTGGTGATATTTTGGGTGTTGCGTGATTATCTACTTGTACCACCTCACAATGGAGTCGTTCAGAGCACAAATATCAGTGCTGTAAAAGCTGCAGAGTTCAATAGATATTAGTCTTCTTTTCTTCAGGAAAGTAAACCACCTTACAGTACGCATGGATGGCTGTGTGTGCATTTGATTTTATGTTACTATTATTATTATTTTTTTCCTTCACTAGACTGTGGGGAGGGTCATGCACTTACAGCAGTCAGAGAGATTTCATGCTACTATTTGATACAGTCTCCCTTGTCCACAAATGTAAAAGGTCATCTTTGGTGTCACCTCACACCGTAACACTGCGTGGGTGAATGTCATGAGTAAATTAAAATGCCCTATCTGCGACTTCCAGTCCTTTGGATAATGAGTAGTTATACTCTGAGCTAAATTCATGCTCTGCTTCAATACTCTATTGATTTCACTGAGACCTTTCCTGCTATATAGTCAATTCAAAGGAGCACATCTAACAGTGTCCCCCCTCTTTCCTCTGGAGATCCCTCCTGGCTGACCTCGACCTTTTTATTCAGTTTTTCAACCTGAATCAATTTTGCTGTCTGTGTCTATTCAGTGTTAACTGGAATTCATTAATAATCCATCACCTCTGAGTTGTTTTAGGATAACCCTTTCTAAAAAGGCTGCTTAAAGGAAGAGCTCTGAGAAATGCTTTATACTGGAGGTGTTCCAAACTTTTCAGCTTCTTCACTTTTCTTGATTATCTAATTATCTTTTACTTTGTGCGGGTATAATTATGATTTATGTTCGTATTTCCTGCTGTGTGCTCAATAACAAAGCCGCTATTTCTCTCCGTCTAATCCCACCCCCATCCTCACCGCAGCACCAGCCTCCCTCCTAATGCTGCTCGGCTGTGGGATCGCTGGTTCAAGCACGCCCTTGTGCTCAAGGAGCGCCGCGTCCTCAGCACTGAGCGCTTGGTCCAACTGTTCACGCCGCTGCTGCTCAGCCGTCATGCCACCTACAGCCACCAGGTAGCGTCGAAGGCACATCCACTCCAGTGACATGCACACAAACAAACAGGTCACACACTTGCATCCCGAAAGCACACTGATATCTGCACAGAAATATGGCCCCCTTTTTCCCCTCTTCTTTCCAAATGAGCGAGTGTTTTTGTTTCTCTGCTTGTTCCTTTGCGTGTTTTTTTTTGAAGAGGAGTGCAGTTACTGCTAAATGCCCTCTTTGTGTCTCGTGCTGGAAACTAAGCCCTGGCCTCCTGCTCATCAGATTGCTCCACACATTGACCTAGACAGAAGGGAAACCCTGACCCATGTCGTAATCGCAAATTACAGCCTCAGCTTGGCTTCTTTCATCTCATGTGGTGTATTCATCTGAGAAACACTTGCTTTTAATTTAGTATTAGCCAAAAGTATAGCCGTCAGTTGGGTCTGATTGAACGAGGGAGCCATTTGGACCTTCTACTCAATGGGATTATTTTAAATTTCCCACTCATTGACCTTGTGGATCATGCTCAATTAAACAAAGAAAGAAATGACAAAGAATATTCCCACTCAGAGCTCAACGATGATGTCAAGAGACATGTCAGCAAACCCACTATCTGGCTGCCAGAGTGATTATCTACACATGCAGGTTTTTGTCTTATTAATTTTTGTGGATTCATGTTATGTGGGTTCTTGTGGCTGTAGTATTGCTGACGCAGTGAGAGAAGCAAAGAGGGAGACTGTGCAGCCTCTTAAAAGTATGCACTGACAAAAGGAAGAGGGGTGCTGCCATCGAAATCATTGTATCCAAGCACATGAGGAAAAGCCTGAGTGGAAATCTTTCTTTCTCTTCAGCGTCCTCACTCCATCTCCATCTATTTCTCCGTCTCGTCCTCCCATTTCTCCGTCTCTCTCCTCTCTGTCCTCTCACACAACAGCTTACTCTCCACACACACAAGAGAAAACAGAAATTTCCATTCACATCTTGCCACACAGCCTGGCTACTCTGACAAATGGGAGCATGCAGCTCGCATGCACACACTCAAAGAGGCCCTTTGAATATTCAAGTGCTAACAGTTGCATTCATTGATATTTAAAATGCAGTGGGTCTGCGAGAGCCCTCAACCCACGGTACATTTGACTAAATCTAAAAAAAGGAACAAAGAGGGATATCGGGGACAAGGATCAAGACAGTTTTTATTGTGCAGCAGCATCAAATACCAAGTGGCAAACTCAGATTGTCCTGTGTTTGCGTCTCTTCTGCTCTCTGCAAATGAAAGCGTGAACATTGTCAGTCATAACTGTGACCCACTGATAACAACTTACAATGCACTTAAAGTTTGTCACTGTCAAAATCCTCCTGATCATCTCCATATTAGCGCTCATTAAAAGTTGCAAATGGCCATCTGAGGCTGAGAGGCAGTCTTTGATCACAAAAGAGAAATGGTGATGGCAGGATTTGATACGGGGGAGGGAAGAAGGAGAGAAAGGAAATCGGCGTGTGGCATCTCGCTGCTCCCCATCTCCTGGAACAGCTCCTCTTAATTGTGTATCCTCATCTCCACAGAGATAAAAATGAGCAGAGTGGGAGGAAGAGAGTAGTTTGTCTCAATCCTCTCAGCCAAGAGGGAAGATATCTGGGACGTGTTGCACATTAACACCGGGGTGATTGCATTCTTTAGGCAGTTCTCTAATCTCATGGATGAAAAGAGAGAGTGAGAGGAAAAAAGTGTGATTGAGAGGGAGAGCGGGAGTGAAAGTGTGCGAAATCATCTTTTTTGAGTTAAACGAGTGAGACAATTTCAAGTTATTTTCTCTTGGCGTTTGAACACGCATTACAGCTGCACCTCTGTGCGAGCAGCCATGGCCAAAGTAAATGACTTGCCTAATCGGCGAGAGTTCAATTTGACACTTCCTTCACAAAATGAGAACAATTAAGAGTGTGGTTTTAATTTGTGCTGCTCGCAGGCCAAAGTGCTGCTGAGGACACTTCTGTCCCGGTCCAGTGAGGAGTGCCCCTCAGCAGAGGACAAGAGTGACTTATCTTCTTTATGTGGTCCTCCTTCTCTGCTGGCTGATGGGGATGCGAAGCCTGCCAGGCCCGTATGGAAGCAACGGATCCAAGGTCACTGAAGATGATTGGTATAATATCACATGATCAATTCTAATTATGAAAATGATGCTAATGAAACGTTAATATGGGTTTGGGTTTTAACAAAACATCCAGCATGGATCTTTGTGATTCCACGCTGTGATAAGTCATTGTGTCACATGTAACAAGACCATTAATTGGAAGAAATATGGACTTTTTTTTTCTGGAGACCAACTCTGCAGAGTACTAAAACTTCCCTTTCATGAAAGAAATCAATTTCACCATAGAGCTTCTTTTTTTTTTATATATAAATCCCTCACAGCGCAGTTTTCATACAGCCATCCTTTCAGAGCTAAAGAAAGACCCCCCCATTCCCATTTCTATCCCTAGACTCCCTTCTTCCCTGCCATTGCTTCTCACTATGCGCTTCCCTTTCTTACAGAACTACAAAGTGCTGAAGAGGACAGCCAGGACGAAAGCCCTGTGGAAAGTGGTCCTATTAGAGGTAAAAAGGCATTGCCGGTGCCCCAGCATTCACACTGTCCTTATGTTGTGGTTTGTTTTCTTCCCACTGCAGTGAATAATGGGCTCTTTTACACAATGGCTGAGGCAGGATGATCAAGGTGAATCCAGGGTCAAAGTCCCACCTGAAGAGCTGTGCTAGTTCTCTCTAATTATCTCCGAGAAAACACTAGCTGTGTTTTCAGCTCGGTCTGAGGCATTCTAGCAAAATTGATAATTCACTGCCCCAGCATAATGCGGCCGCTTTAATTGTCAGGGCGCCAGGGTGGGAAGCGCAAAAGATCTGTCATCGGTTCTCATTATCTTCTAAACAATGCTCCGGCAAGGCTGGACTTAAAATACTAGATGTGACGGCATCCTGGAAGCAGTTGGTGTGCCCATCCCTCAGCTGCACCTCTGAAATGTAAAGCAATCCTATACTACCCTTGGCTATCAGATTTCCTACTGGGTTTTTCATGTGTCCGCATCCCTAAGGTGCACAGCCAGCAAAATGAGTCCAGTTTCCAATCGCTACACTTAATCAAAAGAGACATAACCAGCTAAAAAAAAAAAAAAAAAAGGATTTTGCTGTGCTGAGCGACATCAATGTCACAATCAAAAACGGTGACCTTGGAACTGATAGTAATTGCCAAAACATGCACGCCTGTAGACCTGCTGGGGTTTTTGAGACTACGTGTAAAAGCAGTGGCTGTATGAAGTGGAGATTGGAATGCACTGTAAACATGGTATGGCTTTCAACAATGATTAAAACCTATGTTTTTATTGTGAATCCTAGCTGAAACTGTTAGGACTTGGTCACAGAAGATCACAATTTTGCTTTGCCTTTCACATTCTTTCTTTGAATGTGTACTTTTTGTAACATCAGTGAGATAACAGCCCATTTATTATGTACTTCTGTTCTGTTGATTTTTGCCAGCTCAGTCTCTCTCCTCCACTCAAATATGATACTGTTTTTAGTGTCACGGAAAGTAATTACAAGTGTTTCTTTTATTTTTTTAAACACAAAATCAATCATTCCCTTCCTGGTAGGGGATGCTGAGATAATGTGAGATGCTGATTGCTGTCTCATGGAAACTGTTGCTGCATACTGTAGGCTTGAATCAACAGTTTAGCTGAATGAGCAGAGTGTTTC
Organism: Aulonocara stuartgranti; assembly: GCF_965226115.1. NCBI lineage: Eukaryota > Metazoa > Chordata > Actinopteri > Cichliformes > Cichlidae > Aulonocara > Aulonocara stuartgranti. Next base: position 19,736,100 of record NC_138955.1, read on the forward strand.
TCACCCACTCTGTTAAGTGATGAAACCAAAAACACAAAAAAAACGGAGCCACTGAAGCGTGTTGTCTCATCAAACACAGAAACCTGTGAAAGTTGGAAACCTGGGTTATAAGCAAATATTTGACCGTGACTTTGTGTGTGTGTGTTTGTGCCTGTGTGCGTCCACGTGTGTCCCTAAATAGAGACAAAAGCATATCAGTTACTTAAACAATCAGCCATGATGGAAAGGCGGCAGAGTTCTGAAGAGGAGGAGGAGGATAGCCTCTCAGGTAAGGGATGTGGTCCACTCTTCCAGTCAAGTAGGGAACAACTGGAGCCTAATCATTGGTTACCAAGGAAATACGTGGACATGAGAAGCAACAGTTCTCTTCTATGCTCACATTTCTGCTCAGTGAAGTTTCAACAAATCCCATTTTTATCCCATTTTAACTCCACAAAACATATCATAGATTTTAGTTATCACATGATTTGTGATATGCGCCATATTCAGGGTGGATGCAAGAACTTCCAAATGGATCGTTAAAAAACATACTTTGAATACGAATTCACTGTACTCATAGCATAGCACTGCTATTAGCCTTACATGTTTCTATATAAGTATACAAGGTAAATTAGCTTGTGATGAGATCAATCAAGAAATCAAATGGTTTCATCCAGCCCTGTTTGCTCTTTTAAGGAATAAATCATGGCCATGAAGAGGACCTGCGGAGGGCCAAAAGCTCCTCACATCAAGACCCTTACCCTCGGTAAGAACATTGTTATTATTCAACGGGCCACACGAAATGGGCCACCAGACACCAAAGTGGTTGATGTACATTTGCATGGCTGCTCTCATAATTCCCTGTTCATTTCCATAAGATCAAGGGGGTGCCACCCATTAACTCGCTTACAAAGACAAAAGGTCCCTAAAGCCCCCTCTTACTCACCGTTTGCTGGGTTCAACCAGGTTTTAGAATTCAAAAGCAGATCGGCTACCACAAAAATAAATTGGAGCCCTAAACTGTCTTCAGGCTTGTTGTCGAAATGCAAACATATCACGTCAAGAAGAGAATCGGGGACAACGCTTTTGGAAGAAGCCGGCTCGAGTGTTGACAAGGACAAATGTCCTTTCATTTTTCACCCTTGAAACATTTTTAGGCTGGTCAAATCAGAGCTCTAAGTGGTTAAGAAAAGAACATCTAATGATAAATAGCTCAGTGGAAACTAACCACGCCACGGTTACATTTGAATATCAACACGACTTCATCAAATCTGCAATTGCATGTCAGGTCCTCAGAGCACCTCTTCACTGCAAACCATTTGGGCTCTAGTAATGGCTGGGTAAACGTTATGAGGAATAATCTTCTCTGATTTCATGTGATTACTGGGCACCATGCTGACACAAGGGCTGAAGTCTGCATCTCCCTGGCCTGGCAAGCAGGCGCTCCCAGTCTGCCTATTAGCCCAGGGAAGGGTCTAATGGCCTGGCTCTATTGTGGTCCTCATAGCTGCTGATGTCTGCCACTACCAGCCCGGGTGACCAACCTCTTTAATAAACATGAGCCAATTTTGGGCCCAGACCCTCTCAGATGGTGCCCATCTCCCTGTCATTAATGTGCATGGGAAGTCCGCAATATCTGTGATTAAACAAAATTTGCAGAACAGAAATTAGACTGCAAAACAAAATGCCACGAGGAGTTATGAGACACAAGTTGTGTACACAAGAGAAATTGGAAAAACGGGTAGTTATGCATGGCCAACACTTTATTCCAACTGGAGTGTGGAAGGAAGCACCAAGCACGTCTTTGGTCATACTCGGAGTGGCTGTGCGCCCTGAATAGACATTTACTGATAAAAGAACTTTAATTGTAAAGCAGTGATATTGGACTCCTCTATGTAAGGATCCAGGTCAGAGATCAGAGTCTGAGTTAAAACAGCTCGTGCACAGATGATGCTGTAATTAGTCCGTATTAAGTAATGTAAAGTAAAATGATATTACATCATAACATTTGCCCTGCTCAGTTCAGTTTTATTTATGTCCACTTACAACATATATTTTTAATAACCCTTTCAGGCAGTTTTGAACAATATTTCTCTTATTATTAGACTGATAAGTTTTATGTTGTCTTCTCTAGTTCTTAAAAATAGATAAATCCCTGATGCTTAAACACAGTGGGGGAGGGAGGCAATACAATGCAGAGGATGCTGGAGGAGATGGCTGGTTGGACATGGAGAGGGTTTAGTCACAAATAAACTTAGTGAAGTAAATGACAGCTGTTGGGACAGTTGGATTTCCTTTGGATCACAAATACAATTTTTGTTTCATTTTAATGTTCATCTTGACCCAACACCCATCTCTTTGTTTGGAAGGATTGTGTTTTTGCTTTTTGTTGTGCATTTCCAGAACAGGTTTCATCCTAAATGTAATTTAAAGCAGTATTTTGAAGGACTTTATTGTAACTTGTTTTTACCTGCTGCCGCTCTGATACAGCAATTGCGCCATTTCTCCCTCAACGCTTAGATGTAAGCATTCCACTTACAACAGTCACTTCTTGCTCTTTATTGCTTCCACAAGTGGTCTGGAAGCCCTGTGCTTAAGCAGAGGCGTAACATTGCCCCATTTTCCTCCTTCTTTCTCTTTGCGTCTCGCTCTCTCTCTTACCCTTTTTCAATCTGTTTGCCCCTCTTCCTCGCCGTCTTCCTGTGTTTTCCTCTCCCCTGTCTGTGTTAATTATTTGCTTTATTTTGTCAGCGAGCTGATGAGTGACTTCAAAAGGAGGATGGTGCTGGACTCGAAATAAAAAAATGGCTTCCTCTCTGTTGTCTTAGGCAATAATTATGATTTGCCAGTTAAGCCTAGACTACAGCAGAGGGATTGTAGTTTAAAGCAGAGGCTTTGGTGCAAAAAATGCATTTATAGCCTTTTGTGAGGCTTCTCATTATGTGTGGGCCTGATTCATTAAGTAATTGGTTTGCAGTTGTTTACATGAGTATTAAGGCCTTCTATTCAGGGCCTTTGAGAGATACATTGTGCAAATGTTGCATGTTATGAATGCAGAATGAGAGGCGGGGGGCCAGTGCTATTGGCCAAACACTGCACTCAGCTGAAAAGCGAGAGAAAAGCACTGGGTGCTGCTTTGCATAGCAATGACTGGGGTCTTAATAAGCTTTACAGATTAAATACATGCAGTCTATACAAGATGCAAAGAGATACTCTTAACACATTTATATGTGCTCATTTCACTATTATGAAGTTGGAGAGAATTGGGCTCTTTCATATTCTTTTGCTTTCCAGTGTCTCTCTTTTCCTCGCTCTCTCCCACACAGTGTTTTTCAGTTAGATACTTTTATGGAATGTTCTGTTTATTGTATTATAACTCGCGGGGAAGCGACTGATCTGCAACATTTATGAAGGATTTGTCCATTAGAAATCTTTTGCTGTCTTTGTGAGTAGCAAAGTAAAATCACTTTGTGGTTGAGTGGGGATGAAAGGAATAATGCACGAAGGAGTGAGTCTTAATAAGCAGCTGCACTCCATGTAAAGACCACTTGTTCCCCTTTGTATGCGAGTGCATGCCACTGCTTCCTCTCGTGCAAAGAAACATTGTGCTCCTTTCTACTGTAGGCATTTCAGATGGCACTCCTTTCTTGTTTTTATTTTGGGGTTTTTAATACCTTTTTTATGCCCCCTCCCCGCTCCATCGCGTATCCCCATTTTTGATCCAGAGACCGGGGGGGGATGCTCAAGCACATGTGCACAGACACACAAAACAAAATCTGCAGCCATCAGACGGGGTGATGATTGTTGTGCCTAGTGCCTGCTTGACAAAAACCTTGACTCAACAATTAGTGGTTTACAGCTTTGCTTTGGACAACAGGATGTGCTCAAGCATTCGACCTCAGATCATTCAGTGTGTCAAAATCAGAAGCTGTGTGTGTGTCTTTCCTGCACACACACACACACACACATATGTGGAGACTATGTGAACATGTCACAATTCACTGGGAGGAGAGATGGAGGGGTGAGAGGGACCAGAGCTGAGAAGGGGGGAGGACACGTAAAAGAGAAAGCAGGACATAGAGGGGGAGAGAGAGACGGTAACGGACAAAGAAGTATTAATAGGTGGAAAATCGCAAATCCAGAATCCAAAAACGACATAAGGAGCACAAAGACAGCAGAATAGTTGGCCGTGTGAGACCGAGCTGCCTTTTACCCATACTGCATCTGTTCTTCTAAATGTTTTTATGGTTATAACGTCAGGCAACAAAGTTGTTTTTCTGTGCGTAAACATTTGACAGTATGTTAGCTGCACCCAGCCCACCCCACCCCCACCACTCCACTACCACAAACAACCATGAATAGATAAAGGCAGCATTTAGAGACTCCAGCCAGAGGAGGTCACTGTGCTGCACTGGCTCTCTGAAACGGATGAATGCCTGATTGCTCTTTTATAAAAGAAGCCGTCTTTCAGGCATTTTCTGTTTCTGTGTTTTCACATTTTATTTGTGATCACTTTATTTAACTTTGGGATTCGTTTAGGTTGACGCAAAACTTTAAAGCCAAAGACGGCACATGTGACCCGTGTTGTTATTGTTCAAAGCAGCTTGGATTCATTTACTCAGATGTTTCTGGTGCTTTATTTTCCTGTTTTCTCTACATTATTGCAATTTTTGTGTCGGACAGCCTGCAAATTTCAGTCCACCCTCGATTAGATGAGGCGTTAGAAAAGTGTAACCTGATCTGTCCTTCATCCATCCCTCACACTGGCTGTCTCCACTAGACTGCCACCAGTCAGGACGAGAGCCCGCTGTGTTGAAATCATTGGCCCAGTGCCTCTTTCTCTGAGTTGCAGTACTTACTCATTGCCAGCAGAGAGCACTCACATGTTAGAGAGCGCCCACTCACAGTGCACTCATAGTTGCCTCTCACTGTTTGCCCCCACTGAGGGCTATATCCTGCTACCATTCAGGCCTGTTAGAGTACATCTAAACGGAGCCTAAACAATGTTTCTGCAGGGTCATAGCTGGGATGGGAGTAGGAGTTGATGGGAATGATGAGGTGATGGGTCTCCCTTTACCTTTAGACGAGCACAGCCGCGCAAAAGTGCTATTGTGCTATTAGCATTTGTGTGTGGGTGGCAGAAGCTTATAAAAAAAAAAAAAGCCAGGGTAAATAAAAGCAGTTTTCTAGCTGCTGGCAAGGCTGTGCTAAATGCTTGGTAAGCATTATTTCCTCTTACAGTATTCATTTTCCCTAATGTAACTGGAGGACAATGCATGAAAAAAATCTTAAATATGTCCAAGGACATGGATTTAGTCTCATGACTCTAGCATGAACGTGACCTTAAATTGTAAATTTGACACACTGTCAAGTTAAAATGTGAGATTTTGCTTTTTTTTCCCTGTTCGGTCCAGATTTAACTGTTGCACATGAACACGTTTTAGTATAATAGGTCATATTTAACTTGCAACTTAACTGTGTTAAAAAAAACTGTATTAGTAGTTTTTATTTGTTTCTCAAGAAAATGAGAAATATTCCATAAAACTGGATCGAGATGGTGCTCACAGAGTCAAACGTAGGATTTTTACAAAAAACACAGCAGAGAATTATTTAAAACACAGTTGCAGAAATCCCAGGTACTCTCACATAAGTGAATCACTGTGTTAATCCACAAGAAGTGTGCCAATTTTTTTTCATTATTCAATTTCACTAATCCAGTTTCTGCATGTAAAATATGTGGTAACATGATTGTCCTTGCACAAAAGCGCTATTGTGTTATTACGATGTGTGTGTGTGTGTGTGTGTGTGGGTGGCGAGCTTAAAAAAGACGGGGTAAATAAAAGCAATTTTCTAGCCATCAGCAGCAGTATTAAATCCTTGCTAAGCATAATTTCTTCCAATAGTCCTCACATTCCTTAATGTGACTGTTGGTCATAAGTGAAATACAGCTTCAATGGTTTCAAAAAGACTATTCTTTTTAGCTGCAGCTCACAAAACTACTACAGTCTATGTGAAGATGGTTTGTATCCTTATACTTGAGGAACTGATGTATTGCCATCTAACTATAATAAAGGTTTTGTTATTATAAAGTGCATACTATAGTCAACCTACTTGAGTTATTGTGCGACTGTAGCTTTTGTTCATTTCTGCGCTCCTTTAGCTCTACAGCATGAACATGGTTTTTATGCCAAGAGCTAAAGCAGTAGCTTTTTTGTATGTGTGTGGTAGAAGACTAGATACTTACTTGCTGAACTACTACCACAGGCTAATACAGCACACAACAGTAAAGCAGTAAAATGGCACGAAGAGCAAAATGTAAAGAATAGTCTTTGAAGCCTCTGCCATGGACAGATTGTGTTAATCTTAAAGAAGTGTGTCATTTCTAGCTGATGATACCAACTTCTGTTCTTACAATGTGTCATAACATGATATTAAATTTTATATTTATCAGATTTTATATTTCACACACTGTCATTACCTTTGTATTGTAATGACAGACAATGTGTTGTCATAACGCAAAATATAAAAATGTAAAAATACACACACACGCGTGTAAATTTATCATACGTTGAAAAACAAGAGTGTTTTACTTGACAAAAAAACAAAATAAACAAGAAGAGAAATTGAGAGAAATACTTATGTGTGTCAAATATATATAAAGCTCATACATTTTAAAGGTTATGTTGAACTCTAATGCAGAGTAGACAAAAAAACTGTTAAAACACGAGATAAACAACAATATGAAACCACTGCAAAGGCCATGAAAAGCGAATGAGTGCGGGGTTGAAAAAGAACATTACAATAGCTGTAATTTGCATCATTTTACACATTACATTCACCTCTGTGTGGCAGAGCTTGTAAAACACTGGCCAGCTCAGTCTTACATATTCAGATCATTGCCTCAATTAAGGGAAACTCAGCAGAAGATGAACTGGCATAAATGTTTATGGAAACTGAATATTAGATTGGTGAGGTCAGATCCAGGCTGGGCTCTCTATGGTAATAGACCCGTCTTGAAATCAGTCCTGTCCCTCACTGAAGTGGAACAGCTGATAGGCCATTCCCATCCCGAGGGGAAGTTCGAGAAAAGAAAAGCCCAATTTACTCGCTGTAACAGCTATTATTGTGGCAAAGGAGAGGAAGTAATGGTATAGATTATTGCTGTATTTTTGCTGCTGCAGGGTCTGGCTGGGATCTGTTGCCTAACCGTTGTAAATGGATACACTATTTGCCGTAGTTTAATGTTTTTACTTTATTCAGTTTAGAAAGCTGAATCGTGATAACACTTGGATTTCCTCATTGTGTCCGTCATGATTTTTGTGCTGTAGTGCAAACAAAGGAAAATAAATCCTGTTCTCTCCAAATAACGCAGGTAATTCATTTTATGCACCGTACAGACAGAAGGTGTTAATGTGTTAAACACACATTAACACAAATTAATTTATCGATGCAGTTCCTCTATTAGCTTGGTCAGACAAACCAGTATATAACACAGTATCATCATTGGTTAAATACTGTTTGAGGATATATTAAAAATCAATAATAGCACTTTAGATCTAAGCCACAATAAAAAAAAAAAAAAAAGATGAATGATCTTTATTTACATAAATGTGTGTATTTAGCGAGATATTTCTACACGAATAAGCACATTTTGGAAATCCACAGCTCTTACATTCAGTTCACCATCAGCTTGCAGGCAGGCTGATTATCTGCTCTCAGGCCATAGCTTTTGTTTTCTCCCCCCACTGCTTTCCTTACTGCTTCCCTGCTTTGATTTTATTGCGTTTTAAGTGCCAGAGGTTCAGTATTCTCTCTGAACAGATGCACGAGTCGTCCAAACGTCCTGTAGGAAGTCCTATCAGTATATGAATGTAAAGGTTATATGCTAGTAATTAGACTGGCTCTGCGGTATATAGCTTGTAGCACAGAGCAATCTGCTCACAGTTAGGAATGGGAGGTGCATCTTTGTTCTCTCATTCGGTCTTAAGTTTAGAAAATAGCAACTGGAACGCAGCCAGAGCAATTTGGTCCTTATACTCAATGTACAGTCACATGTGCCAAGAGGGAGTGATGAGGAGATGAGGGTGATTGAGAGGGTGACAATCAAAGAGGTCACGGGTTTGAATTGATGCAGATGGAAAAGCGGACCAGATTTTTCATCTGTTTGAAACTCTGCATCTTTTTTTTTTTTTTTTATAAGAAAGAATCAAATATAGGAGACCCAACAAATAAGCAGTATGGATGTGTATGCTAACCTGGGCGATGAGGAGGATACATTGTGGGCTTTTGAATAGGCTCTGTGATGATGTAAATTAAAGAGGAGGCCTTTAAAAGTGGAACAGGGGGCCTTATTGCATATGCATCGAGGCAGATCAAAGCCTTTTCGGAGGTCACACATTTACATAGCGATATCACCAGAGCTATGGGAACCTGGCAACCCTGTCTTTGGACTATTTTTGAATAAAGAGGGCCTTGTGGAAGTCCTTTGGCACAATTACACAGGAGTCAAGGAAGTTCCCTTTGCCACGATGGTTCTAGCCATTAAATATCATCTTTTGGAATTAATTAGGCATCTTCACGCAAGTCTGTTTTGGTTGTTGTACGTATGCCAGTTGGACTGATTTATTTGTCTGTGTGTTTTATTATACTCAGACAAGATTTCTTTTACCTTTGTGAGTTTACACACAAAATGCCAAACATGTGAATGAACAACCACATAGCAAAATCACAAGCGCCTACAATAGGAGTCAAGGGAGTTCTCACGAGGGCACTGTCTGAGTCGAGCCACTAAATATCACCAAAGTTAAATGGATGCTCTTTTACAAAGATTTTATTTTATTCTATTGTACTGCTTTGGTTAGTTTGTGTGTAGTCCGTAACCTGATTACCAAGACTGATATCTGAATTGACGTATTTCACTTGCAGTATTTGGTCATGTTAAAGTTTTCTCTTCATTCTTTTCAGCAGTGAAAAAGTAAATCTCTCTCAAAGAGAGCCTGGGGTCACAACTTCACAAGGCTATTAACTATCTTTGTGTTTCCAGGAGAGAGAAGGCAAGCTCAAAGGCCCATTCTACGCTACAGTCAAAAGGTGAGTGTACACTAAATTATTTCATTTAAGTGAAAACACACAGTGTCAAAAAGAGGTTAATGACACCAAACGGATCACCATAGAGAATCCATGTGTTTACATCTGTGAAATTATTCAAAAATTTAAGCTTCATAAAAATACCATCTATTTGATTAAATTTCTCTCTAAATGCAGCTGGACCTTTTTGAGGATGTCTGTATAAAATGTGACCATGAAGCCAAGTCAGGTTCCTAAAAGATTAATTTGAAGCAAGCGCTACCAACTCAATTAATAAAAAAGCTAAAATGCTTTTATTTTAGGGGACATGCTGTGTCTTTGTCAACTTAAACAACAGCCCTGAACTTTGAGGCATTTAAGGTACTGCTCTAAATAATAAGCAGAGAGAACATTGCTGACTCTACAGTGGCAAAACGATGTTTAATGTTATGAGCTGCAATCAGAGAGTTCCCATGGACCACCAGGCCACCTTAATCAGTGCTGCTACATTTGATTTCATTGAATCGACTGCCTCCATTTGCAGCGCGAGCTGGATCTTCTCCACTGTGTTAAATCGGCAGTGCTTAACTTGATTTTCAAATTTGGGGAATTAAACAATTTGCAGGGAGGCAAATCTGGGGAGAAGAGCTGATGACTTGAGAGAATTGTGTCAGTGGAGCAAAGGAGACCTCCCTATTTTCAGTGCATTAGATGCTTGGAAACAAAGGTATCACAGTGCAGGTTTCGGTTAAATGTTCCTGAGTTGTCTCAGCGTGGGACTCTACACTGACAAACTGATCCTAGGGAATTCACAGTGCACAGCTCTAGGTCCAAAGATGCATAAGAAGATGATCATGAAGGGGAAATTGTCCTAATTTGAAATGAACTACAGTTTGGATTCTTATTGGCCAAGCTCAGAATTTTTTTTATTAATTAGTTATTGGTTGATTTTTTTTGTACATGTACAGCTGTGATCAGACCCAAAATTCTCCAAGCACAAAAGACCTACATTGAACATAGAGCTGGGCGATATGAGATTTTTTCATATCACGATATGTTTTTTTCATTTCAGGCGATAACGATATCTATCACGATATAAGCCAAATAACTATATTTGTAAGATTTAAATGTGCCGTTGCTCACAAGTAAAATGTGAAATAATCAGCAGCTTGTTTTTAAATATTTATTTCCCATAATAAGTTCAACAGGGTAGATGTACTTAAGGAACATGAGACTTTTTCAGATAAATAAAGGCAAATATTGCAAACTACACAAAAGGCAGCCGCTAAAGCGTTTAAGTTTCAAAATAGAACAAATGAAACAGACTAAATTGTCAATTCCACTTAGAAATAAAGTATTAATTCTAAAAATAAATCTTAGTTTGTTTTACAGAAGAACAGACAAAACTGACTAACTTTTGTCAGTATCAAATAAACTGAGAACTAAAAGGAAATTCTCAATCTCTCCTTGTTGTATAGCTGAGCTTTTCAAACAGTTTTAACAGTTACTTTAGTCTGACAAAAGCCGAATGACGAATTAGCGCTTCCAGTCAGAGACTGAGGCTACGTCCACACGTACACGGGTATCTTTGAAAACGGAGATTTTCCGTTTTCGTTTTAAAAAATAATCCCGTCCACACATAAAGGCAGAAATGAAGGAAAACGCTGCTATGAACATGCCAAAGCAGCAGGTGGCGCTAGATTCCTAACCGTGCAGAAATGTTGGCCAATCAGAAGTCTAGAAGCCTCGGTGGGAAAAAGTAAACAAAGCTGGGGCATAGAAGCAGAACCGAGTCGTATGTGTGGAGGGACAGTAACTGTGTGTATATGTAAGCATTTAAACACTGCAGAGAGTAGAATTAACAGTAACAGTATTGTAGAAATTCATTTCACCGAAACAATAACGTGGCGCACAGTGTGACGCATGCACCAGTTTATTGTATTTCCAGACTTGCTTTCGGCACAGTTTACAGTGCACGCTACTCTGTTTTTTGTCAGACTTGAAATAGCCGAAATACCTTCACACTACGGAGCTTCTATGGCTCTTCCGTTCGACAATCTCTCCGGCATTGGAACCGTCATCTGTTTTCTCTTCGGTCACGCTCGGTTGATTTTTCTAGTCGGCACACTCATTTCCTCCATTACGCGCTGGCTGCTTCCCAAACAAACACACGTGCGGCTTGGCACTTGTGCTGTACGTAACAAGTCACGCGACGTGACGCTGCGGCTGTGATTGGTTCGGCTCTGCGCTACTTAATTTGGATTGGCTGACCTTTTTTTTTTTTTTTTTTTTTTTTATAGAGGACAAGAGCGGCGAGGTCTATCGCGATAGCTTAATTTCTCTATCGAGTAAAAGTTATATCGCGATACATATCGTTATCGTTCTATCGCCCAGCTCTAATTGAACACATACACTGATGAGCTGCAGCATTAAAACCACCTGACTATAATTACGTTCAGACCCCCTTCTGTCACCATAACACCTTTGTCCCATCGGTGCTCGGCGCGGTTTCCTCAACGCAGTTTTGGCGGAGCGCATTATTGCATTGGGAGAGGCTGCTGCTGTCGGGGAGCGCTTTGCCGCGGAGCCATGTTCAGTCTGTAAAGTTTTAAGTATAAAAACATCGACGTGAATGTCAGCAATGAAGCTTTCCCAGAAGACCAATGGGTTGTAAAGACACGCTCACCTGGCAGCGGTTTTAACGTTATGGCTAATTGGTATATAAACTGTGTAAAAGGAAGAATGTTAAGATTCTAAGTATTCCAGTAAGCTCACCTTGACAAAGTGAGTATAGAAATAAAATACTTATTCTCAAGATGTCGACAGTAACGGTCCATTTGAAGCTTGGAGTGAGCATTCTGCCACAATAATGTAATCCTGTGTTTTGTTCTTTGTACCTCTCTGTATAGATTTCTGGGGTCAATCGGATGACAGCAACTCTGAGATTGAAGCAGCCTTGCGTCCTCAACCTTTCAACAGCGATGGCATTTATGACTTCTATGAGTGATATTTCCACTGAGATATTTTTTTAATGTACTATATTATATCACTGCAAAATCTGCGGCAGATTGACTCGTGGTAGTTCACCCGCTGACCATTATTTTAGTGGTCTGCATTGTAAATCGTATGCACACTGTATCATAAAAACAAATAATAAAGTTGACAGCTCTCACGCTGGGTAAAGTATGTGAAGAGTTGTCCAACACACTGATGTTAACCCTGCTTCAGTCTCTTTATCTGAACAACTCTCCCAGCTCATAATAACAGCTCGAAATAGATTAAACTGATCTTTTAAAGCGATTTGTTTGCACTAGGCTGAAAATCATGCATTTTGAATGCCGCAAGCATCTCCGAGTGCTCTACCTCCAGCATGCTCGAGTGTAGTGATGTGAGTCACCTGTGAAATGACAAAGCACAATGGCCACTCTGCACGCTTCTGCGCGACCTGTGAACCCGCTGAAGAGGCCCATCTCCCAGGGCACAAAGTGTTGCAGCACTAACAAACTCTGAATATTTTCAGGCTCTAATAAACGCTCTGCACATATTTTCACAGGCGCTTCTTTAATAATTCTCCTTAAGCCTCAGAAGTGCAAAGACGTGTTTACATTTCGCTGTAAATAAGCCACAAGTAGCAGAATTTATGCCGAAAGCACACAATGGAGCTACAATTTATGATTTTCCAGCATATTGCATGTCTGTATCTATTAATATCTCAAAGCTACTGCGTGGGAGGCTACATTCCAAGGTTTACATTTATAGTTCATTATGTCTGTGGTGTAAATTTCCAAAACCACCATTCTGGGTTGGTGGTAAAAGCCCCTGGCATTCAGTGTCAGCAGGATTCCATTAGTCAGCTTTAGGTGACTTTACATGCCTGAACCTTTTAAAGTAGGACTCCACATTCATTACCAATAATGGCTTCAGACAGCCCTGACCCACCACAGGAAAGGGACTGGCAGAATAATTTGGAGTTGGCTAAAAAGGCTCCCCAACATAATATCCATGTTAAGGAGCATGTCAACAGATACTTGTGTGCGACAGATAGCTCACGGTGAAAGTGGAGTTATATTGTACTAATGTGTACTAACACAGAAACATTATTTTTTTAAATATATAAAGAACTTCTGCGAGTGCGTGACACGGAGGCGATGGTGATAATATTCAGCTCGTTCTTTCTAAAGCGCCTGCGTTTTCACAGCGGTATGGGAGGAAGGGCAATGTTGCACTTAAGATTTTTTCACACCCGATCACATTCAGGCATTAGATGGAGCTGCAGTGGTTTTATGTTTTGTGTTGGTCCAGATGGAGATTATTGCAATGATGCATGAAGATGGAAAATGTCTGTCTTAGTTACTTAAATTATTTTGAGTAAGTCTTTTGTGGGGGAATCCCTTTGCTTACAGGCTGAATGTGAACAAAAATGCAGATGCTTGCTTTTATTTGAGATGTGATTGGTCAATAATACTATCATTTGGGAATTGAAGGGCAAGAAATTCCAAAGTGCCGTAGCAATGATCCAGTAATTATAGTTTCAGGGTAATTGTACTGTAGTCAGTGTTGTGGGGCAGTAGAGACAACGCTAAAACAATAACATATATCTTCTAATCATCACTTATTTTCAGTACGAGTTTAATGACTCGCCATTGATAACATGGGTTGTCATGGAGAAGGAGGGATTATGCCATTTGGCCCCATCAAATTTAACAGCCATCCACCATTTTGGCTAAACAAACCCAGTAAAAATAGCCGGCGGACAGTGGGAGAAAGGCGTACTTTTAGCATTCCTAAAATTCCTGTGATGAAAACTATGAATAGATACATAAATACACATTTTTCACCTTGAGTGATTCAGTTGCTAAACTCGAGCCCCGCACAGTGCACAAGGTTCAAAGTGCAATGGTACATGGATACTGAGAGCGTTCATGTAAAAAATCTGCCTCTTCGGCAGCTTCTTTGGTATGTGTGTTAAAGAGACAAAAGGCTTTGCTTTTGATTAAACAGGCTTCAGCTCTTTCAAAGAGATCCGGCACCATTATATTGCGTTAAACAATCTTCCACCGATCAACAGTTTTTGGTAAACTGTTTACTTTGGCTGGGATTAGTGATTTTGCCCTTGAACGCTGAAACAAAAACAGTTCATTTTGTTAGGAAGGCTTGATAGACCTGCGTCTCGGAGACTTTTGTTCCACGATTAATGCCCTGCTGCTACCTGCACCTTGAATTCTGCAGTTTATCTGTAGCTACATCAGTTGTTTCTGTTCAGGAGAATATAACGCGAGTACAACTTCTAATCGGCCTTTGATGCAGTTTGAAAATACTGATGTGTGTGTATAAGGGCGGCTGTTATTTACTGCCCGTTTCTACACCACCGATAGCACTGTACGTGTATAGGGATGGCAGTCTGTGGAATCAACACCTTGAGAAATTACTCAGGTGGCTTTCTGGGACATAGACACAGGCTGAGAGGAAGACAAACTACTGACGGACTCTCTTTTTCCTAAACTCGCAGCGTAATATTCCTTCTGCAAATGATCACTTATTCCTTTAACTTACGAGGGTTACAGAAGTTAGATTTTTCACAACAGACGTTGTGATTTCTCATAAAAGGAAAAACTGATTTTATGCTCAATTTCATTTACACATTAGCTTGTGTAGCAGGACCCCGGAGCTAGCTCACCAAAACAGATTGCTGTTGTTTAATGTAATCAATTTCATCACTGCTCTTCCTGCTGTGACACCAACATGTCCTCTGTTCGGCATGTTTGTTCATGTTTTTTCAATGTCTGATTTCATCGTGGGATAATTTTGTCTCGTTACCTTCAGTGTTGTCTGTAGGGCGTCCCCAAATTTCTTCTAACAGTGCAGCTAATATTAAAGTAGAATAAAGTGGTCGAACTATTTTAAACAGTCCTTGATTAGCAAACTGTAGCGCCTAAATTGTAATGTGACTGATAGATATTTGTAAAAACAGTTTTTATCTAGGAGCTTTATGTTACTGCCATCCTTCATACTAAAATGGATCATTTGTAGCCTTTTGAGGGCAAGAGTTTGGACAACTGCAACAACAGTGCTACAGTTGTAGTGCCTTCACTGAAGGCTGAATATATGTGTTCGATTGTAGTGTCAAATAGAACAACAAAAAATATATTATTCTTCAGAAATTGAAGTTGGTTATTGTTCCAGCTAGTTGCATGAAGTTGGTTCTCCCTCTTTCAACAAATGCGAGTGCTCCGATAAGTCTTATTATACGTTTTCACAATATGAAACATATCTCCAGCCCTGCCTCAAAGCACACTGTGCGCTGTCGATGTTACGTGCTGCACAATAATGTTTAATATTTAGTATTTACTGTTATATTCCCATATATCATTGTGATGTTGTTTATGGTATTGCTCTCGTTTTCTTCTGCTTGTTTTCTTTCTCAACAGGTGATCCAGGTGATTGATATATGTATTTTTTGTCTGCTTATTTAGTTGGTTTTTGGGGTTTTTTTTGCCCTTTATCCCCGTCCCTCTTCTCCACTGTTTTTCCCCCCTCTTCCTTTCTCCCTTTTCTTTTCCTCATTCAAGTCTGTCCCATATCTAGCAAGTGAAATAAATAAATAAAATAAACAATAAAAGATGAATCAAATAGACCATTATGGCAAGGCTGGGATGGTCAATTTGGTAAAGTAAATCCGTTGGGCATCTTTCCTCGCCTTTAGACAATAATTCTGATGGCAAAAGAGCCAAACGGGACAGGCAGAAAAAAAAAAATCATCTTCCTTTGAGGTCCCTGAATCCATACAATCCTTAAAATAGTGTCATATTTTAAGAACAAATACAATAATGATGTTTTGTAATTGCATGTTAAACACAGTATTGATGGTTATTTATATATATGACATTTTAAAAACAGTCCTGAGAGGCGTTCTTGCTCTCTCATGGCTGCGTTCGGTTTTGTTTTCATAGTATGATTGTGAGACGTGGATTCTTGTGCGAGTTGACATGACTGACATTGGAATTGATGAAAAACTATATGGGTGGGATGGGACTCTTCAGTTCCTTGTGTGTTTCTATAAAATGAGGAACTCAAGGTTTTGTCTCTTTATCAAATGTGAAGTTATCAAATGTAGACTCAGCTGTCCTTGATCACAGTAATAGCATGGCAGCTAAAGTATAAGCAATCAAACTACTCCCACTGGTTCAATGTGAAACCAAAGGGCAGAGAGACTGCTTGACTGCGAGCACATTTCCTTTCAGATGGAAATAAAAAAGCACAATTGTCAAAGCAAGGAACCCTAAACAGAACATTTGTGTGAAGCAATGTCAGACTTATGGAACGCTTCAATTTTCTCTTTCCTTGAGTTTTTTTTATTGTGGAAAAGGTCCACGGCTGCATAGGCTAAAGACGAGAGCTCTTTTTCCCCCCAATAATGGCTTGAAAAGTGAAAGAGTAATTTGTAGTAATGCAAAAGATCAGTAGTAGCTCATTTCCAAAGAAATACTTCTTACCGTTTGTAATGCGGATTAACAAAATAAGCAAGCGCAACAATAACATGCACAACAATGTCTATTTGTAACGTGTGGATAGGGATGGGTATTGATAAGATTTTAACGATTCCGATTCCATTTTCGATTCTGTTTAACGATTCGATTCCTTATCGATTCTCTTATCGATTCTTTTTTTTTAAAAAGGAGAACACTAAAGTCGATTAGCTTAGAACTGTGTTTTATATCTTCTCTTTGAACAAGATAGAAATTTAGGAGTAACATGGCCTTACAAACCCAACAGTGAGATCTTAAGGGATCCACAGCCTACAGCTCTTCAATGGGGTGTCACAGGGTCCCCAGGAAAAAAAATGTATATGTAAAATAATAAAATAAATATTCTCCTGTAGCAATAACAAAGTTTAACATAAATTATTCTGTAGCAATTACACAAGAATATCCAGTAATGTCCCTGCCTACAATTAAACACATTCACTTACCAAAGTGAAATCGGGGGCATCTGCTGTGGCAAATGGGTGCAAGCCTTTGACCACAAACTTAGACACTGCTCGGTGACATTCGTCTATCCTGGCCTGAAAGGAGACGCTACCGGTAGACTGCAGTGAGAACTGCCAGCATCTGAGCCAGCCAGACTCTGTCTCTCTCATCATGGTTATCTAAATGCAACGCACAGTAATAGCAGGTTTTGTAATAAGGTAAATCGCGCTAACATAATGTGCAATGCTAATTGATTAGTTACCTGCAGTATTAACGGGAGAGGACGTGGAAACGCTACCGCTGCTGCTGGGTTGAGCTTCGCTAGTCCGGAGCGGATCAAAAACACGACATTCGTTGAACGCAATCGCGTGTTTTTTGAGCAAATGCTTTTGCATGTTCGTAGTGTTTCCTCCCTTTGATGAAATCTCTACTTTGCAAGTATTGCACGTTGCCCTGTTGTCATCCTTTCTCATAAAGTGTAACCAAACTTTTGAGCGTTTGTGCCGCTCAGGCGCCGTGTTTCCTACTGGGTAAAAGACGCTACTCAACGTGATGACGTCATTCGGGGCGACTGGAATCGATAAGGGAATCGTTTATAAAAGTGGCAAACGATTCCAAGGAATTGAAACAGTGGGAACCGGTTCTCAACAAGAACCGGTTTTCGATACCCATCCCTACGTGTGGACACGTTATATTTTTATATAGAGTACTGTGACTCACCTTTACGCATCCCCATAGCTCCATCCCTGTAGCTACCATATACAACAAAGGTTAAAGTGTGACACCTGGGGACAGCAACACTGCAGTACCGATCGAACACGAGGACCACGCATCTCAAGCCAGCTACACAACAGCAGTTGGTAAAAAGGGGAGCGAGAGCGGTGCCAGTATATTCGTCTTTATCAGAAACCAAACTAACCTAGTGCACAAAGAGAAAAAACGGAGACACCATCATGTAATTGCACTTCAACACACAACCTACAGTACCTCATGGCTGCATATGGTCATTGTCCACCATTCTAAGAGAAATTGTCTCGTGCGCTAGGTCTCCATGTTCAATTGTTGAACAGCGTTGGAAAAAGGCTCTTGAGTGTACAGCTTCCATTCTGTCCTACCCTACTTTTATTTTTATCAGTGAATAATCATTTAAAGCAAGGTCATTTTGATCTTCTGCCTCAATAGGCCTCAATTAAATATTCATTCATTCTGATGTGGCCTCTTCGGCAGCTTCTTTGGTATGTGTGTTAAAGAGACAAAAGGCTTTGCTTTTGATTAAACAGGCTTCAGCTCTTTCAAAGAGATCCGGCACCATTATATTGCGTTAAACAATCTTCCACCGATCAACAGTTTTTGGTAAACTGTTTACTTTGGCTGGGATTAGTGATTTTGCCCTTGAACGCTGAAACAAAAACAGTTCATTTTGTTAGGAAGGCTTGATAGACCTGCGTCTCGGAGACTTTTGTTCCACGATTAATGCCCTGCTGCTACCTGCACCTTGAATTCTGCAGTTTATCTGTAGCTACATCAGTTGTTTCTGTTCAGGAGAATATAACGCGAGTACAACTTCTAATCGGCCTTTGTTGATGCAGTTTGAAAATACTGATGTGTGTGCATAAGGGCAGCTGTTATTTACTGCCCGTTTCTACACCACCGATAGCACTGTACGTGTATAGGGATGGCAGTCTGTGGAATCAACACCTTGAGAAATTACTCAGGTGGCTTTCTGGGACATAGACACAGGCTGAGAGGAAGACAAACTACTGACGGACTCTCTTTTTCCTAAACTCGCAGCGTAATATTCCTTCTGCAAATGATCACTTATTCCTTTAACTTACGAGGGTTACAGACGTTAGATTTTTCACAACAGACGTTGTGATTTCTCATAAAAGGAAAAACTGATTTTATGCTCAATTTCATTTACACGTTAGCTTGTGTAGCAGGACCCCGGAGCTAGCTCACCAAAACAGATTGCTGTTGTTTAATGTAATCAATTTCATCACTGCTCTTCCTGCTGTGACACCAACATGTCCTCTGTTCGGCATGTTTGTTCATGTTTTTTCAATGTCTGATTTCATCGTGGGATAATTTTGTCTCATTACCTTCAGTGTTGTCTGTAGGGCGTCCCCAAATTTCTTCTAACAGTGCAGCTAATATTAAAGTAGAATAAAGTGGTCGAACTATTTTAAACAGTCCTTGATTAGCAAACTGTAGCGCCTAAATTGTAATGTGACTGATAGATATTTGTAAAAACAGTTTTTATCTAGGAGCTTTATGTTACTGCCATCCTTCATACTAAAATGGATCATTTGTAGCCTTTTGAGGGCAAGAGTTTGGACAACTGCAACAACAGTGCTACAGTTGTAGTGCCTTCACTGAAGGCTGAATATGTGTTCGTTTGTAGTGTCAAATAGAACAACAAAAAATATATTATTCTTCAGAAATTGAAGTTGGTTATTGTTCCAGCTAGTTGCATGAAGTTGGTTCTCCCTCTTTCAACAAATTATTATACGTTTTCACAATATGAAACATATCTCCAGCCCTGCCATTACATTTATCACTTGATTCAGCAAGTATCTGAGAGCGCAGTGGGTGAACAATAGGTCCAAGAATGATTTGCACATGAATGATGTCTGTGAATGAGAGTGGGTTACAGAGGAAGGCTGTCTCTCCATAGTCAGGGCAGGAAGGTTTGCTCCCCTCTGCCCCCACTCCAAAGGCCAGGTGAGATTCTCTGACACAAAGGGCCAAGTGAAAATCTGCTCAGCTTGGACGCCTAAAACCCTTATTATGATGATGCTTTAGGGAGGATTTCAGTGGGCATATATAAAAGCGCAGAGTTGCTCCCATCTACAGCTGGATACCGTCTTTATGGAAGGATGTTACATGTCCATGGGACTTTGATCTTTCATTACAAGAATTTTTTTTTTCACTACAGCATCATAGAATACATATCACGGTCTGCATTCCTGGGCGTGTCAAAAAAAACCAGAGGTCCCTTGCACTAAGACTGTTCACAATCTGCAAGCACAACATGTTGGCTTCCTCATGCGAAAAATTATCATTTGTTGTTGGAAATAACAAAGACATTATATTTGTGAGTTTGGAGTTAAATATGATCGTCAGCGTCCAAGGTTTCATGTAACAGGATGTAATAAAAGCCATCTGACACCTATCAGGGTTAGAACTTCATATGAACAGCAACACGTGACCTTTTACACTATGCAATTATTTATTTAACTAAAATTCAAAATGCAGAAGCCGTGTGTGTAAAGGTAAGTGCTAGAGCAGGGCGATATGGCCAAAAATATTTATCACGATATATATTTGAAAATTTGCGATAACGATATAACCGACGATATAATTGATGCGAGACAATATACAACTCCACAACATTACTAGCGCAAAAAGACAACCTTCCATTTATTTTCACTTAAACAAGAAGCTGGTTTTTATGTACATTAAAGCTTTATAAAAATTTAACAGTGCAAATGCCTTGCTGAAAGTTTAACCAAAAGGCATTTCCAGTAGAAATGGGCTGACATATCCTGCGCATAACCATGTATAATATCCACTGAAGTTAAAAAGAGGTGCTTTGCAACATTAAACTGCAGTGTGCAGTACGCATTTTTTGGACCATAAGGTGCACGGGATTATAAGGCACATTAAGCGAAACAAAGCAGTCAGATAAATCAAACTTTATTAAACTCATTCTTCTTGCTTCCTCCACTTCTGTACCATTGATTCATTAATGTTGAATTCTCTGGCAGCTGCTCTATTCCCATGTTGTTGCAGTATATTAATGACTGACCTCATATTGTGGATTGATTATCTCAGTTGTTCTCCTGACTGAAGTTTGGTCCGTTTACAGCATCCTGCCATGCGATTGCATTTGTCTCTAACCATGAAGAACCTTCACGTTAACTTTTATAAGTGGAAAAGTGTTAGTGTTCGTCCTCCAGCTTCACTGTTTATGTTATGCTAACATAGCTGTGTCGCTAGCAATCACGTAGCACATCATTATATACCAGCTAGCCCAACTTCAGTAACCCTACAAACATCACTGCTGTTTAGTTTCCTGTCTTCATTTATGTTGGAAGTGATAGCAGAGCTGTACGTTTGAATTTTTCCAGAAATCTCTCAGTCAGAACATGCAATATCATGCTTAGGTAACTAGCGAAACTAGCGAGCTAACTTCCTGCTAACTTCTAACTCCGTTAAATGTAATACATTTTGGTCAAAGGAGCTTGCAAAGAAAAGCGTCTGGACTTCTTTAAGTTGCTTAAAGACGTTTCACCTCTCATCCGAGAAGCTTCTTCAGTTCTAAGGTCAAATGGTGGAGAGTCCCAGATATAAACCTAGTGGGAGTGACCCCCCACAGAGGACCCCCTGATGATCCTCTAATCGCCTGAGCCAAGGTGTGAAACTGGGTGTGGGTCCCCATCAGCCAGAGTTTCGGGTGTGTTCATTGTGAAACCTGGCCCCACCTTATCATGCGAATTCCTGAGGGCAGATGGCCCAGGATGTGAGTGGGCGTTAAGGCGTCTGGGAAGGGATCTCAAAACTGGATTATAGATGGCAGAGAGTTGGTGTCGTAAACCCCCGCCTCTGTTCAAAGATGGTCGCTCACAGTGGACATAGATGGCTTCTTTCACTCCTCTTTCAAACCATCTGTCCTCTCTGTCCAAAATGTGAACGTTGGCATCCTCGAAAGAGTGTCCTTTATCCTTAAGATGCAGATGGACAGCTGAGTCTTGTCCTGTGGAGGTGGCTCTTCTGTGTTGTGCCATGCGCTTGTGAAGTGGCTGTTTGGTCTCTCCAATGTAGAGACACAGTCTCTCTACATTGATGGGGACCCACACCCAGTTTCACACCTTGGCTCAGGCGATTAGAGGATCATCAGGGGGTCCTTTTGTCCCTCTGTGGGGGGAAACTCCCACTAGGTTTATATCTGGGACTCTCCACCATTTGACCTTAGAACTGAAGAAGCTTCTCAGATGAGAGGTGAAACGTCTTCAAGCAACTTAAAGAAGTCCAGACGCTTTTCTTTGCAAGCTCCTTTGACTACGATGACCTGGATGACTAAGAACCTTCACAGACGTAATACATTTTGTTTTCATGAATGCCTGGAAGTTAAACTTCATAGATGAAAGAACTTAGACAGTTTTTAACTCTCAGTGATGCTGCAGTGTTCGTTTGACCTGAAGAGGGGGGTTTAGGACCCAGATTACTCCCAGATTTAAGAGCATCTTAGTCCGACAAATACGACAATAACGACGGCCGCTCGCATGTTCTGCAAAAAATGTGCTTTGACGGACAAACACCAAACCAGTTCCACATCACTGAAGTTGCACCATTTTTACAAACCAATTCTGGTTCATCTGTTTCACTCAACAATCGGCCATGTGCGTATGAAAACAAAGGCACTGCGCATGCGCGTTTTACTCATATTCTATCGCGATATTTCATTTTCCTATCGTTGCCTAACATTATACCGGTATTACTGTGAACGGTATAATATGGCCCTAGTAAGTGCACTGCATGATTCTGTAGCTTGCTGTAGCATCTTTAGCAGCAGGGGGAAGGGATTTATTTTTCCACGAGTATCAGTGTTTCACATCTTTGTGAAGGAGCTTCTGAGCACTCTTTAAAATGTTGCTTCAGTTCATTAAGGCCTGAGGCATTCATTTATGCACAGCTCTCTTAAAGCCCCACCACAGCTTCTCAGTCAGGTCTGGACTCTGACTGGGGAGATTTGCTGCCGTGCTTGAGGTCATTGTCCTGCTGCATTTCACAATTTGGTCTAAGGTTTACTTGTCGGACCGATTTTCTCACATCTGACTCTCGGATACATTAGTGTGCACAGGAGTTTGTGGTTGATTCAGTGACTGCAAGGTGCCCAAGTCCTGTAGTGGTGGTGTCCTGTGCTTTTACCAATAAACTGTATTAAAGTTAATGAAATGCAACCTCACACTATTAAGGTCATGACTGTTCTCTGAACGTTTTTATGATATCATCACTGATGACAAAAATCCACAAATAATTTATTATTTTATTTCACATTTTGAACCTTTTATGTTATCTTTGTGGCATTTTCAAATAAGTCTAGGTGACTTTCTAAAATCAAAGTGTCTACTTGTACAATAATGTGCAAGTTTTAGGTAACTGCTCTTTTACTTCAGTCAATAACCATCAGTTTCATAATATTTGACTGCAGTATTGCTGCAGAAATCCACTAAACATCCAAACAATTCTGTTTCCATCTGTTTCGTGTAACCACATGATCCTGCAGTCGATGTGTTTATCACTGAACATCTAAGGAGTCTTAACAGGAAAGATACTGCTGATTGTACAATGGCTTTTCTACCACTGCCTGAACACAAGCAAATTACTACTGCAGGAGAGTAATGTCGAGTTCTTTCTCAATTCGATTTCATTTTATTTATATAGCAGTAACTAGGGCTGTTCGATATAAAAACGTCTATCGTTTCATTTTACGCTATCGTTTGTTTCGTGGTGTCGCAAAATAAACTGTTTACGGCAATATTTTTCATTATTTTGATGGTCACTGTAGTGGCTATATTAATTTCTTCTTTCTCTCTTTCTCTTATATTTAAAATAACCACACTACAGACGGACAAGCGCCTGTTTTTATGCGTTGTCGTTAGCAACAACGACAGTAACACCACCGCGTGTCCGTTTGTTTATGTTCCACATAAACCTTTCACAATAAAGCTCAAGATCCTGTTGAGACTTTTCAAAATAAACTGAATCACGTGAAAGAGCAGATTATTTACGGATGAGAAGTAAAAAAAGAGCCGTCAGCTGCTAAAAAATAAACCTTAGACTCAAACGTTAGAACAGGTTTTTCCCCACAGCACGCCATGTAATAAATACTCACAAAGAAAACGGTGGCCGTTACAACTTATGTCTAAAAATGTATCGTTTCATGCATCAGTTAAAACACTCGACTCCAGCTACATGACGCGCAGCTGGAAACACTTCTCGCAAGTCGAGCTGCCCAAGATTCACTGAATTTACAGGAAATGTTACATTTTTGTGATTTATATCGTTATCGGGACGATAGAATTCTTATATCCGGATATGAGATTTTGGTCATATCGCACAGCCCTAGCAGTAACTCGAGGCACTTTATTGTAAGGTAGAGACAGTTCAATAACACCAAACCTGATGACCTCCTGTGAGCAAGCAATTGGTGACAGTGAGAAGGGAAAACTCCCTTTTGTCAGGAAGAAACGTCTGGCAGAACAGGCTCAGGGAGGGGCGGGGCCATCTGCCGTGACAGGGTGCAGGGCACAACTGAACGCTCCAAATGCTGATGAATCCCACTCTGATGTTTATAGCAGTGTAATAGGAAAACTATTACTTACTTTTCATTATATGAAAAGGATGCGCTGTATGCATCTGATCAAGGAAAATTTACTCTCATAATCATAAAGAGCAAATCATTTTCATACAGAAGAAAGGACT
Source organism: Aulonocara stuartgranti (assembly GCF_965226115.1). Taxonomy (NCBI): domain Eukaryota; kingdom Metazoa; phylum Chordata; class Actinopteri; order Cichliformes; family Cichlidae; genus Aulonocara; species Aulonocara stuartgranti. The sequence goes on from NC_138955.1 coordinate 19,760,600, forward strand.
GATATTAAAAACGTGTACCACTAAGACATATTTAACTGCACTGACCTTGTTTCCACTGGTGTAGGTGCCACTAAGAAAAGCATATTTAAATGAATTACAAAGACTGCCTCTGGCTATCCCAATGACATCTGCACAAACATGAAGATCTATCAGCTGTACAGCAAATCCTATAATTATTTTTATATATATTTAGTTTTTATTAAAATAATAAGTTTTTCTGTTTAATTCAACTGCAAGATTTGATTTTTAAATACACCTTGGCAAGTGACGTTATTGGCTAAAGTTATTTTAAAAGGCACTACAGGACTACGAGTTCATGTGTCGTACATTTGAACAAACTCCTGTGTCCTAGCTTTATTCCAGCCTCAATCCCATTTCTGTGATCCTTAAGCTGAGAACACGAGAAGGGCCGCTATGTTGAGCTTTAATGAAGAGACCCAAACCGGGGCTCTGGTCAGAGAGCTCCAAATCTAGATTGCCAGATTTCTGCCCGAGATGCTTCAAATCACATTATAATTAACCGCATTTAGAATGAAGAGCAGAGTCCCTGCTTAGAGCTATTCCCATGATTCCATCTCTCTCTTTCCTTGTAACTCTTCCTCTGTCACTCTCGTCCTCCATGCCCATCTTTTGCTCTCCCTATTTTCAATTGGGGTAATTAATATGGAAAGATGGAAAGGCATCATATTCTACAAATTCCTATGAGACTTGCTTGCAAAAGCTGTTAAAGCCAAGTAGGCGAATTAGTATTCATGCAGGTTTTCCTGCTGCAAGTCATTTTTCCCTGTGGGACCAAGTAGTAGATTGGGTAGACAGGCAACGCTCATCCTTGATTATGTGAGCAGAATGCCACCACAGAGCCAGAGCCCAACTGGAAAAAAAAAATTTCCTTAGGCAGTAAATCAATTTCTGTGACCTGCTAAATGTAATTGACTACACTCTAATTCTTTAACCCTGCGTATGAGGTAGAAAACACATCCTGAGGTAGAATGATTACCAGCTATTACACAAATCCATGGTTTCTGTATCGGTTAATAACCATTTACAGCAAAATTATACATATGCCATGATTCACTGGCAATAAACAATTGCTTTAATGCACTAGTCATGTCTTTGTTTAGTCAATCAACTGGATCTGAGAAAGCCACCTATTATTCAAAATGGGAAAATGGCTTGGGAAAGAGTTTTTTCGCTTTTAGATGCCTGAAAATTTGTATGTAAATTGACATGTTAATATTTCAGCTTGTGCTGAATACTGGATATGGCCTTTAATGTTATGGTTCGTACACCATAGAATTTACTGGAAACATTCGTTGCTGTTATGCTACACAAACACATTGGTGATTATAGTCTGCATTACAGGGCTTCTGGGGTTTGGCACTCCATAAACATTCGATTACGTCAACCTCGTCATTGCATTTTTTTTGTTTGTTTTTTGAACACGGATTGCAGATTTTGTGTGCGTTTATGTTTTAGAAAGCCCTCCTAGTAAATACTTTTGCTTATTGGACAGCATGTGTAGCCATCCCTGGCCTCAACTTGACCAGTTGACAGCAGCCCCAGGACATGGGCTCTGACTTTGGCCAGATTAATTAGCAGTCCATCCTCTTCAGTCTGTTCCCCTATTCCTATTAGACCCAGCTCAGCAATCTGGTGGAAGGTAATTTGGTGCATGCACACAGGGCGCCGCATTGACACCTTATGCTTCGTGATTGAAGGCAATCTCCTGGGGACAGAGCTAAATTTATTCATGGTACGCTCTCCCATAGCCACTAGAGACGTGTCTGTGCCCGCCTGCCACACATCCACAGATTTCCTGCTCTGCATCTTTCCTCAAATGCACAAATAATACTAAATGATCTGAGAGAGCTGTAGCGGTGTCTTATATTCCCGTGTATTCTGGGACCAGCTGATCTCCGGCTGAGCGAGTTGCCTGCGCTCTGCGTACGATTCTCTGCAGAGAAGAAAATACCTAATGTCAGGCCAGTGGGTGTTACTTCATTTAAAAATCTTCACTCTCACAACCTTTGGCTCCAAACCTTTCACCCGAGGGGATACACATGTTAACAAACGTACCCGCACACACACGCTCATGCTCCGTGCAGCTGGGTCACAGGAAGTGGCATTAATGTAATTCCTTGTTGATGACTGAAATCTGTTGATAATAGAGATGGTAGCAAAGGTAATCAAAGCAGATTAGACCAAGACACAGTGGGGGGATTGGCTGGACTCCCTGTCATTAACACAGGTTGTTATCTACAAGCCGGCACGCTCGCTAGTCCTCACTAGGGGAAAACCGGGTCAGCCATTAACAGGGAGTAGAAATGCTAATGCTCAACTTGAATCAACAGACCCCTGACTGGCTGCCATCATTTATTTACTGCTGGGGTTTCAAAGGCATTATTTACCTGTGACATAAACAGGTGAGCTGCAGCTCTGCTTTGCTTTGCTTTACCAGTAGTTGCTTTGGGGTACACAAGGTCACCTACAGCACAACTGAGGAGTCGCCTTTTGTTACGAGGTGCAAACTCTGTAAAATACATGTGTGGCTCAATCATAACATACCACCTGCCCTTTCATGTGACACATTTCAACATAAAGCAACAAATGTAACAAGCTGCGAGTGAGGCATAAAGGTGAAAATGCACTATTAGATCACGGTAACATTGCTAAGAGCTTTATACGCGCTTTCTGCTCTCCCAGCGAGAAAAAGAAGTATGAGCCCAGGAACACACACATACTGCGTGAGAGGCATCACTCCTGAGGCTGCAAACTTGTTTGGAGTTATTGTATCATCAGAGCAGAAGAGGCAAACAAGTACCCTCAAGTCTTGCAGTGCTTGAGTGGGAAGAGGTATTTTGACAATTAGCCCTATGAATTTGGTTCCCTCAGCATCAAAACATGAGTGCTATCAATATTTGTTACACAATACACACGTGTCCCACTCTGAGAGTAGCTTATTTTCTCTGGTAAGTGACAATATTTTACTATCAGACCAGAATCCTAATAGATCTTTTGCTACGATTACATGGATATGTTTCAGGAGTATGTCATCATTCAGTTGGAAGGGATTTATTACTAATCACATCATCTGTGTGACAGGTGGGAGGGGAGCCAGGTATTTGCAATAATTATCCCAACTTTATCAAGGAGGGGAGCAAATGGACAGAAAGATATGCACAAGTCTAAACATTTGAAATATAGAGTTTAAATGATTCCATATGAGCCAAACACGAGTTGTTCCGCAAGCTTTATGTATTAAAACGATAATAAACAGCTACAAATGTAGACAGTCCAAAATCAAAGATAATGCTTCAGCGTTTCAGCCAGATATCTAAATGATGTTTACTTCAAACATGCAGACACAAAAGCACAAAGGCTGAGTGTAGCCGAGTTGAACAACAGCAGAATAGCAGTCAAAGAGCAGACTAAGCAGCCTTGACCCAGCAGCGAACTCGGTTAAAGAAACAAAAGCAAATATCACAAAAAAATATATATCAATGGGAATCTACAATACAGAATAGCAGTTATGTTATTGTATGTAGATTTAACAAGTATGAAATACAGAAACTCACATAATATGGAAATTCACAGAAACGATGAATAAAAACTAGAGTGTAAACAACCATAAAAAACAAATATTATTTAAAGACAATAATTATTCATTATTGACAAAACTATTTGAACAGAAATGTAGATATGCATACACGTTTTGACCCTTTTTCATGAAACTGGGATGGCAGCAGGTTCACAGATCTGTTCACCTGATGTTTAGATCCCATGCTGAGGGACTCATTCTCAAAAATCTTTTGTGCCAACATCTAAATGCAGAATCTAGCTTTTATTTATTTATTTTCCGGGTCTGTCACACATCAGTCAGGCACAGGAAAACAAGTGTAGCTCTTTGTATGCAAACACTGACGTGAACGCATGCCATTCAGTTAGTTCTCTTTTCAAACACTCCATACTCTGCCAAGGAAGGCCAAGCCGTAGACCTATTCATTAGTCGCCCCGCTTTGATAGGTGTTTGCTCAGTATTGCATGGGGAAAATGCCCTTCAAAAAATAAGTTTCTATGGGCCAATGTGTTTTTGTCTGTTAGTTTATCATTCACTCCAAAAGTGGTCCAGATGCTCTGATCAAGAAGACTATTCAGACTTGTTTTAGAAAGGATGTAAGAAACAAAGTTTAAAGATTCAGAAGCGACATGCCACTGCAGAGATGTAATACAGCCTGTGATGCCTGCTAATGTTTCATAAAATGTGAGGTTTATATAATTTCCCCCAATTTTACTGCTTTAGGTATTTCTGATACAATGCCCTGTAGCTCTTCTGTCCAGTGCAACGGAAGATTTCAACTGGTTGGTTGATAATGTGTGGCATTACAGTATTCCTAAAGATCTGTTTCAAATACCCTCACATCAGATAACCTCTAATAAGGTGCCATATAAATAGAATATTCATCCTTCAATCAGAAAACGAATCCTCTCGTTAGCCGCAGTAATCATATACCTTATGTTAATCAGAGCAATGCGGATTTTCTGTCTTTGGCAGTATGGTGTTAGAGTTTTCTTCATCACCGTGGAATTAGCACGGAACAAGGTCAGAGTAAGGCCAGAGAGCTTGGAAATCTATGCAATTTAACAATTTCTGCCCAGGGCACCTCGATGTAAAGATGAAAAAGTCATGCATGTAGTCGAGACTGACACATGTATAAAAAACACTTTTTCCCTTAATTCAGTAAAGTGAGCACTGAAAAACATTCAGTGACAACACGTTGACGCTCTGACTCGTTCTGAGTAGATCATAGGGGTGGGGGAAAAAATCGATACTGTGTAGTATCGTGATATTTTGTTTGCTAATAATGTATCGATACAGGGACAGCACAAATCGATATTTTGTTACAAAAAAAGTTTTTGTGGACTGGAACTCTGACTTCAGAGCATGTTGATCAGCTCCTTTTTCTGAGCAAGAATCCTGACACTGTCCAAATGTGTTTAACTTGTTTTTTGGCAGCAATAAACATGACAGTTTACTTCTTTTAATTTAAGACATGTTTTATTTTAATTAAGTTTAAAACTTTTTTATTTAATGTAAAATTATATTTTGTTTTAATTTACTTTCAAATTCTTCAGTTGCTGAATGGGCTGCATAGTTATCATAAATTGCATAGTTAAGAATAGCTATAATTGTACCAGATGGTTGCATTCAGTTAAGTTGGACTAGACTAGACTAATACAAACCGTTCAGTTTGTCAACAATAAAACTGACTGAAATGAGAGAAAGACTGAGTGTGAGACTTTGATATTAGATAAAATGAATATTGATAAAGTTTACCTTTATGTACAGAATCTGAATATCGCAAAATATTTTTAAAAATTGCAATAATATCGTATCGCGCGTTAAGTATCGTGATAATATCGTATCGTGGGATATATGGTGATTCCCACCTCTAGTGGATGACATTGAACTGTCACTTCCCTGTCATGGGCCTAGGCGGATGTCTTCCCATTATGCACTGAACACTTTCCCCTCCTTTCATTTCTATATCACTGCTTTTGCTGTTCATCATCTCTCCATGCGTGTCTTTTCTGACTTTTCTTTCCCCTAACGCCACCTGATTGACTCAGATATACTCGATCCTCTCTAATCCTCGTACTGTCAGAGGTCTCCTTCTGTGAAGATGAGGCTCTTCCTCCCTGCTATTACCCAGTACTTTCTCATAGGAAGTCTTGTCTCTAATACGATAGGATTTATACCTTGGTATGAAGGCAGTACAGTTGCAGTTGCAGAATAAATAAAATGTAATTGATCTACATTTCTTTTAACGTCAATTACTTTGGCACCATCCCAGTAAAAACGAAGGGTTGAACGAGAAAGTCACTCTGGAGAAGCTGCTGAATGAAAACAGCCTGTAGCTCAGAGGTGCTGTCAGGAAGCTCCTCGGTAGCAAGACGCTGGGAATGGATGAGCTTCACTCTGAGGTGCTGAAGGCTCTGGTGGAGGACTGTGAAGTGGCAGACTGGAGTGGGTTTCCCATTTTCAAAAAGAGGCACTGGAGGGTAGGTTATTTGTCTCTTACTGTGTTCATGATAATAATGGACAAGAGGGACAGTGGAGAGTGTTCAGTTTGGGAACCTCAGATCTTTTTTGCAGATGACATGATTCTTTTGGCTTCATTAGAAGATGACTTTCAGTGTTCACCAGGACCGTTTTCAGCTGAATGTAAAGCTACTGAGATTAATTTTCAGGTCTCAGGTAGGGCTGATATAATGATGACAATATGAAAACATCTATAGTTTCATTTTACGCTATCGTTTGTTTTGTGGTGTCGCAAAATAAACTGTTTACGGCAATATTTTTTCATCGTTTTGATGGTCACTGTAGTGGCTATATTAATGAAAGTTCTCTCTTTCTCTTACATTTAAAATAATCACACTACGGACGGATAAGCAACTGTTTTTACACGTCGTTATTTGCAACAACGACGGTAAACCCAGCGTGTGGCTCCTCTGTTCGCTTATTTATTTTCCAGATAAACCTTTCACAATAAAGCTGAAAATCCTGTTGAGATTTTTCAAAATAAACTGAAATGATGACAAACAGAAGGACCAGTCAAAACAGAGGACTTTATTTCTAAACGAGGGGCTACCTCTGTAGCATGGACATGGTTTGGTTATGAAAAGTCTGACATGGACCAGAAAACTGTACTATGCAAATTATGCAGGAGACCGGTCCCCACCTCACACTCAAACCTCTTCTACACAAGAGTCACGTAAAAGAGTATGGAGAGAGTTTACGGATGACAAGCAAAAAGTAGCCGTCAGGTTCTCAAAATAAACCTTAGACTTAAACGTTAAAACAGGCTTTTCCCAGCAGATGCTGTGTAATAAATACTCACAAAGAAAATGGCAGCTGTTTCAACTTCTGTCTAAAAATGTGTAGTTTCATGCATCGGTCAAAACACTCGATTCCTGAAACACGACGCCCAGCTGAAAACACTCCACACAAGTCAAGTTGCCTGAGATTCACAGAATTTAGAGAAATTACAGAAAATGTAACATTTTTGTGATATATATCGTTGTCGGGACGATAAATGTCTTATAGGGCTGCTCGATTATGGCAAAAATGATAATCACGATTATTTTCACTGAAATTGAGATCACGATTATTTGACGATATTTATTTAACCCTTTAAGATCTACCATAGAACCAAGTCCGCCAGAGCTTATAATATTTTTTTTTACATGCTGTAGTGCCATTTGTGGGAGCATTTCAAGTTGCTATACATCAATACAACTGTTATAGCCCATATTTTAAAAATGTGTATGTATTAAGTCCATAGTAACTACATTAATTGCAAAAAAGTGCAATAAACTACAAAAAAATTGAAAATCGTTTTTGTTTTGTTTTTTTACATATATTTCTACTTGGAGAAATTTAAGAGGCTTATCCCTCAAAACTTTAAATACAAAAAAGTTGCAAAAAATAGTTTACAACAACAGGAAATTTATTTTGAGTGTCTTCATAGTTTTATTTTTGGAGATACAGCAATTTTTATATACACTGCAGGAAAAACAAAAAAAACAATCCTATGATGCAAATTTGCAAAGAATGTGCATGTGCATCAAAATAAACTATTTCCAGCAGTGCAATTCGAGTTCTAAGGCCTACAAGTAAAAAACTACATTTTCCGCGAAAATTATGTCACTTGCGATAGTTCGCGTTGACGTCTTTTTCAATGTGGGAAGTGTTAAGAACAGCTGATCGGATCGGCAAAGCGTGTTTCTGGAATATTATGTTTTTGTTCCTGCAAGCGCTTTTTATGCAATTTTTGCAAAGCTATATGTGGAAGGAAACTGTGACCTAGGACAAGCTGATGGCATAAGATGTAAGTACAACTCCTCTGGTTTCATATGGAAAAAAATTTATTGTGCTAGCTTAGCGGTTCAGGTTCTACAGGGATTTAAAAATAGTTATACAAAACGAGCATGCTGCTCTGACCGGCTTTAAAGGGTTAACAATAACAATGTATTGAATAATGACTTTAAAAAATAATATAAAATAGTGTGCAAATACTGATAACAGTGCAAATGTTTGCAATAAAAGAAATAAATGAAAAATGTAAACTTTGCAGTGTTGCTCTGTGGTGCAGCTACGACACAATAGCAAAGTTTACACACTGTGTCTACTTGATCCACGTTTGACTCCGCGAACCCATAATGTTTCCACACCACTGAAGTTTTTTGTTTTTTTTTACCTCTCTTTTCAACCAACGGCAGTCCACTCCTCTCCAAATAACTTCTGCTTAGCTTTCCGAGCTTCCCTCGGGTCCTCTTAATTGTTGTGACGCGTGTTCGAAATGCAGAGCAGTGCGCTTGATTTGCCACACGGAGCAGCGCGAGAGTAAAGCATGAGGGAGGGGCTAATAATCGGCTCAGTCATTTTTAATGATCGTTGAAAGCCCAGATCGTAATTGTGATTGAAATTCGATTAATTGAGCAGCCCTAATGTCTTATATCGGGATATGGGATTCAAATCAAATCTCATATCTCGGCTTCTCCAAGCAAAGAAGTATCTTGAGCAAAGTATCTCTGGATCTGGCCCATGAGTCACTGTAAAGCAGAACGTGAGAGAGGCGGGTAGATTGATGCAGTGTGCAATCAGAGCTAATACCCTGCGGTAGGCCAGTTCTAGGTTCGTCAGGTAGCGTTAAAGGGAGAATGATTTGCAGGAGACAGGTGAGTTGAGGAGAACACTATTATGACACAGATGATAACACTGCAACATAGACACAACTATAGCCAGCAAAACGACTTACAACCTAAACAATCACACATGTATAGTCTGTATCAAGTGTCTCTGAGTCCCCCATGTGAGTCAGTGATCCAAAGTCTCAAGTCAAGAGTCAGAAGAATAAATCAACTCAAGCTCACTTCTTCTTGGAGAAGAAGACAAGAGGAAAAAAAATAGAAAAGAAGTCTTAGTGGGTGCACCCTTAGTTCTTTTTCTACTGTCAGCGCTGTTATTTGGTCTGGGGGGGTCCTACCAAACCGTGAATCTTCAAAGGAGCGAAGGACGATCCTTGTGGCAGACGAATTCTAGGGTCTGGGATTGCTCACCATCTCCTCGCAGAGGACAGTTCCAGCATTAAAAGTCCATGAATAACCACCAATGGGATGGAAGGAAACCAAAACCCAGCCTGCATGACAATAAAAACCCGTAATGCATACAGCTTTGGAATTCAGCTCACACAAACACTTATGTATTCAAGTATGTTTAACATATGAACATTGCATTATTTCAATCCTTATGCAAAATGCAAATACACTATTGAACTGATAACGTCTGCACTGAAAAACACATAACAGAAGAAGTGATTAAGTTTTAACCGTTGTTTACAAAGTCTGATCAGCTTTAACCAGAAAGTTATCAAGTTTTGCTGAAACAACTTGAACTCACCTCACAATAAGTTTTAGTCAGCATTTATCGTTAAAATAATTTTTTCATGTACAAAACCATGTTTTCATGTTTTTAAATCAACCTCTGGAACAATTGTAATGTAACACTCTTTATCCAGCTACAGGATACTTTTCAATTTTACACATTGCAGCAGCAGCAGTAACCTTCGCAGGTGAATAAAAAGGAATAAAAGTGGAATAAAGCAGGAATAAAGCTGGAATAAAGCTGGCTCAGACATGACTATCACATGATTAACTTGTACATAAAACACATTCTTACAATATCAGTAGGAACAACTGAATGCTCCAAACACTGTTGTGAAAACTTCATCAGTGCGTACCCGACACACCCACACACACCGATAAACTTGGAAAGCGGGTACCATGCTAGCAATGCTAACTTTCATGACACTCACCAAGACGGTCGGAAGTACTACAATTCCCGTAGAAACAACCTCCGGTCTTCTTGGTGACTCCGTTCTGATCCTCCTGAATCAAATCCCGATTACAGGCTGTTATTTTTTCCACTGCAGAAAGTATTTTTCCTCACTAATCAGGGATTGCTTGTTCTAGCATTTCACCCAATGCACTGCAGCTCAGTCAGCATGAGGAGGCGGGATCTACTTCTCCTAACCAATCACATGCAAGCATGTATGGTTTAAGACAATAAGGTGAAATAAACTTGATAGACATACAATTGAGCCAATAGAGTCAAGATTCAAGAGCTTTATTGTCAATACAGCAATATACACAGTGTACCGAAATTGTGTTTCACCCCAAGCACATTTATAAGTATATAAAAGATATATCTCCAAGAGATGTAAAACTAGAAATTACAAATAAATAACGTGCTAAATTTCGGTAAAATTAAGGGATACAAGGGTACTAATTACTAACTATACAATACTATAATGATAACTATACAATACTAACTGTATGATAGACAAAGACAGGACAGAGACAATACAAAGTGGATTGTGCAGTAAGTATTGAATACCAGGTTCAAGTTATTGTCAGGATATTATAAACGAGACATGACAAATAGAGAATATGGTTGGCAAAAAACGGAGCAAACAAACTATAGTGAGTCATAAAAAAATAGATTAGGCAGAAAAGGAAAACGAATAAGCGTGGAAGCTCAATTCCACTGGGCTACAAGTGTCTGCAGTGATGCAGGCATTGTTCTGCACCATTGTAGTGAGGAAGACACTGACCCAGAAGGCAAAGTTCCAACTCTTATCTATTTTAATGAGCTACAGGTAGTGACCAAAAGAATGAGATCATCAATATGCAGCTAAAATAAGTTTCCTTCATGGGCTGGCTGCAGAGCTGGGCAGTAACGCGTTACTGTAATCTGGTTACTTTTTTCGAGTAACGAGTAAAGTAACGGATTACTATTGCAAAAACGGTAATTAGATTACCGTTACTTTCCCGTAGGAACACTGCGTTACTAAAACCGTGATTTTTTGCGAGAATGTCTCACGACAGTGACGTAAGCGAGTGCGCCGTTAGTGACAACAGCTGTGTGCAGATCAACAATGGATCACATATCGATTGTGGGAGAGAGTATGAGCGTGCAGCGTTTAAAGCGTGGAAGTACTGACCTTACTTTGAGTTTGATTCCATAAAAAGTGACAAAAACATTAGCGTCCATCGTGCGTGGGAAGAAAACTTCTTTTTACAGCGAAAAAAACCCCTTAAACTTCCAAGCAAGCACCGAGTGCGCTACGACGTAATGGGAAACTCACAGAGAAAGTCGCGGATTCTTCAACTGACCGCGGCACACCTGCACCAGGGTAAACCTCCGCCTACCGCAGTGCTGCTTAATAGGTGAAAATAGAGCAACAGGACCTCTGAGTCTTTGACTTTATTTATTTTCTGCTGTGTTTTACTTGCATCTATTTGAAAGAGTGAGTGTAAACACACACAAAAAAATATTTTATGTGCTGGAATGTGCAGAAAATAGGTTTAAATGTTAAACTAATTTATTCAACTCAGAGAATGTTGCATATAATTAAATTTTTGCTTGATGCATAAAGTTAAAAGATTAAAACTGATAAAACAAGTTAAAAAAAGAGATTTTTTCCATTTGATTACATTTTGTATGATGGATTATGTAGAAAAAGTAGAATTGGGCTGAAGGATCTATCGCTTTATCACCTCTTCAGGTTGTAAATCGTGTTTTTAAAAAGTAACTAAGTAACTAAGTAATTAATTACTTTTGAAAATAAGTAATCAGTAAAGTAACGGGATTACTTTTTTGGGGAAGTAATCAGTAATTAGTTACTGATTACTTTTTTCAAGTAACTTGACCAACACTGGCTGGCTGAGCCCAGCCTTAATGATCATATGAGAAACTTGGACATATACATGTACTCGGTGTAGAGCCTGTGCTCCTTCACAGTTGAATTATGCCCCCTGGGATCCTTCTGTTGGAGGTTTTCCATGCCAAGTGGAGACCTTAGAACCAGAACTTGAGGCGTGTCCTCAGGCCTACCTTGCTTGACCTGCGCTACTTAGGAAAAAGAAAATCCACCCATCCATCACACACCTACCCATCCATTCATCTACTGAATAAGTGCATGGGTCGAGGTTCTGCAGGGTAGTTAGCAGGCACGATTACTTAGTGGGAACAATACTGATATTCTAAGAACATCAGAAACAAAATAGGCGATCTATTACTGACTTTGCTTCAAACAGAGGGTAAATCTGAATCATTTCATGTGAATTATTTATTCAAGACATTAACCCATTAAATACCAGAATATAGTACTAATGCAATTATCACTGATACCATCTCAGTACTGAGAAATCGAAATCTTAGTAGGAAGTGAGCATTTCATTTTCCTTGCCTTTGTTCCAAACAGATTGTTTTTCATAGAAAAACTCTTCATGAGCAGTTCCTGGTCATTTATATGAGACTTACTGATAATTTGACAAATAATTTTAACGGGAACTGATTTAATGGGTTAAGTTCAAGTTCAAGTTAATAATAACTGTTAATAATAACTGTATTAAATATTAATTACGTTATTACTCATTTTTGGCAAATTGTTCACGGAGCAGCAGAAGAGTAAATCAATATGAAAATAAGTCAGGAACATTACCTACTCTTCAAAGTCAATGTTTCCCACTGTAGATAACTGGTACAGTGACATCAGTCTTTTTGAAATCTAATCAAAAAGACCATTTGAAATTTCCATTTTAAAATCTTTATATGAATTGCATGCCTAAAGATGTTTGACACATAATTTGCACTACTGAATATGCAATATATATATAGCCAGTTATTGTAATGTAATTATGTTCAGGAAACCTAAAACTATTATTTTACAATAATACAAAACTAATCAGTCTTCCAAGACAGTTTTTGGCCTCCTTTTGATGTCGTCCTTTGAGGCTCCGAATGAAACCACTTGTGGTGCACAGTGATATAGCTGCAGCTGAAATGATGCAAAATGAAATTGCACTCTGATTTATTTCCACACAGACAAATCTCATTACAAATGCAAATGCAAAAAGAGTGTCGTGGCCTTATTATGTAGAGCCAGTACAGACAATATGCAAAATATATTTTATTTTAGGCCAATTTGAATATTGGATTTTTTTTTACTACCTGTGGATGTATTTTTTTCTAACCTACAATTTGAAATACAAACTGTTATGACAAAGCTAAAGCAGTAATGTAAGGGACCATGATGACCAGAGCCACCATATGCAGTCAGTTGATAGTCTAGTTTAATTTAATGTGCCAACAGATCTGGCATAGAAATAAGGAAGAAGTGTACTTTCAATTAATGCCTACAGTGTATTATTTTAATGTGTTTTTGGGCATGTTTTCCTGTGCATTCTGCACCTTTCCCCCTGTTATATAAATACGACTGTACACGCTAAATCATCATGCAGTTATTAAAAATGTTGGCAATGGACCTGAAATGCAATATGGTTTTTAGAAGTATGTAATAAGTGGATGAATAAGTTAATAAAGTGACAGTGAAAAAAATTCCAAACATGATAAAAAATGTAGTTATTTTATAATTCCGTGGTAAAAGGAAGACTACACAGTGAGAAGAAGAAAACCTTGACCTGGTAGTTATAGCAGTACGGTATACATCTAACACCCAAAGCTTTACAACAACACTTTACAACAGCTTTTCACAGTCCTTGTTTCCCACTTTTAACGTCTACTGAGGCCGTTGATAAATCTTTAATTTGTGCGACTCATTAGTCACAACATTGTTTCTTCAAACCTCTACACCCCTGCCCACTTTTTGGCTACATTGGCATCAAATGTTCCAAAACAAAGAAGGAAACGGCAATCATTGCAGGCAAGACAGAAAAAAAACCCATGATAAAAAAAAGAAAGCTGGATTATTCTGCACCCCCAAAACAGAAAAAGCACAGTCAAAGTGCCAGACTTCTTACTTCTGTGAGAAGGTTGAGAGAGCAGCAGCAGGTGCTTAACACTTCTATTTAGATAAGTCAGTGTTTTACACGAGGGTAGCCTGAATATGCACTTTTTGCATGGAAATTACTTATGAAAATAACTCAGGGTCTAAACTGTTTAGATTCTTTGTTATGGGAATAATCTGCAACTCAGTGTAAGCCTTAATGAGAGCAATGGTGAACCCAAGCAGCAGCCTCCAGGGCTGAAATATGAATGCAGTGAGAAAGTGTCAGAAACCTCACTTCCTCAAGTGGCCACTTGAGGCTGAATCCAAAATCGAGTCAATCCCTGTGGACTCCCACAGCCACCTTTATGACTAAAATATACAGTTTGGGAGAACAGCCCTCAGCTCCTGCTCTGTTACCTCAGTACACAGTTTCCTAATTACTTTATTCGTTCAGCTGCTGGTTTCATATCATATTGCCTAAAATAATAATAATAATAATAAGTTCATTTTCTAAATGATTGTCTTTATTAGAGTCAGAAAGCAGGGCCTTAGAGAATGTGGTCATATGTTAAGGACTTGTCAATCACAGGTCATTACCAGCTGAGCGTGGGGTATCCTTGTTTCCAGCTCTTCCTCTTCAGGAGCAATTTCAAAACACTAAGATCTGCAAAATGCTCAGCTTGGAGCTTCATGATGAGACTTCACTAACAAAAGTATACTAAGTATTAGTTCATCTGCTGTTACATCCATATGAACTAGAGTGACATCTCGTGTTAAATCAATACATTTAATATGACATTGACCCACCTTTTGCTGCTATAACAGCTTCATCTGTCTGGGAAAGGCTTTCCACAAGGTTTCCTCGCTACCATATTTGGAAATTTCACAACTGGACTGGTTACACCGGTCACAGTACTACACTGAACTTCACTGAGCTCCTGGGAGCGACCCATTGTTTCACAAATGTTTGTAGACACAGGTTGCTTGCCTAAGTGCTTGATTTTATACACCTGTGGACATGGAAGTGATTGGAAGACCTGAATCTAATGTTTTGGATTGGTGAGTGAATATTTTTGGTAATTTAGTGTATCTTGGCTCTACCATCCACATATGGTCTGGCTCAGAACGATGGAGAGGGGCAAATTGACCCCTCAATCATAGGCAAGTGCAAAGACAAACTCCCAGAATGCATTACTGACCACAGATTGACAAATAGTAAATAGACTGGGTTTTGTATAATGCTTTTCTACGTCTATGCTTTCTACCTAACATTCAGACACATTCACACTCTGATGAATGCATCAGGAGCATCTCAGGGTTCAGTGTCTTGCCCAAGAATTCTTTGTGAGTGGAGCAGCCAGGGGTTGAACCACCAACCATCCACTAACCTGGACAACAGTGAGCTGGCTATTAGTGAATAGTCCAGGGTCCATTTGTCAAAATTGAGCTAAGCTTTACACGAGACCCACCTGCTTAGCATGGCCAGCAGGAAAAACAGGAAAACTAGTGCAAGGTTTTCTAAAATGTCTATTGTGAGTTCAGCAACAAATAAAGTATTATAGATTAGTGAAGTCCTGTCTAAGTCTAGAGTAAAGGGAGCCTAAAGATGGAGGACGTTTGAGCCTGCTTGGTAAAATGCCTGGTTGGAAAATTGCTATGAGTGATTAGCTTCTGGGCCCTGTTTGTTAACCCCATCATGACTCAAAGGATGCTGCATGACCCTGGAGACTGAACAACAAGTGAGCTTTCAGTAAAGTCCAAAGGATGAAACTGAAATCTGCAGACCTTCAAAAAAGATAAAGAAATGAATCAAAGCAACACATAAGGGAACTAATCCAGGCAATGCAACAAAGAGGAACACACGACTGTACATACACAAACGGCTGACAAGACACAGGTGGGGAATAAGACACATGTACATGTACTTAACACAGTCAGGAAGCGAGACACAAGAGAAAACCAACTATCAAAGTAAAACAGGAAATGAGCAAACAACTGAAACAAGCATAAAGCATGACAGGCAAACACTGAACATGAATGAAGGGAAACACAAAAGGACAAGACAAAACAAGGAGGGCAGGAAACAGGGAACTACAGATTAAATAAATGGGAACCAAAACACAGACGCTCAAATAAATTTATGGTATTTGTTTATGATCATCATAAAGTGTAAAATGAGACTTAAAGATTCATCAATATGACCAGAAATATAATTTACTGTTGGAATAATAACAAATCCTTGGAACTTGGATACCAAAAAAACTGGAACAGAAACTCAAACTTAAGTATTTAGCTAACAAAAACAAAACCGCTAAACAAATTCAGGAGAAACTCTCAGGAGACCACGAGCAGACGAGTGGGGCTTCAACATGCACCTGTAAGCAGAATTGGAAGCCTATTAATGATTCTATACTCAGTGCATCTTCTGGATAATTAAGTTAAATCCAAAGACAGAATTCATGCACATGATATAATTAGAAATTCAGCAGTGTAAGTAAAAGTCAAGTTCAGTGTGTTCTCACATAAAATCCATAATGATAAATGTGGTGCAGGCATCATGCTGCTTTTAGCTTTCAAGTTTTCCAGTTTGGACCTCCCTCCTGGCTCGTTCCTTTCTGTGTGCCTTTCCTGTAGCTCTGTGGGTTTCTTCTGGCTCCTCCCAAATGTCCAAAGACACATTAGGTTAATAATTTTAAATTGGCTGTTAGGGAATTTTTCCGTGTTGGTCTTCTGATGGACTGGCACCTCGTTGCTCCTCTGATTATCGGGATAAGTTGGATACATTTTTAAGAAAACGGAAAGATAGATAATCAAATATTTTTTTAATTCTGTCCCTAAGGGCAATAACAATTTTAATTCTGACTCTGACATACATGCTCACAAAAGAAGCAAATACTTTAATGTTATACGACTATACCTTGATTTCCTGTTTTCTCCTGCGCTTATTTTCAACTTTAACTGTTATGTGATTTTAGAGCAACGAGAAGCCTTCTGTCAATGAGTGAGCTCGACAGTTTAGGCTGACAGATTGGACGAAGGGCAACGCGGTCAATCAAAGGCCACCTTCCCTCTCTCGGCTCTTGCTTTGGGGTCTTCCTGACGGTAATTCTCTGATTTGACTTTGATGTGCCAATTTGTGCCTGATGAATAATTGTCTGGTTTGCTGATAACTTGTGGGAGTCAAGTGTATTCTGGTGGCACTCAATGCAAATAGGAGATATTTGGGTCCTTCAAATCACGACAGTAGCCCCTCTGCATTTGCCTTCCCGTTCCGTGAGTAAACTGACCAATTAGCTGTGTTTGAAGAAGCCATTTTTGATTAGAGCAATCAGTAAACAGCATGGCCTCTCTTTGATTGTCCCCCTGATTAGATGAGTTGTCACTTGAGAAGTTGTTGGAGATTTTAATTTATGGCCTTATATCACTGGAAAGTATGGTAATTACCTAATCCATTCTCCACAGCTCAGCACTTGGATCCATACTGTTACTGTTGACGACCTCATTTTTCCTCCTAAAGTTTCTTAAAGTAGTCTCTGAATTGACGGAATCAAGCAAATAGGGCCGACACCATTTAGATGCAGATGAACGGCATTGATGTCAGTGTGATAGCGTGAAAAAAATATACAGGAAACACTAGGATACAGTTTTTAAAATGTTTTTTTCTTGTTGCATTTTCTCATTGTTATATTTACCTCCTGTCTCCTTTAGGAACCGGTACTCGGTACTCATAATTTACCACCGAATAATCTGCATAAGAAAGAAAAATATCTTCACTGTAAAACATAATTATTCATACCTATCTTTGAGTGTCTTTGCATTAGAGTCTAATTAACACGATGGTCCAGTTAATGACTAAAAGACTGCAATAAGTGATAAATTACTGCATTCTTTGCAACAAAATTACCAGCTCAATAATTTGAATAATAAGTGGTAGCATTTGGAAACATGTTTTTTAAGCAATTTCAGCAAAAAAAAAAAAAGATGATACATTTGTCTTCAGTTTAATCAGACGAGTAAGGCAGTAGAAGATGTTTTAGCACAAGGCATGAAAGCTGATTAATAATGTAGTTAAATGAAATCGATTGTTCTGCTCACTCATTTTTTTATTATTTGTGCAGATTTGTCTTTATTCAGCACAGTGTAAACTCTGTGTTTGTTGGAACTTCAGTCCACACAAAGTTAACAAATCATTTTTATTCAGAGGGATTATTAAAGGAGTTTAACCTTTGAAGATGAAGTTTTTAATTATGTCACTGGAGCAGAGAATACATGAAGGCATCTGAGGGTAATCTGTATTAACTCAAAGAGCTTCAGAATAAAGTTGACATCCTATAAAGCTCAGAGACAAAAGACACATCCAGAACTCGGCAACATTACATTATAGTTATTAATAGAAAAATGACTTTTCTTCCTTGTGCTGTAAAGTAAAGTCGTTAACTAACATAACAGCACAGTTTAACTTAGTTGTTTTTATCTGTTACTCGTAGTTAGTTTTGACTGTATAAAGAAAGCGTCGCTACGGTGTTTGACACCACGCATGCCAGCTTTACTTTTACTGTTTAGGCCTTTTTTTTAAGTGTCATTAGATGACATCATACGAAGCTCAAACCCATAGCTCATTGCAGATTGCAGTGTATTGACCACTAAATCCCCAAATGATGCATCAATCAATACTGCAGACAGAGTAAGTAGCTAGAACAGGGGTGTGTGTGTGTGACACAAAGCCAGGATTAGGCCTGATTAGGGCAGTTTTAACATGTCCTGCTGATTAGGGGCCAGTGAATCTGACCGCTAATTAGATGTGAAGTGTGGCTGGCTGCACAGACAGGACAGCGGTGGGAGGAGGGGTTGGCAGCCCAAAACTCACCCCCTCACTGTCCCTCCCTCCTTCGCCTGTCCACTCACCACCCCCACAAAAGCGTCTGGGGGCTCTTTGATTGGGTGTGCTGCACTGTGGAGTGGGTAGTTGAAAAAGAGTCCCATTTCCCTTTTGCTGTGCCACTACCCCCTGCAGGGTGGAGTCAATGTACCCTTTCTGTGGCTTCGTATGACCAGCTGGCTGCAGCAGGGCAAATAAACACTCCAGGCCCACCGGCCAGTGTGACTCCCATCTGAGACAGGGCTGTTTGTCCCATATGGATTGTTCCCTAATTGGTATCCCTGAGAGAAATTCTCAGTGTGATGGTTATTAGCACTGATGAGCTTTTAATGGACAGATAATACACAGAAGATGCAAGCTGCAAGTAAATAATAGACTACTCTGAATAGTAATGCAAGTAGGGAATGTTTAGAATATTGCAAACGCTCAGTGTATCGTCCCCAAACTAAAAATTATAATTCAATAAAAATAAAAATATATTTTTTAATTATAGATTTGCTCTATGAAATAGCATTGAGCTCAATGTCATGCCTTTGTAACCAGTGTAACGACATCATCAGACATTTCTGTGACTTGAAATGACACAAATTAGTCTGCAATGTAAAAAAAGACCTTTTCAGGTTGAGCTCAAGCTTAATGGCTTCCCAACATGTTCACGTCCCCTAAAATTGATATTTAATTGGTAACTTTTAAACACATTTTTATAGTTTTAAACTTGGGTTATATATTACACATAATTTCCTTAGGGATTAATAAAGTATTCTGATTCTGATTTGTAACTCTGCCTTGTCCTTGTGTTCATACCATAAATATTTATCTCATGGCCTTTTGCGGCCATTCTTTTTTTTTTTTTTTTTTTTAAACTTCATTCAAACCACACCAATGTGTTTTTTTCTTCTTCTGTGTAACCTTTATCCACCCTCAACATACAAAAGATCATTGGGATAAAAAAAAAAGCCACATAATAATTTCTCTAAAAGCAGAATTCAAATGGAATTCATCTCCGTCCACACATTCTCCTTCCCCGTCTCCACCCTGAGACCTCCAGACCACAGTAACTTAAGAGGAGAGAGTAATGCAACAAGGGATTTGGGGCGTAATCCTGTTTGTCCTTGGGGTCACATGCTCTACAGAGTTGAGATTGTCAGCTACAGTCTGGAAGTTTATTCGAGGAACAACCAGCGGTTTAATTGTAATTCCCTCTGGAGAGCAGTCAGTGTCTCTTGCTGAATGCTGGAGAGGAGACAGGTTGCTGCAAGATGATAATTGAAAAGAAAGTGGGTGGTCCTGCTTGGCCTCTGTGGCCCTCTGGGACAGTTATATTGAGACTCCTGTGTGTTTTGGAGGGGGCAGATTATCGAATGTTATATTTGAAGAAATGATTACATCCTTCTGGGCTTAATTTGACAGACATAGCTCGAGTGATAGCTGTTTCTGTTGTCTTTTGTCATTCGTGTTAATTTGCGTGTTTGCTGTGCTGGTTTACTGTTGAACCGCTGCCCCCGCTCAGCTGATTTCCTGACCTTATATCCAACAACGCTTTGAAAATATAAATATAAACTGTGTCTATAAGAAGAAATGAAACAATAAAAAGAAATGAAGCAAATAAAACGCCCTTACGGACATACAAATGACTTTCTCGTAACCAGCACACACTGATCTTATCCATTGCTTACCTTCATTGAACTGCTCTTCAGCCCTGGCCCTATTAACCGGTAATCCTTCGACTGGCAGCTGGCCATTGCCGTGGCAACGGTGAGCTGGGAGAAAAGTGCTTGCTGGTTCAAAAGTAAAGAGGAGTGTTGCGAAGGACGGAGGTGAACTCTTTTGTCCTGTGAATGTGTCTTTTTCATATTTCTGAATATAAAAAAAACATCTCTTTGCATATGTGGAGATGATTAAATATCTTCTAGGCATGCTTGTATAATTTCCTTTTTTCTTGTTTTGTATAGATTGAAACCCATTCCAAGGATGGAGTAAAATTATATTATGTGTAGTCAAAGGAGGCATAAAGGCCAGCTTACAAATCTCTTAGAGTTTAAAGCTGTAGTCTCTCGCCTACTGTTTTCAAAAGTACTTTATTTAGCCATTTTTTCTCATGCATACAGATAAACACAAAACCCAGATGCTACATGTTTAAAAAAAGACGAAAAATGGAACACAATTCAGATGGTCTGTATTGTCCTCTCTCGTCCGCTCATTGAAAGCTGGAGGCTCCTAACTAATCCTTAAACAACTCGAGAAAACAGAAGCACACAAGATTGCACCGGACAACAAGAAAACACAAAACCTTTAACAGAAAAAGTGATGCAGTGGTGTAACAAGGTAAAGGAGAAAAAAATGGTGCTGGTGGGTGGGTGGGGCACCCCCCCCCCCCCCCCCCCCCCCCCGACCAGAGAAAAAAAAACCCTAAATAAACAGAAGCGTTAATTAAACTTTCAGCACTCTTGGATTCAAGACGCCTTTTGACAGATTCATTTTTTTTCTCCTTTCACTTTTATGGCGACAAATATTTTATATAAAAGACCAAGGTCATATTGAGGTTTGGAAACCCAACATGACCTTAATAAAGATAAGTAAAATTTCTTAGCTATGGCCAAAAGAGGCTCTGCTACATTTAAATTACACTGGTATGGTGTATAATACCCTGAAACTACACAGAGGCCCGGTTGTAATTAAAGCATGTCGCCTAAATGTAAAATTAAAGAATTAGATGAGGATTTAAAAAAAATATGTATATATAAATGAGGGAATTATTAATTTTGACCTAAAATTTATTTCTATTAAAAGGAGGTAAAGGACACAAAAACTGACTGAAGGTCAAAGGCTTTCAAACGTTTCTCAAAAAGTTATTGCAGACTAAACAAGGTCTTCCTCCAAACTGCTGTCTAAACAGAATCAGTGTGAGATTCAAAACCGTAATAGATTTCAGAACTGGCTAAACCAATTTTCTTAAAGAACAGTTTGTGGGACTTAATGAGGCATAACTAATGGAGGTCCCACAATCATCAGCACCATGCTGGAAGCACTGTGGTAGCACAGAGCAGCCATTGATTCTTGCTTCAAACCTCTTGAGTTTCTAATCAGCTTCTTTAGTTGTGCGTTTCAGGCCTGACAAACCTATTGTTGGTCTGTGTCACTGGAGGTCAGTAGCTATTAGTAGCAACTGAAAACAGTTTCTCTAAATACTTATGAGAGAATTGAATAACATGCATAGTGGGACTTGGAAGGGGGATTACTGGCAGTGTAGCGGGTCTGGTCACCACAGAGAGAGAATGTGACATGGTTTTCTAATAAGGGATGCCCCCCCCCCCCCTTGCGCACACACACACACACACACACACACACACACACACATAAACACACGCACATGCACACACACTCCAAACCAGGTTCTTCAACCTCTGCCCCCACTCTCTTATAGACAGTTGTGAATAGCCTCTGCTTTGGTCCTGAGGTACCTAATATTGCTAAAATGGTATTCATAGTAACCAGTGGAATTAGCCAGTGGAAGCCCAGGAATAGAAATAACCACGTGTGTAAATGTGGAGTTTGATGTTATTGTCAAACCAAAAGCAATGTTAAAAATATGGTTTCATGTATTTAATTTCATGAAAATCTATTAGAGTGAGAAATGCTTTCAGAGTCCTATGACCTACTTGAAATGTTGTTTTTCCCACTCTGTAGGAAGATGATTATTTTTTTTCCCATTTGAAAAAGGCTGGAATTAGAGAACTTTTTGCTTTCTGGGGCAAAGATATCCAGCTTTCAGTGACTCATTCTGTCGAAACCAAACAAATCACGCAGGCACAGGTTTGTCGTAGAGAAGAAAAAGACTGTCTCTCCTTGGCAGAATAAGAGGGCAATACACTAATTAAAATCTTGCTCTGTGCGTCTCAGAACCTGCCAATTCAATGCATTCATTCTTTCAGTGAAATGAAAAAGCGGACCTCACCTCTCCTAATCATTTCACATAAGTGGCAAGATTTGAGGACTATTTCTAGGAAGGAGGAATAGAAGCGGAGGTTAAGCTTGCTACCATAAGCCCACGTTCCTACTGAATCAATATCATGATAATCATAACGAATAACACATTTCTATGAAGCATTTGTTTACATTTATTCTTCCCCAAAAACATGTGTGCGTTTCAGGAAAATTTTTAAAGTTATCCAGGTCAAAATATTGTTTTTTAGTTGAGACTAACAAAATGAAACAATTTGCCATCATATATATTTAAATGAAAGAAAAAACTCTAAACAAAACAAACAAGACAAAAAGCACTCTCTTGTGCATGATGATGGTTATATGTTAGGCCTGTGTTTCTGTGTAAACTATGCAGCCAATCACGTTAAGCCTTTGCCAATTAGCGCTCTCTAGGTTGCTAGGTCGCCATGGTCAATTGAGGAACACATCAATAGGACTTGAAAAGGTTTCTCTGCGATCAGACCTTCTGACATATTAAGTAGAATAATGGGGAGGAAGAGAGTTGGGCAGGGGGAGGTTGAGGGGGGGTTACAGAGACAGAAGCTTAGACTCCTTCTACGTTCACATTATGCAGTGCGACCTGCAATTACCTGAGACGAATAGTCTAAAAATTTCTTTGCATCCATGAAATGGAATATCCTCCGCTCCGTGCTTTGTGCTAACATGACATTGAAGTAGTGATGGACTTCCTCCAGCCATGATGGAAATATCTGCTTTTTGCAACAGAGGCAATTTTACACAATGTCTAACTTATTCAGTTGCTTTGTTTGTGTATGTAAATGTGAAC
Organism: Aulonocara stuartgranti; assembly: GCF_965226115.1. Classification (NCBI taxonomy): domain Eukaryota; kingdom Metazoa; phylum Chordata; class Actinopteri; order Cichliformes; family Cichlidae; genus Aulonocara; species Aulonocara stuartgranti. The sequence continues at coordinate 19,784,103 of NC_138955.1, forward strand.
TGTGTGTGTGCGCGCGTGCAAATGTGTGTGGGTGTGGACGTTGTTAGCAAGGACTTAAAGCTGGTTCTGCAACTATACACACAGAGGTAAGAGTGCACTGCAGCAACTGCCGTTCCAGAAAGTTTCCACATAGAAATGATGATGCCAGCACCAATTACAGTGCCCAGCCTGTCTCATATATCCTTACAAAGAGAGGTACCCCCCCAATAAACTGAGAGAAGCAACAGGCACAATAGCCAGTGATTACCAAGCATAGCCTATTAGTGCGCCATAACTATGGCTATTGAAAAGAGAAAAGAATGGCTTCACCTCCACTTTCATTTCATGTGGTCCACCATCAAAAGCTCTGTTGACAGCTCATTCATACCCTCAATTTAGAGACAAAATCTATCAGAAGCATCTTGCAGCATCATAGTGTATATTGTGGAATGCATTTCTCTTTTTAATGCTCTTATCAAACTCCTTTCTGATAGAGTTGCCACGCTCAATTCCAAATGTCAGGTGCATATTGGCTCTGGCGCTTCCTTCAAGTGTAGGGATGATAGCACATATACATACAGCTGCCAGGTATGTGAAGGGGTTGAAAATGGAGGCTCTCCAAGGTCTCCACTGATACACACTGATAGCCATCATCATCACCATCGCAGGGTGTCATCAGCAAGGGGATTGAGAAGTAATTTCTGAACGTGTTTAAATGACCACAGGAAATGAAATGTTACTTTCTATTATCAGCCGCCGCTGGTGTGGAAAAAGCTTTTGGAGGACAGAAGCAAAGGGGAACCGACAACGACGCTAAGTGATGACCTTAAAAACTTTGGAATTTGTTTGCACAAATCATTCACCTTCGACAGAGATTAAACAGAACAGGGCCAGTCCGTGCAAACGTGAGTGTGTGTGTGAATAACACTAAGTAGCCTACTGAATATGTTTACAGTGTCGTTCAGCGCTTTAGAAATAAATAAGTGGATATATCAGTGTTATTTCATTAATCAAGTAAAAGTAAATACAGAGCAAGACCCAGTATTAGCTCTTTATCTATATTTAGATTCATGTTACCTTTCTGGTCCTGTGCTTTACAGAGAAAAGGTGGGTTTATAAAAGAAAATTAACTGCAAATAAATGACATTTAACTCTAAATAATAACGGTCAATAATTTAGCTAATAGAGAAATATCCTCGTCATACTTTCTGTGAGTCGTCAAAATGATTCCTAAAACTTTACGGATTACAACACAGCCCCCCATTTATAATTAAATTACATTTACTAATAAAACATAATTTGGACTTCTTTTTTCAGTTTTGAATAATAAAAAAAAAACATTAATTCATTAAAAAATATATAAAATATAACAAAAGTAATAATACAATTGTTCCTATTTGATTTTACAACGATGATACAAATGTTTATTGTGATAATAATAATAATAATAATAATAATAATAATAATAATAATAATAATAATAATAATAATAATAGCTGTTCTGTGATTACTGTCATTAACTCTGAGGTCACATAATAATAATGTGGAGCATGCATCTCGTTCTTTTACATACTATACCTACTATTTATAAGATTCCCATTTCCAATAATTGGTGATCATTGTGCATTCCACAGACGCTTGCATTCACAATAAAATTGGCCAATTGCACAGCGCAAAACCAACGTCTGGGCCTATTAAAAAGATTAAGATCAATATGATTGAATTGTTTAGTTGATTTAAAGGAAAGAAAAAAATATCTATTAATGTAGTGAAGCATGAATTAATCCCAAGATCGAGGCTGCTAAAAAGTGATAGTTTTTTTGTTGTTTTGTTTTTTTTAAAAAAAGGGTGATTTCCCGGTCTTAGACTCTTGCAGACATTTCCCATGAAAGGCAGCCCTCCAAAATGTCACCTGAACAATGCTGGCTCCCTCATCGACCTTGCTTTCCAGCTCAATTTGGTCTCAATCACAACATAATGAAAATGCACTCCAAAACAGATGCCTTTTAAAAAATTACTTGTTCAGGAATAGCTCTCACACTTCAAGTTATTTATTGTTAACGTTCAATTGGTTTTGAAACATATACAGCAGCCATCACGCATTTGTTCCTTTTTAACTTACAAAAGAATAAAGAAAACATAAAAGTGGACGCAATAACGATTATTATACAGTTAAACGCATTCTTGTGTGTTAGCCAAATATACAAGTCCCTACTTTATTCAATAAGTCTAAATGAATACATTAGTTTACAATATTAATATGATAAAATACCAGGTTATCACCGCAAATAAGGAGTGGTGGCTTAGTGTACTTCGAACCTGATCCCACCTCTCCCCCAGTCCGAACTCAAGTGAAGCAGCATTCCTTTTTGTTTCACCAACATAGACTACGTTTAAAACATCATGAGGAAGGTCCAAAACATGGATTACAAAAGGTCCAGAAACGACATAATTGCTTTGAAGGGCGGCCATTTCTGCAAAGTTCAAAAATAGACTCCCCTGTCAGAGATGTCAAGAAAATGTGCCCTGATCAGCTGGTGCGCCTCTGTGCGCCCCTTGCCCACTTCAACACCCTCCAAAGCCAAAGGGCCCCATTTTAAGCCCTCAGCGAGAATATATATATACATATATATATATATATGTGTGTATGTATATATATATATATATATATATGTATGTATTGCAGTGTTTTGTTTTGCATGGGCTCATCCGCAGGTTCACATAGAAAAAGTGGAAAGTGACAGTACTGTATTAGGTCCTACCACGTTCTGCCGTACAGGAGGTTTGAGCTGACCATGTTACTGGTGTAATCTACAGCAGATGTGTCTATCTGTGCCATGTTCAGCTGGCTGTGCAGCGAGGGAGGGCTGGGCGACATCTCTTCCAGCTCCAAAGTGTTCACCTGCTGCTGGCTTTGATGCTGGCTGAGGCTGTTGGTGGAGGATGCGAGCACGACTCCAGCTCCGCTCTGTTGTTGGCTTTGCTGTTGGTTCTGTTGTACCTGCTGCTGGTTCGGCGTTGGCGTATTTGAGCCGTTCTGGCACGGTTTACCGTCCTTCACCAGAACAGGCACCGCTACGCGCCTGGGGGACTGCGCCTGCTGTTGGCACAGAGAACCGTCCTGTTGCTGCATCTGTTGCGCTGCCTTGTCCTTGGCCTGGCGCTTCATCTTGTACCGGTGGTTCTGAAACCAGATCTTCACCTGAGTCGGCGTCAGGTGTATCATACTGGCCAGGTGCTCCCTTTCAGGCGCAGACAGGTATTTCTGTTGCTTAAACCTCCTCTCGAGCTCGTAGACCTGAGCCTGTGAGAACAGGACGCGCCGTTTCCTCCTGGGCGCAGCGTGGAGAGCCGGCATGGCTTTGGTGGCGTCCGCCATTCCTGTGAGACTCCCCATGCCGGTCATGTTCATACCTGTGGAAGGTCCCATGAATCTAGAAACTTAAAAATATACATACATATACATGCGTTCAATAAACAGAAGAGGAGAACACTATTTCGCCTGAAGTAGTCTTTATTGATTATTGGCTGAAGTTGGAAAATATAAACAAACAAAAACATATAATTATAATAATAATAATAATAATAATAATAATAATAATAATAATAATAATAATAATAATAATAATAATAATAATAATAAATTATCAAATTATTGCTTTAAAATTGTTTCTTATTCCAAAATTTTAAAAAAGTCGAGTCAGACTGAGCCAAAGAATGATCTCCTTTTCGGTTTTCATCAGCATAAACAGTCATTTAAAATAAGATATTTTGTAAAATAGCGGACAATATATATCATTTTTAAATTAACATATAAAAAACAAACAAAAAGAAACTACAGGTTAGTCGTGTGCGTTTTTAACGGTCACTCTCAAAATTCATTTGTGGTTTTACGAAGATTAAAAAAAGTGTGAAAAGTGTTGATAAAAGGAGAATCGAACTTACTTGTGGAGTATCTTGGATCAGGGTTGGCGCTGTACCACCCTGTTGCTGCTGCACTATTCCGCATGCTTTCCTGGTACGACGGAAGATCTCCCATGTTGCCAATGCTTCCATTGCAGTATCCTCCCATTGCGCTGTGGGAGAACTGGGAGACGCTGTGCGGCATGTGGTAAGTGGTGGCCACCGTGGCGTTATGGCCCATGGAGTGCTGTTGCATGCCGGTCTGAGACACCTGAGGCTGTCGGTAGGCTCCCAGTGGAGAGGTTAGGTTCCCTGCGCCGTCCATGCCACTAAACTTCTTGTAGGTCTCCTCGATTGGACTCAAAATATCTGTCACTGAAAAAGGCGTTGTGTGCTTTGGGCTCAACGACATGATTCAGAAAGCAGGTAGATTTTTGTGTTTGAGCAGATCAACCGTGTTGTTGTATCGGCTCTCTCCTTGGTGGATGTCTACGTAAGAGAGTGCTTGTAGTGCGCCTGAGATCCTATTGATCGCCTTAGAGAAGGAGGCGAGCCCAGGGCGCTCTTAGCCCGGGTTTATTGGAGCCAGGAGCCAGGTTTACGACAAACACAGGGGGCGGAGCAAAACTCCTAAACCAGCAAACAATAGTCATTGACATTTTAGGGAAATAATTCATGAAAACACACTTTGCTTTGTATTAACTTGTATACGTGAATAAAACTACGACACATACTCACGATTCTGTGTTTGCAGCAGCTACATACAGGTGAGAATATCCCATTATGTTCCGCACATCAGCTGATCTGACCACATATGACTATTTTGCGTCAGTAGGGAATTCCACTCTTTCTAGAAACTTTGAGAGCACTTTGAACAGACATAAGGGCCACCGAGTATCATCAAAGAGTCACAATGAAGTTGTATGCTCGTTTATGCTTCTTGAGCATCATTTTATCCCAGCGAAGAGGAACAAGTCCAAATAAGCTCAAAAAGAAAAAAAGAAAAGAAAGAAAAATATGTTGAAAAATGCAGTATGGGTCCAAAACTCTTTGCCATTACACAGCACTCACACAGCAAAAGACATAAACGAATTTGTAAATTATATTTTTCCGAAACTAATCATACAGCATCCGACTCCATATAACCTAATTTAGGATCAAAAGGGAGGAAATTACTTTTTTTTTTTTTTTTTTTTTTACCTATACTTCTTAGGCATCTACAATTATATTAGACTTGGTGCACTATTTTAAGCCTCAAACCCTCGAGTCTGGTCAACATGCATTAACGACACTTTGCAGTCTTGACCTGACATTGTAATCTCTGAGCAAACTGACTGGCGCCAGGGGAAGAATAAGAGGAAGAGGAACAAAACAAGAGGGTCAAATGAGAAAAGAGCCGCTAGAAACGGCGAACAGTGGTTAATAAAAACTTCTCAATTTGTCATTTATTTCTAAACTGATTTATGACGCCTATATCTGATAACTACTCAGTAATAAAGACTTGCCGCTACAATTCCTCTTGGAAAATATGTTTTCATAACAATGATAATGTTTCCTCTGAATTTTTTTTTAACTTTATCATCACCATAATACTGCAGACAACAATGGGAACAGGTGCTCTGCTCGGAGGTTATTTTCCAGACGTGAAATGTGTCGCTGTCTTCATTATTGTAGGAAGGAACCACTCGTCTGCATGAAGCCACTAATGTAATTTGCCATGGCATGGCAGCAAGTAGCTACCTACCCTAATTGAGTAAATGAAGATGTGACATGGTCAGCCATCAATTATAGAGAAATATCAAGAACAGCAATCTGCGGTTAAGTTGATAGGCTGATTGTAATCATTCATTTTTTCCTATGCATATTTCAGAAGCCGGATTTCTTATTTTTCTTTCCCCCCAGATGCCCGCACTCCGCGGCGGATTTAATGTGAAGTGGCTGGGCTTTATTGTTCTTCAGGAAAACAAAACAGTGCGTGCTTTTTCCAAAGTCAGCTGGAGTTGTCAGAAAGACACTGAAGACAAAAAGAAAAGAAAAAATGGCGTTTGAAAAGAATGCGGTCTAACCTGTGTAAAATAAAGAATCTCCCGAAAAGCTATTTCTATTAGAACATAAATTAGGGTAAATTAGCCTTTTTTAGAGTAATATTTCCTACCTGAAAATACACCTATGCTTGTCCAGACGTCTGTGAGCCTTTTCCACTCTTTTGGGAACAGCAGCATGGTGTCTTTTCAAGTAGAAAAGAAAAGTAGGCCTCGGCCCAGACCTCTAACATTATGTAAATGAGGCAAACCTCTCAACCTTGTGGATTACTGAGTCAGAGAGCAGGACCCGGTCCACAAACCCTCCACATTAGGATCCCATAAAAATGTGGAGCTGGTAGGCTGCATGCAACTCTTATAGGCGCTTATAGTTCATTTTTATATAGTTTTCAGTCCTAGTTAACTTTTACATCCTGTGGAGATGATGCGGAAAATGCAACCGGAGCCATATAAAGGAACGCGCCGGGACTCGTGAAGAAGGCCCACCCAAGGTTGGTTCACAAATCTAAGACGAACAAAGAGAAAAAGATTTAAAATATTCTCCACTTTTCAAACTATGTTTAGCAATAATTTTTGTCTCGTGCTTAGTTTCGCTTGTCTGCTTAGTCAAGCAAACGGGTACGATGCGTTCTGAAAAACATCGGGGAATTATTCATATAAATTAGCCCACATTGATTCTTTCCATCACAAGAAATACAATCAATAAATTGTTGGCACTATGGCGAAGAATACTGCTTTTTTATTCCCAAAATTCCAAATGGGAAGCTAGTTAGTGTCTATGGAATACATTTTTCCTTAAAGAAGACGTTAAGCTTTCTCACTAAGTCACAGAGCAAATCAGTTCACATGCTTCTGTGACTTTATTCCTGAAGACAAACAGAAGTATGTTACATAATATTCTATAGGCATCAGCGTGCTTGCCACCAGGGACTAAATGATCTCTTAAATTGTGTTCATTAACGATAGAGATTACTGGCGCAAACCGCGGTGTTCAGATAAACAGCGGCGACTTTCTATAACAACATTCTAACCATTTTTCTCTCTATATCTACGCTTTTATCGGAACATTTAAGTGTTGTTAACGAGAACCTAATAACAACCCATTTATGTAGTTTGTATCCTACAGATAGCCTTTTGCTCAATACCTTCGCCTCCATCAGCTCAGCACAGCAGATGGATTCAAGCGCCTGGTTACTGAAGTGCTTTTCTCCATCTCTTCGATGCTAGTTCAATACCCTGAGAGATGTGGAGAGATGGCTAGAGGGCCAGGGTCCTGACCTGTCACCTCAACCACGCACCGGCCGAGCACAAAGTGCAGAAAACACGAAAACGATTTCGTCTTGCAGCTCCTACAACCCCTCACATTTCCCACTTCTATCTGTAAAATAATACGAGTGAAATTAATCACACTAAAAGTGGTTTCCAGTTTCTCTTACTTCTCATCTTCTTCTTTGTTTGGATGATTTTTGAAAAGTGGAAACAAACGTGTGCCGTTATTGTAATGTTATCTAAGCTACGGGAATCATTTATCTGGGTAAATTTTTCTGTGCGTAATTTACGCGCGAACCGTGAATCTCTCTTTCGATTGTCTGGGACATCTTCCTTAGATTTCTAGTGTTTTCGTTTAGATTTCGTTGTGAGTACACCGGCCTCTAGTTAAAAGAAAACAGCTTCTTGGGTATGTTAAGAAAAAGGTGGATTTGCAAAACGACGCATTTTGGTGTGGCGAGTTTACAAAGAAGAAGAAGGAGAAGAAGGAAAACCTGAAAATACACACCGAACCTTGTAGACTGGGATCCTTATTTTTAAATTTAAGTTCAAACATATTCTAACGGAAAAGAAGCCAGGGATTTATAAATTCATGTCAGGGTTTGTCAACGAAAAGAAAAAGAAGAAAGCAGCAAGTATTCTTTAACAGTCAAACAACACCCACCACGATATTTATTACATCTGTAAATTGAAGGATACTGGAGGGAGGTGGGGGATCTTATGTACAGCTTTTCTTCCAGATTACTGATATTTGTATTTGGACATTCGTGCGCATGGAATCAAAAAGGCTCGTATATTAGAGCATGGCGCAAAATAAACACAAATACTGGTATTAAACGCACCAGTCTTACAACAACTCTAATCAGTTTTTCTTCATGTAAAGCGCATCTCTATACTGCCCGGCCCAGAGGGTGAATTTTTGCTGAGATTTGTGGAGGAAATTCCACACCTGCAGTCAGTGTAGTACCATTTAGATCAAATACTTTCTCTCCTCTTAAATCGCAGAGCAGTGTGAGAGTAAAAAGCGGGCAGGTGCATATCTTTCAGCTGCACTACTTGAAACGGTCCGGTTCCTCAGCTAAGTAGGTTAAAGGTCCTCCCAAGTGGAGAAAGTATGTGACAGACCTCTTGAAGACCGTATTCTTCTGCAGGAGTTTGCATTCATTCACAATTAATGTCGCTTGATGGACGAAATGATGCTAATAGGGTGCCAAAAACAGAATATGGGCTTTAATGGGCACTGACCATAATCTGACAGCTGTGGAAAATGGAGGAAAGAAGAATTTAACATACTGTAATAGGATTAACGTTTAGAAGTTATTCTTAAAGTATTACAATACAGCTTTTCGTTAAGTTGATAAAGTTGCAGTAAAGGCCAATCAGACTGGATTATGTGCTGCAGCTGGGGGATAACAGCATGTGGGATATGTAGCTATGCTGGTGGTAGAAAACTGAATGTTCCTTCTTGTTTTTGGAAGCAAATTAAGATACTGAATTGTGTTAAATTCTTTTCTATGTTGCCTGAAAGAGGACATATTCTTTTAATTTCCATGCCATAGAACCCCCCCCCCCCCCCCAAACAAAAAAACCCAAACAGTTTCTTTCTGCTTTTTTACAAAAATGTTAAACTCTTCTAATATCACATCAATGTAATAAAATCATCAATGTGAGTGGAAAGTTAAGTCAAAGATGTGTTGAGTACACCATTTCGTTGCCCTGTACCTGTGCATGTGCAATGACAATAAAGTTGAATTCTATTCTATTCACTCAAGAACACTCATTGCAAAAAAATTACCTTCACATCAGTTGGCACAATTTTTTTAATTATTGAACCATATGCTAAACTAATCAGATAGGAAATTAAAAGTAGTATAAAAATTGTACCTTGTAGTACACATTTATGACAACAAGTGATTGTGATTCCAGTTTTCAAACTGAAGCTGAAGACTAGCAAGGCATATAACAACCTTAATTAAGGTTCGTTAAGCTACAGTGGCACTGCAAAGCGTGGACAGGCTGTCAGTGATCCATTAATCATGTCATGATGAGTTTTAAAGAATGACTGGTGAGATTAACTTTATAGATCATATTTTTATGCATATAATTTATACACACATGACTTAATAAATCCTGTATCTGTAACTATGACCAGTCACTTTATTTGAGATTTGAAAAACAAAACAACAATAACAACAACAACAAAGGAAAAAGAGACAACAAATTGTGCCCTTCCATGTTTGAAACTGATTTAGCTCCCTGAAATTTTAGGTCCTCCGAGTTCTGTGAGTGCCACTGTCCTCTGCACTGTTTTGAGTGGCGATATTTTAGCATAGCTGCTCTCTTTTGTAGCAACAATTAAAAACCACAGCAGCAGATCAGTGCAGACTACCAAATGCATGGCAGAACAAAGCAGATAGTGTACTTGGACTGGGTGCTTGGTTCCAAGGGTACCTGGTTCGTCCACTTCTCTGCTGCATTAATTGTGGCAGCAGTAAGGGCAGGTAAACAAAGCTGTTAGAGAGTATAGTTGTGACTCAACCGTGGCTCACTCTGGATTTGTCACCCAGTTACTCATATGGCAAAATGGATCTGCCAGTCCTTCTCCTGTATCTGGTTGCCCTTGCATTCAATTATTGTGATAAGATGAAATCTGTTTGATGTCCTGAAATGTAATTTTGTAGTTTAATTTGAAGTGGATCCCCGTTTTACTTGTTTTACATAACAATATTTAGACATAGTTCAAGTACTGAGGATTCTTAGAATTATAAGGTAGAAGATAATTTTTTGGACTTTTGGCATTTTCCAGTGACATGTAAGTGTTTGCAATGTTCTGCTTTGACTTTTCTTTTCCGTTTTCATTTTCTTGAGCCAAATTTGCATTTTTTTTGTTCTTAATAAATCAAGAGGCTGTTCAGATTTACAATCATGTCTGCTTTAGTCATTACAGGCTGCATAAAGTTAAAATAATAAAATAATTTAGATCATTTTTGGATTTTGGAAGAAGCTTCAAAACATTGTTCAAACATTTAAGTGCACTTCTTCTCCCTCCCCCCCCCCCCAAAAGAAAGCTTTGTCAATGTAGAAACAGTATAAAGTTAGATATATAAATATATTTTACCTCTGAATAAAAAAAGTGCCGTAAAATAAATAATAATAATAATAATGATCAAACATGGTTTTGCACCTGAAATGCATGCAAATAGCTGCAATTTGCATCAAGTGTTTCCTGATGTCCAGTTATGCCAGGAATTCATTTATTCGGCTTATTTTCACATTAACAGTCAAGAGATGTATCTTCTAATCAAAAGTTTGAAAACACTTTGAGAGCTGAACGTGGAGACGGAAACTTTTTAAATGGCCTCACAACTCAACAATGGAAATGTGAGCAGAAGCTGCATATCAATGTGGCATTTTTACCTGTCTGTTTGTCCCCACTTTGGGATGCTTTTATCCAGTAGGCCACCTGACAGCCTACCATTATTTAGATGAATCCACATAAACACATCGCAAAACTACTTCAAATTGTGAATGTATTGATCCTGACAGTTACAAGAATGCACCATGTGCTGCAATTTAAAATATGAAGTCAAAGTCCAGTTTTCCTGCAAAGTGTCAAAGGATTAAAACTCTAATTTCTATTCGTTTTTTACTGAGCACTGTCTGAATAAAACGCTGTATGCTGGATGGGAATGCCAGGTAGCTGTAATCCTGAAAAGGTAGAAGACTGTATGCAGAATTTATTTTTTTAAAAATGGCATCGTAAAAAATAAATAAAAACATAGCTATTTGTATCTTATAGAAAAATAAATAACAAATTATATATAACATATACAAATAAGGAATATACTACTATATACTTTTACACTACTACAAATGTACAGTTGCAGTGCATGTATCTGTATCCAGCACACTTTCAGAAATTTATTCTTTACAAAGAATAAATTTTTGTTTTTGGAAATAAAATCTATTTTTACGGGTTTATTTCATTTAAATTTTGCTTTGTGTGGTTTGAATTTGTCCAAAAGAAAAAACAATATCCTTATTCCCCTTAAAAATATTTATTCATAGTAAGTAGCTTTTTGAATAAATAACCAGTCATTTTCTGTCCTGCCTCGTTTACAAAAAAACGGATTATTTATAAATGGATTATCCTTTTTTTAATGTCTTAAACCATTATTCACACAGTACATCTGTTATATCATTACACATTTTGTGTGTTGTGTGTCTATTAGAATGGTTGATATTTTCCCATATTGACTTTGTGCAGCAAATCAAGTGAATCAAGGAGTGCTCTACCAATTACCAGGCAGTTATTTTAGAAGGAGGAAGTTAACTTTAAAGAAACTTTAAAGAAACCAGAGGAATGTTACTATAAAAAGTACCTCTGAGATAAATGTAAAAAGTGTGACATGGGTTTCAGCTTGAATCATAGCAAGAGAGTAAAACCTGTGCAAAACGATCAAATTCAGGCCAAAATACACCCGTCTATAACAACAACATGCAACAGTTCAGTCTCTCTATAATTCTTTAGTGCTCTTCTGAGGAACTACAGAAAGAAAATGTCAGATTGTCCACATGTTAAGGACAGTTTTTATTTAACCAAACAGCCAACTGCCACTTCAGCTAATTCAAATTCAGATTCAGATTAAGATGCTGGTTTATTATCTCAGCACTGTGTCAGGCTGTGATCTGTAGCAAACTCAGCTGGTTGCTTAAAAGATATTAAAACGCAGAAAATGACCAAAGAGTGTTCGAGTATTGACACTTTTAAAATCAGCCTTATTCTGTGAATAACATTTATTTTTAAATTAAACATGTTTAATGAGAAGTGTAATATAAAATAATAATACAGCTTTTAAAAATCTACATACCTGTGAGTCAAAGTGCACCTTTGACACTTTTTCCTTAGTCGATTCATTAAAGTTTGGACAGTTTGTTTAGAGCTGACGTTAGTGATGAAAAAACTGTTTATACTCCACTGGATTTAATCATGTTGTCAATGCATGAGAATCATTTAGAAGTTGTTAAATTACCTGTTACGTCTGGCAGATTTTTATAAATCAACAGCAGATCATCACAAACTGTGAAACGAGGCTCGCCACACAATATAAACCCTGCAAGAATTTGCACCATAAACTGTGATTTATTGAGATGCAGTTCAAAAAACAACTCTAAAATAATTCATCAGAAACTAATAGTCACATACATGTGCAGATATTATTATGCTTTGGCATTTATTATCAGATCTCATCCCAGGAGATGCAGACAGAGATTGCAATAACTATTTTATGAGTTGTGCACATGTGCACTTCGTAAAGATGGTTTATTTTATTGTGAAGTTGTTTGTCCATTTTGTTGGTGACTACTCAGAAATGCATGCTATTACACACATGCTGCAAATACCAGTTTATTATTGCCAACAGTTCATGTGTATTCGGTGTTTGTGCTCCTGTATGTGTTGCACAGAGACTGCGCTGACTTTGTGCTGCTGTACAGTAATAACAAGTCTTCTCGTGGTTAATGGCTCTCTTGTTTGTTGGTTTTGTCTCGTCCTGTTTCAGTGGTTCTTTTTGCCTGGAAGGATGTGAACTCAGTGTGTCTGACCGTCTCTGAGGACGCTCGATGTCATCTTGTCTACCTGATCATTACACTACCTGCTCTCCTCTGCAATACTGCCCTCTCGCTGCTCCGCCACTTGAAATGCTTGGCTGGCCTCTTCTCTGAAACCATCAGGAAATTGTGTGCTAAAACGCTGCAGACGGTTCGTCCTCTCTCTTCCCTCCAGCCATGAGTGCAGGAGTCATAAAAAGATTCCTCAGCTCGGATGACTACTGCTGCTGCTCACTCGACAGGAAAACACACAAAACACCCTTCAGCCGCCCGCCACAGCTCACCTCTCACAGCTTTTACTTGATTTATTGACGTTCACTACACTGCAGAAATGCAGAACACTGCATGTAAATTACATGGATGCGACCACTTGTTTAAAAGCAGGCCTAGATATATTACACATGGCCATTAGGAGTAAAACTAATTTTTAAATTACTATTATGTTACTAACATCTTGTCAGCAACATATTTAATGATGGAATGAGATTATATATGTTTAATATGCCTTTTTAAATAATCCCAAGGAATGTGAAGACTTGTAATATGTCAGCTTTCTGATCTGCAAATAAATTGGAAGTAAAATGGATTCTCAGTATTTCATATTTTGAGGTAAACAAGAGCCTCAGTCTGCATGTGGAGTCGCTGCATCGGCATTATTGCTATAAAAATACATCAGGCCTTCTTGCTGTAAAAAAGTTCAGTAACTCACATGAAGAAAGGACACATGCTGTTACTGACTGCATTCAAATACTCCTTTCTTAAACTCCCACGCTGCTGCTCTGTCGCCACCATTATGAATCTAAACAGGAACAGATGAGTGTCATGATGGCAAGTCAAAAAGTGAACTGCCAAAAACAGTTCTGAGTTTTTAAGTAACTGTAAAATGTCTCTTTGGTTATCCAATAAATTGTTGCTCCAGTCATCACTGATACTGATGAACAAACATTCCTGAGCTCCAAAAAGAGACCTTGAAAGCTTTCTCTTTAAAAAAGTGTCTCTGAATGCAGTTCAGTGCTCTGCATGTGAAGCTAATTTAATAATACAGGAGAAACCATCAAATGGAAAGTGAACCATGTTAAAGAAACTATTTCTGGCATCTGTCTGCTCACAGATGAAACATCATATATACTCTGCAGGCGGTGGATTTTTCCCAGTTACAGAAACTAAGAAGAGATTTTTACCTGATCAGTAAGACTGACCACTGCAAACAGAACCTGCTTCAATGGACCTCTCTGCTGGATTCAATTCATACACTTTTTAAAAACCGTATTATGAAAGTATTGTTTAAGTTAGCTGGGTTAATAATATGACACACATTCATAGATGAAAGTGTTTGACAACACGCACATCATCTCATTTTGGACTTTTAATAAACGTACCTTTTTGTAAAAATGCAAAAGTTCTTCTAAGCTTTTGTGAATTGAGTGAAAGTGAATAAACATTATTAAAACGCTGCACTCACTCAGACACAACTTTAAAAAGAATCACGCAGCAACATTTCTGCAGTTACCTGGATGATAATCGAGAGCTAACAGATCATGCCTCAGAGTTCTGTGCTTGTCTTGCTCAAGAGTACCTCAGTCTAAAATGCTGAGGGCGTGGTTACATTGTTTCTTAAGTGTTTCTGACTCACTGTGTGCACCTTACAATAAAATAAATGTGCTTTGATGTTTTCACCTTTTCCATGCGTGCGCTTCATGTGTCCTTCAGTTCATCCTTTTGCCACATTTACCACTATTCTTCATATTCTTCATCCAATCAAATTACACTAAAGTATTAAACCTCTGTTTGTTTTAAACTTTTTTGCATCTCAGATAACTGAAGATTAATAAACATAAGAGTTGTCATCACGAACCAGAACTCTGCTTCTGTAGAAGGCACAGAAATCAGCACTGTGACTGTGCCTTTCATTTATTAGTGGAGATTTTATACACTTTATACATAAGATTTTTGCCAATATAAGGCAAAAATAATGCGTTAGCACCAGAAATAGATTATTATTTACTTTTCTAAGCACTTGAACACTAACAGTAACACTATCTGTGAAACTATTAACTCTTGTAACTGAAGCATTTACAAAGTGTGTTAAACTGAACGTACAGCCTTCCTTAAAGTTTTACCCTGAACACATCCCACTGCTTCAGTTATATAACAGTCTACACAATAGCCTGTCTCTCTCTTTCTCTCTGTGTGCACTGCAAAACAGGATGCTATTTCCCCATGAAATGAAATACAACATATACAAACATAAAATTAGTAAAATATATAGATACATAAATATATTGTTTACAGATATGCAGTATGTGATGTACTGTTGTGCTGCATGATATCAGATATTTGGTCATTTTTTTCTTCTGAATCAATATGAATGATGTACAAATGAGGTACAAGTTTGTCATTTAGTAAAACCAATAAAATTCAAATAGCAAAGCAAATGCAATAATAACATTTATTTAAATAAATTTTGGGTAATTGTCTGTACAGTTCACATTTAAAGCAAACTTTGATGGGAAGAACAGATACAAATACATAATAAATAACATTTCATATGTACAGTGTTGGTTTCAAAAAGAAATGGAACACTTGACGACCTGAAAGTTAAATGTAGCTGCCTCTTTTCTTTTCCTCTGAGTAAAGGAAAAAGGACAATGGACTGCAGAGGATCTGAGGAACCTGCAGGGTTGAGGGTGCTGATGTCGTTTAGAAACGTGGAGCATGAATGGAGCCGAAAACAAAACAAAAAAATCAAACAAATTAAACTTTTGCAGTTGGATTTGGACCACATTACGAGTTAAAAAAGAGTTTTATGCATAAATAAAAAAAAATGCAAATTCATAATAATGAATTTGTCCCCCGAGATGTAAATGATTACATATTTGATGAGCTTGTATAGAGGGATTTTTCTGCATCACCATGCTAGTGTTAGAGTTCTTCAGCAGTTTGTGGCCATGCTTGTGATGTTTGTGGCACCCATGCTGTTTGGTAGGACGATCTATGCATTAATGACTACAACAGATGAATACGTTGAAGGTTATTGCTTCATACTCATACATTTCAAAGAGCACGCGATGTGATACGTTGTATAATGAAGTCAGGCAGTGCAAAAGGAAATATCATAGAGAAACTTTTATTTTCCATCTATTGCAGAGAGCCATGAAACACATTAAAAATTCACCACAGAGCACAAGTGCACAAACACATGATAGGCACATCCTGCTACACATATTTTACATCCTCTTTAAACAGGAAGTTAATTAGATGATTTGAATTGGTAAAACACTGCTGCTACATTGCTGCTCTTTGATCATCACGCCTGCTGATTGAAGCATGTCTGAAACAGATGACGGCCAGTCGTTATCAGCCTCAAAGGCCCAGGATCCATTTGCAGTGCTGGCATCTCAAGCACCTCATGTTCATCCTCTGAAGAAGGTGAGACAATCCATTAAGTGAAAGGCATAAACACTCAACTCTGGGAACCTGATTGTTGGCGCTGTCCCCCATCCAGCCCACCTGACTGCAGCGGACTGTGGGTTTTATACAAGACAATTCAAGTCCTGAGGTGGAACATTGAGAAAGAGAAGACAAAGGGAAATAAGACCATATGGTGATTTGCATATCATAACACAGCAGCACAACTTTTAATAGAACTCAGAGATGCAAGAGAGAGTCGACTTTGAGCTTAGTCGGCTCTGAACATTATCATTCACCGTGGGTTGAAATTTACCTGCAGGTGCTATGAAACGGTTTCAAGTCCAAATAAGAGTGCCTATCTTTATCGTATTTTTATTGCATATTTATTTGGGCATGTAGATCAGCTCATCTAATTAATCATTAATTACAGCATATCTGAAACAAAAAGGTAATGTGTCATATTTGCATTGTCCCACAGGCATTGCACAGGTACACAGACTGTGAATGATGTTGCCTTAATTTACAAATTAAGGACTCTGGATCATTTGGATATAATGTGTAGAAAAAGTCACCTGGTGTGAAATTAAGTCTTGTTTTTTTTGTTTTGTTTTTTTTTTTTAAGAAAAGAAAAGAAAAAAAAGAAAAAAAAGACACTGTTGGCAAACCAAAGGGGTGCATGAACAGTCCACTCATACTATAGACACTGAAATTTGAATCATCTACTTTTCCTGCTTCTTCTGCAAAGGGCTTAACGCCCCTTCACTTGTACAGTGCATTAATACCACAGCATCAGAGCTACTAGGTCGATTTAAAAAGTTAAGTTGATAAAAGATGAAGAAATATTTGCTCCAGCGCTTGACTGTTAAACATCTTTTCCATTAGAATAAGGTGGTGTGACTACATATTTAAAATGGCAGGCTCAAGAATCTCAGTTGATCTCGCAGGTCATTGTATAAAACTAATAATCACCGTATTCCCTGACCTTTGCCCTTACACTTTACACCAGCTAAAAATGATGGATGAATGATTTTATATCTATTTTTTCAGTAATGCATCAGAGCTTGCCCATCAGTGAGGGCTGGAGAAGGCTGAATTAAACATTGCTGCTTGAGACACATTTAGTTGTTAATGGCACTCAACAACCTTTTTTTTTTTTGTAATTCTCTCTCATGGAAGCAGAGGCATTGGCTGCTACAGTATGACTTAATGATTCATACTTTGGAACATTTTAAGAAAAATTATGACATACACTATCTGCGTTTCATACCCATGTCGTGGTAGGTAAATTAAATTTGTATCCCACTTATCATCATTTCATTATGATCCTAAGCACACTCGTCAGAAAATACCAAAAATTAACAAAACAACGTGATTTTTTTTTGCAGTCCTTTATTTAATTCATCATACACATTATAGGATTTTACATCGGTTCGTGGAGTAGATTAGATTGAGTAAATTATTTGAGAAGAAAAATCCAAACTTTAGTCTCTGAGCACTCTACTCACCCTGTCACTCTCCTCATCTCTTTGCTGTTTTCTTAATCTCAACATTCAGCAAAGTCAAGAACCTTGACGCCCCCCCCTTTTCCGTGAGATGACTCTGAGCTGGCTGCTGGTCATCTGCAGCACTTTAAACTCAGACCTGCCACTTTTAAAGAACTGCACGATCAGCGTCTCCCACGGCAAAACACCGTGGCGTGTTTTCTCTTGCGTGTGGAGGCAAGAATGAAAACTGAATACATGCGGATGTCTTGCAGTGTTTACTTAGAGATCGTATCCAATGACTGGATTTTCCTTAAAATCATTAAATTTCCGAATAACGTCACTGTGTTTACATTTCCTGTCTTGGCATTTCATACCTCTAATGCAGACAAATATGAAAGAAAAAAGCACCAAAAAAAAAACCCCTGTTATAGAAGTAAAGTGAAGGTTGTGACCGTGGGCTTACATGGATGACGAAACTCAAGCGAATAGATTTTATAGTGCAACAGAACTGCAGTCAGGGGGGAAGAAAGGAGAAGCAATAACAAGTCAAAGCGCTGCAGAGTAAGAAGCTGCATGGAGAGCTGGTGTCCACTTGTTAAACCAATGGATGCCATGATGTTTACGTGTACATGCTAATGAGCTAAACAAGTAATGGTAAGTATATGTTACACCCCTCCTAATGTGCTCACGGTAGAAGCATATAGTTTGTCATTGCAATAACACAAGCTGTGTTCATATTTAGTATATATTCCCCCAATAATGGAGTTCAAACACGAGTGCCAATTTAACATCAAGAAATCTTTCATACCAGAAAATAAACTGTGCGCAACTTAAAATGCTTTTTCACAATTATTCCTTTAATTAGACACATTAGATAAGTCATCTACAAATAGTGACTTCATTCAGTGAGAACAATGACAAGCCTTTTATGAATTTAGCTTATCATCGGCTGTGAATCAAATAGATTTGTTACAGAGCGCTGCAGGCGTATACTTGCTTTTAGTGTATCATAGAAAAGCACTACTCTTGACTGTTAAATGGGTACAGTTCAAATTGAAGTGGACAAAGACAATCCTGTTTTATTTAATCTTATAGATAAACACAGTGTGACAGAAGCTGGAGCTGTTCGGAGACGATGGAAGGATTTCCCTTTGAGCTCCACAGAAAACTTCAGCTCTCCGGTTTCTTCCTTGTGTAAGTCATAGATGCTGGTGTTTGTGTTAGGCAGCTCGCACCTCTCCAGACTCTTCTCACGCAGATGGGCTGCTGATGTGAACAGTACTCTGCAGACGCTCGCTGAGTCAACTTGTGTATGTGTCATGTGGGCTTTGTCTGCTTCACACAGCAGCCTGCCGCCTACACTAATACACACAGCACCAATTTGAATGCAGCTCGTGGATTCGAATATGACCGTGTTACTTTCACATGCCCACCGGCTGACACCAAAACAGCAAACAGAAGAAGCCCCAGTGTTGATGTCTTGATATGTTTCTGCTCTCAGCGCTGTGTGTGTTTGTTTCAAACCGCTGTTTTTATTCCAAAGTCAAAACTGGTCACAATGCAAGCAGATTAAGAATTTATCTCCTCTCCCCTCAACCCTCCTTCACCGTGTTCAGCATCTCCGCACCCCCTGCTGCGAAACGTTTCTAACCCAATGAGGCCCCCTACAGTTGCAAGCTCACTGACGCTGAACTGAGCAGGTGCATAAAGATGGTAGCTTTTACTTTGACGTCATTTGACCCATTTTGCAGTGCTTTGCATAGTTCTCTACATGGAGGGATGTGTTCAGGCATTTTGCAGCTTGGAAAGTAAGTCTATGTGACTGCAGGACGTGATGCACATGTAAAAACCCAAAATGCTAACGATTTGATTCTTGATACCAAATATGATGCTTAATTTTCATTATTTTCCTTTGATCGTAAGGAAACAGATCCAGCCCTCTCTGAGTTTATTTGATGCTCCAAGTAGATTATTAGTTATTATTTTGTTTGATTTTATTTTTAAAAAAACAAAAACACACACCTCTCCTTTGCGTTTCTGGCACAAAACGTAGCAGCGGTGTAGATTTAGATTTTCACACGCGTGACCAGCTATGACTCACAGCCTTCTTTGTTGTAAAAGGCGATGATTGATTCAGACTTTCTTTGGTAAACCTTACTTCACCCCCATTGTTCACTTTCACTGGAGTGAATTAATCTGCGAGCTGCTGCACCCCGTTTCTCCCCCTATCCAATTGCGCCACACCGTGGAGACACGCAGACTATTTCTCCGCCAGTTCCCTCTCTCTGACTGTGAAATGGAAACTGTGCTAATTGCCCGTGGACTGTTTACGTCGAGCCTAGTTTGTTTTGAAGAGCAATATGATTATGCTCTCAAGATCCATAACAATGTCATAAACCGCAATCATGCACTTAAAAGACAGTCAAGTTTGCTGGTTCATTAAAGAGAAAAAAAGGCGCATTATTTCAGCAGTTGGAATATGATTTAGCTGCAGTAATTTGTAGCGATGGAATTAGATGCAGTAAGGCGACATTTGCAGGTAAGAGCTGCATGGCGCCAACTGAAGACCTCTGCTTCCATCTTGTGGCAACCTGGCGCAACGTTTTTTCTTCTCCGTCTCCCCCTCCCCCTCCCTCCGTCACTCCCCTTTCTCTTTAATATCGGCACTGTGGCGAATCTAATCTGGATCTCCTTTAAGGCAATAAAACCCAGATCGCTTCCTTTAAATGAAAAGCACCGCTTATTATAGCTTTGAAATCCTCGTTTATTTGGCGATGTGCGTGATAGAAAAATGATTCATGTCGAGGTTCAAATGGGCAGGATGACGAAGATTCACGGTGTCCCAAGTGCATATTTCCTCAAGTATTGTATTCCAAGGTATATAATAGAGTTATCCACGCAGGTTGAACTATGCTGCACGCCAAGATGCTTGTTTTAATATCGTACTGCTTTATCCCTTCAAGCAGCCAAAAGCAATTTCCGATAAATCTGACCCTGTTGCTGAGCGGATAGAGGTGTAGTGTAATTTTCTGGTGCGTTAATGGCAATACGGGGGTGCAAAGAGAATGCTGTTCGTCATAAAAGTTTATCGTAAAGGCTTCCACGAAGACACTATTGAGGTTTTACTTCAGTTTTGTGGAAAACACGACAGAGCCTGACTGAACGCGCAGGGAGCTTCCAGCTGGTTTAAATCACTTTATATTTGCAAGTGAGCATAATTTCTGAAAGCAGATTTGTATGGTTCCGAAAAAGTGTTAAATATCATATTGTTAAATATGAAAATGTAAAGGCAATTTATGAATAAAGAAACCACTTGAATGGGATCAGTTCCGGTCTTTCATGCGCAAAAGTCCACAACACACCTGCCAACAAACCCAGTTTTTGTCCTCACGGAAAAACATCTGCATTTTCCAGAGATCACAGCAAAATAAAAGTGCAAATGGCAGCTTCAGCATTTAATTATTAGTCAGGTGTATTATTTGTTCTACATCCGTATATCGCACAGCAGCGCGGCACTGGCTTTAAAGTCAGGAGAGCTGCTGTGAAATCTAACCGTAAATTGTTAATTAATAGTAGATCAAGTTTACGCTCGATACGGAAGTCCTTAAAAAAGGACGGGGGCCAAACAGTGTCAAATATTTTTCCATGTGTTCATTTTAGAAACAGGCCCACGCACAGCAAACAAGGAAGAACACTGTCTAGAATTAAAAATAGTTTTTGCGCCTTGACGAGCCACTTTTTTGGACAGACAATAATCGGCCTTTCACGTTGGAGAATGGGAGGATAGAGGGAAAAGAGAAATGAGAAGGCTGTTGTTGGCATAGCTCTATCAAGGAAGAAGGACTCCCTGTTATGTGTGAATGGGGCTTCTTTTTTGACCAGAATAGATATAGCACGAATTTTTAATTCGTTTTTCTTTGAGAGACAACAATGCTTTATTTGAAAGCTTGATACAATTTGGGGCTTGTAAGAGATTCTTTTCTCCTTTTCCGAGCCCAGCTGCCCATATGGGACACAACGTGTGCAGCAAGGATCACAATGGCACCAAGTGACAGGCAGGACAAAAAGCCCAAGGATACATCTCCCTGACTCTGAACAGCACCAAGAAACTCTGTCTATCTACACTGTCTGCATCTCCACTCCTGCTGCTCGTTAGCATGCACGCCTCTAACATCCACAGAAACCAGGCCTGGGCTTTTGTTTTTTATTTTTAATTTTTTTATTGCCTCGTGCACTTGCGTTGCGCAGTGATAGAGTCGCAGAGCTGCCTTCTCTGTTGGACAAAAACTGACACAAATGTCAGCGTCATTCTTTCACTTATGAGTTTTTAAATTGCCTTATTGTTCCGGGACTTGTTCAGTTTGAGTTTGATTTGAAAGAAACCAGTCAGAGTTCACTAAAATCCAATCACAGACAGGCAATCATTTATCATCGACTCTTATCGGTTCTCTTTATAATTCTCATAACACGCACTGGTACTCACGTCATTTTTCTCTTCGCATGTGGCGGGTTTCTATAATAACTGCGTCTGCTTATTTAACACACGCACACACACGTTTCTGGGGGTTTTAAGACAAAGAAATAAAAAAATAAAGTTTGATTTATTTGACCTGGAAGCTCGAAACACAAAACCTTTCTGTCAGCGACAAATTGAGTCTGTGTCATCCACAAAAGCAGTAGCCCCCTGAGACTCAATTCTGTAAATAATTAGCAAATCTGCCCAATTTAGCTGTTTGTTCGGTGATGATAGGGGCGACTCTAACATCTGCTGTGAGATTTTTTGGCCCGGGACAAACAAAATGCATAGATTTTTTTCAACTAGGTTATCATATTTACTCAAGATATTGACTGGAGTCTGATAATCCGCAATGCGCTCTGCGGATCACTGGGGAGCCATTTGTGCTCGTTTTGGTCCCACGGTAAAGAACGCCTAATAGCGTAAAGTATATTGTAATGCGGGCTATGATTGCCAACATGTTATATGATCGTGTAAAAAATGTCTTTATTAGTCCCTTAAAGCCTCTGTAAGCCACGCGAATTTTAGCTGAACGCTGCCGTGATTAAACAAAGAAGGCTGGTGAGTCATTGATCCGTCCTGCTCTGTTTGCAGTTTAGCGCTTAACAAGATAACAAAACATTTATTGCATTAAACGATGTTTTTCCTCGCAGTCTACCACTTTACAACCAAGGCCGGGGGTGGTTGGGGATGCTGACAAAAAGGAGAGCTTTTCACTCAAAAGCTTCTTATGTTGAGAAGCCCACTTATAGTAAGTGAGTGGATTTTAGTCCCATTTCACAAGTGACTTTCGGCTCTTTATTAGCGAGGTGTTCGGATTGAGAAAAAATATTTTCGGGATTAAATTTGCCTGAAAGAGAAAGAACTGAAGTGCGCTGGAGATTTTTTTTTCGTTCCCGTGCTCACTTCCATTCTGTGCCACAATAAAGTGTTTTCATCATAGCCTTTTATCATCACGTTTACCGGTGTCTTTTAAAATAAAATAGAATTTTCACAGTGGCGGCTATAAACCAAACCCTGGTGTCAGAAACAACGCATTTTATTTAAATGATGTTTTTTTTTATTTAAAAAAACAAAATCGGTTATTTTACCGTCGCCGCGAGGCTACAGTTTTTATTTACACGGCAGTCCCCTTATTTTATTTTTTTAATTAAAAGATTCAGAAATGTAGGCTACACAACCCT